>NC_071395.1:72674874-72974874 GCF_022682495.2 Desmodus rotundus | reverse complement strand
AGAGTTCCAGAACAGGGAAATAAAGCCTCAAAGCCTCTGACTGAAAACACCTGTGGGGGTTGAGGCGCCTACAAGAGAAACTCCCAGCCTCACAGGAGAGTTCATTTGAGACACCAACAAGGTCCCAGAATGTACACCCACCTGGGAATCAGCACCAGAAGGGCCCAATTTAATTGTAGGTCGTGGGGGAAGTGACTGAAATCTGGCAGAGAGGGGAAGAAGCAGCACTGTTCCCTCTCAGATCCCTCCCCCACACACAGCATCAAAACACAGTAATGTGGGTTGCCCCGCCCTGGTGAACACCTAAGGCTCCACCCCTTCACAGAACAGGCGTGCCAAAACCAAAAAAAAAAAAAGGCCCAAATAAAAGAACAGATCAAAGCTCCAGAAAAAATACAACTAAGCAATGAAGAGATAGCCAACCTATCAGATGTACAGTTCAAAACGCTGGTAATCAGGATGCTCACAGAATTGGTTGAATTTGGTCACAAATTAGATGAAAAAATGAAGGCTATGCTAAGTGAAATAAAGGAAAATGTATAGGGAACCAATAGTGATGGGAAGGAAACTGGCACTCAAATCAACGGTGTGGACCACAAGGAAGAAAGAAACATCCAACCAGAAAAGAATGAAGAAACAAGAATTCAAAAAAATGAGGAGAGGCTTAAGAACCTCCAGGACATCTTTAAATATTCCAATATCTGAATCACAGGGGTACCAGAAAAAGAGGAAGAGCAAGAAATTGAAAACTTATTTGAACAAATAACGAAGGAGAGCTTCCCCAATCTGGCAAAGGAAATAGACTTCCAGGAAGTCCAGGAAGCCCAGAGAGTCCCAAAGAAGCTGGACCCAAGGAGGAACACAATAAGGAACATCAAAATTACATTAGCCAAGATTAAAGAGAAGGAGAGAATCTTAAAAGCAGCAACAGAAAAGGACACAGTTACCTACAAAGGGGTTCCCATAAGACTGTCAGCTGCTTTCTCAAAAGAAACCCTGCAGGCAAGAAGGGGCTGGAAAGAAGTATTCCAAATCATGAAAGGCAAGGACCTACATCTGATATTACTCTATCCAGCTAAGCTATCATTTAGAATGGAAGGGCAGATAAAGTGCTTCCCAGATAAGGTCAAGGTAAAGGAGTTCATCCTCACCAAGCCTTTATTATATAAAATGTTAAAGGGACCTATCTAAGAAAAAGATCAAAAATATGAACAATAAAATGACAACAAACTCATAGTTATTAACAACCACACCTAAAACAAAAACTAAGCAAACAACTAGAACAGGAACAGAATCACAGAAATGGAGATCACATGGAGGGTTATCAGCAGGGGAGTAGGAGGGGCAGAGAGGGGGAAAAGGTACAGAGAATAAGTAGCATAAATATAGGTAGAAAATAGACAGGGGGAGGTTAAGAATAGTATGGGAAATGTAGAGGCCAAAGAACTTATATGTACGACCCATGGACATGAACTAAAGGCAGGCAATGTGGGTGGGAGGGGCTATGCAGGGCAGAAGGGAAAAGGGGGAGGGGAATGGGACAACTATAATACATCATCAATAAAATATATTACAAAAAAAAAAAGAAGAATTCTGCTTCCAGTAGTAGTGATTTAGAAAACCTGTACCAACTTTTCTATTGAGAATTAGGAAAATGAGACCAAAATATTAAAGACATCTACTTGAAGGCACTGGAGAACAAAGCAAAAAGAATGACAGGGCCCAGGACCAGAATGAGGACACTTGAAGTGATGAGTGCAGCATCTGGAACAGCTCTTCTCTAGAAGAATGTGCCAATTCCCAAAGAAACAGATGTGAGACTGAGAATGTTTGAGAGCCATAAGATATGGTGGTAAAAGTTAAGAATCCAGGACCCACTATGCAAAGGGACCCCTGGTAAAAACTCTGCACTTTATTTTTTTTATCCTCACCCGAGGAAATGTTTTGTTGATTCTTAAAGGGGAGAGGGGAAGACAGAAACATAGATATGAAAGAGAAGCACTGATTGGTTACTTTCTGCACGCACCCCAATCTGAGACCAATCCCACAACCTAGGTATGTGCTCTGACCAGGGATTGAACCTGCAACCCTCTGGTTTATGGGACAGGTTCCAACCAACTGAGCCACCCAGTCAGGACAAATGCTGCACTTTAGATTGTGTCCCCAAAGGGCCACTTCTGAAGGTAACAAAGGAATTTACAATAATACAACCTTCACAAGTTCCTCTAATTGCAATTTCTGTAACTGAATTAAGGTGATCCAGGACTGTCAGTACCACTAGTTGCCTGCCTCTTATAAGGAAAATGCCTTTATAATATTTGAACAATTTTTCACATACAATATCTGGCATTCAAATAAAAATGCACAATAAAATGGTATGATACAAACAGAAGGAAATGATTTAAAAAAACATAATAGAGATCTACAATGAATCCAGATATGTGAATTATTAGAGCAGACTTTAAAAGATACTTGATCAGTACTGGCTGGTGTGGCTCAGTGGATTGAGTGACAGCCTGTGAACCAAAGGGTCGCTGGTATGATTCCCAGTCAGGGCACATGCCTGGGCTGCAGGCCAGGTCCCCAGCAGGGGACATATGAGAGGCAATCACACATCGCTGTTTCTCTCTCTCCCTCCTCTCCCCTCTCTCTAAAGATAAATAAATGAAATCTTTAAAAACTCTAAAATGAAATATATTTGATCTGTTAGAAGATTTGAAAGAAAATTTCCAGAGAACTGAAAACAATGAAAAATTACCAAATAGATATAACAAACTAAAAAAAAAATAATTAAAAACTCAATGGATTTCAACAGATTAGACCCAATTAAAGAGAAAATGAGTGAACTAGAACACAGATCTGAAGGAAATAAAGATAAAAAATAGAAAATACAAAATAAAGGTTAAAAAAGTCATAAAGATGCAATGTGAAGGTCTATGTAAATATTTAAATAATAATAGCCAGTGAAATTTCATGCTCTGGAAATAAGCCTATGCAAACTCTGTGACTTGCCCTGGCTGGTGTAGCTCAGTGGATTGAGTGGGGGCCTATGAACCAAAGGGTCGTTGGTTCAATTCCCAGTCAGGGCACAAGCCTGGGTTGTGGGCCAGGTCCCCAGTAGGGGGCACACGAGACACAACCACATACTGATGTTTCTCTCCCTCTCTCCTTCCCTTCCCCTCTCTCTAAAAATAAATAAATATTAAAATCACTCATAGAAACAGAAATTAATCCACATGTCCAACAAAAGACATGTAATATATCTAGCTAGAAAATGTATTAATCATTCACAATAACCCAAACCCAGAAACAACCCAAGTATCCCTCAAGTGTAGAAGAGATAAAGAAATCATGGTATAATATACATCAAATACAATAAACAAAGCATTAAAATGTAACTACTAATGCATAGGACAATGTGGATGAGTCTCACTGATCAAACAGACCAGAAGTGAGACTTCCAATCAAGGTGGGGTAGGTATACATGGGTTTGCCTTCTCCCATAACCATATCAAAATTATGACTGAACTGCAGAGTGACCGAACCACTTACAGATTAGGTAAAAAAAAAAATGACCAAAGCCCTATAACGAAGGATATACAGGAAAAACCATTTCAAGACTGGTAGGAGGGGTGGAGGCACTCCACACCCACGACTGAGAAACAGGAGGGAAATCTTGGCTGCAGAGGTCCCCTCCCCAGCCTAGGATTCCAGGGCCAGGAATATAAGTCCCCAAAACTTCCTGCTGTGAAAAGCAGCAGGGACTGTGGCTGAGTGAGAGAAAGGGCTGCTGGAGTACCAGATGTTCCTCTTAAAGGGCTTGCGCACAGATTTACTCCCTGACAAACTCACTCATTCTGAGATCCAGCACTGGGCAGCTGCTTGAAAAGTGCCAGGGAAATACGGAGAGGAAGTCAGTGGTGTGGCTTTAGGGTGAGTGCCAGAAAGGCTGCTCTCTGAAGCCATTTTGTTCCTTTTTTGAGCATCTCTGCACCTACACAGCCTGCTGGAACAGGTGGGCACCAGGTCTTGAGTCTCCATCAACCTGGCTAACACTGTTAGTCCCACCCTGGTGATTCCCTGAGACCTCAACCTATGCAACTTGAGTCCCACCCAAGCTTCTTCCAGAGGTTTTCCCATACAAATGGCCTGTCTTAGCCTGTGCTGCAGACATCACTAAAATCTTTCAAAGGTTCACAAATCCCAAACAAGCAGCTGCTGGCTTTAGCATGCCCCATACCTCCTCCTAAGTGGCTCCTAGCTGGGCACTAGTGGCAGCCAGCCATAGTTCCCAGCTTAGCCTCTCCCAACCATCTCTAAGCCCACCACAAGTGGTAACTGTCACAGATCACTTTGTAGACCACACCAGGTAACCCTGGGCTCGACACAAGCAGTAGCTGACCTTGCTACTGCACCAGAGCCTCTCCCATGAGGCCCAAGAACCAACACATCCAATGGCCACCTTCAGATCCTATCAGAGCACCATCCAGCCACCTCCACAATGATACGTTCACTCAAAGGGTGGATTCGGCACACACCAGAACCCTGTTAAAGCAAATCCTGCTCCAAAGGGTCAGACCCTGAACAATAGCTCTTCTGCTGTAGTCATGGCCAGTCCTCCCAGTCTGAGGGTCAATCCCTCCCATGGACATGGCACAGCAATCAAGGCTCAACTAGACCAAGAGGGCACACACAACCCACACAAGACATACATGGAGCCACCAGCTCAGGTGACCAAGGGGGACTGTGCCACTGAGCCCCACAGGGCACCTACTACATAACGCCACTCAACCAAGACCAGGAGACAAAGCAGATCTACCTAGTAAACAGAAACAAACACAGGGAGGCCACAAAAATGAAGAGACAAAGAACATGTCCCCAGTGAAAGAACAGAACAAAACTCCAGAAAAAGAATTAAACAAAATTGAGAAAATCTACTAGATGCACAGTTCAAAGCACTGGTTATAATGATCCTCAATGAATTTAGGGAAGAGTAGATGAACTCAATGAAAACTTCAACAAAGAGATAGGAAACAAAAATGGAGATAGAATACAAAAAAGAACCAGTCAGAAATTAAAAATGCAATAACTATAATGAAGAATACATTAGAGGAAATCAACAGTAAATTAGGTGAAGGAGAGGATCAAATCAGTGATTTGGAAAACAAGGTAATAGAAAACACCCAATTGGAACAGCGAAAAGAAAAAAGATCCAAAAAAAAAAAAGGATAGTTTAAGGGGCCTCTGGGCACAAAATCAAATGTACCAACATTCGCATCATGGGGGTATCAGAATGAGAAGAGAGAGCGAGCAAGGAATTAAAAACCTATTTGAAAAAATAATGACAGAACACTTCCCTAACCTGGCGAAGAAGAGACATTACAAATAAGGAGGTGCAGAGAGTCGCCAAAAAGATGAACCCAACAAGGCCCACCCCAAGACAAATCATAATTAAAATGGCAAAGGTTAAAGACAAAGAGAGAATCCTAAAATCAACAAGAGAAAGCAGTTAGTTACTTAGAGAGGAGGTCTCTTAAGACTGTCTGTCAGCTGAGCCCTGGCCAGGTAGCTTAGTTGGTTAGAACATTGTCCTGATACACCAAGGTTGTGGGTTTGATCCCCAGTCAGGGCACATACAAAAATGAACCAATGAATGCATAAATAAGCGAATCGACAAATCAATGTGTCTGTCTTGTCTGTCTCTCTCCACCTCCTTCCTCACTACATTTTTTAAAAAACGACTGTCAGCTGATGTCTCAACAGAAACTTTGCAGGCCAGAAGGGATTGGCAAGAAATATTCAAAGTGATGAAAGCAAGGACATAAAACCAAGATTACTCTACCTATCAAGGCTATAATTTAGAATCAAAGGACACATAAAGACCTTCCCAGACAAGAAAAACTAAAGGAGTTCATCATGACCAAACAGTATTACAAGAAATGTTAAAGACTTCTTTAAGAAAAGCAGGAAGAAAAAAGATAAAAAATATGAATGACAAAATTGCAATAACTGCATTAACTACATACCTATCCATAATTACTTTAAACGTAAGTGGTTTAATACTCCAATCAAAAGGCACAGGGTAGCTGAATGGGTAAGAAAACAAGACCAATATATATGCTTCCTACAGGAGACTCACTTTAGATTGAAAGACACACAGACTGAAAGTAAAGGGATGGAAAAATATTTCATGCAAATGGAAACGAAAAAGAAAAAGATGGGGTACCAATACTTCTATCAGACAAAAAAAAAGACTTCAAAAACAAAGGCTATAAGAAGAGACAAAGAAGAACCCAGCAATTCCACTTCAGGCTATTTATTGAAGAAATTCAAAACACTAATTCAAAAAAACACATGCATCTCTTTGTTCATTGCATTATTTTTTAAAATTTTTTAAAGATTTTATTTATTTATTTTTAGAGAGGAAGGGAGGGAGAAAGAGAGGGAGAGAAACATCAAAGTGTGGCTGCCTCTCATGCATCCCCTACTGGGGACCTGGCCCGCAACCCAGGCATGTGCCCTGACTGGGAATCGAACCAGTGACCCTTTGGTTCACAGGCCGGCACTCAATCCACTGAGTCACACCAGCCAGGGCCAGCATTATTGTGATAACTAAGATATGGAAGCAACCTAAGTGTCCATCAATTAGCCAATGAAGAAAAGATATAGTACCTACATAAAATGGAATACTATATTTTTATTACAGAAAAAAAGAATGAAATCTTGCCATTTGCAACAGCATGGATGGATCTAGAAGAGTACTGTGCTAAGTGAAACAAGTCAGACAGAGAAAGGCAAATATAAAGATTTCACTCATATGTGGAAACTACCAAACAAAATATATGAATAAATAAAAAAGAAACAAAATCACAGATATAGAGAATATCAGATAGTTACCATATGGGAGAGAGGCAGGAGGATGGGTGAAAAAGGAAGGGATTAAGATGTGCAAACTGCCAGTTATAAAAACAGTAACAGATATATAAAGCACAGCATAGGAAACACAGTCGATTATACTATAATAACTATGTATGGTGTCATATGTGTACTATACTTTGCAGGGTGATCACTTTGTAAATTAAATAAATGTCTAATTACAAGGTTGTAGACCTGAAACTACTCTATGTCAACTGCAATTGAAAAATAAAAAAGTATTTTAAAAAAACAGACCACATGCAAAAGGCCACAAACTGTATGATTCTATTTATATGATGTTCAAGAACAACATAATACTGTTAAATTTCAAAATAGTGGCTGCCTCTATGTACATGCAGGTGGGATATTTATTTATTAGGAAAGAACATGAGTGTTTCCAAAATGGTCTTTATCTTGATCCAGGTGATGATCACCCTGATAATAGTTTTCACATGTTAAAATTCATCTAGTTACACACTTGAGGTTTATGCACTTTAATGTATGGATATCTCAAGAAAAAGGTTTTTTTGAAGAGACATAATGGCTGAAGATATTCTAGTTATGATATAAGACATCAATTGAGAGATTCAAGAAACCGTGACCCCCAAACGGGAGAAATATGAAGAAAAATATACCTCAGTAAAACTGCCAAAAACAAAAGCCAAAAAAAAATAGTCTTTAAAATAACCAGGGGAGCCCTGGCTGGTATGGCTCAGTGGATTGAGCTCTGGCCTGCCAATCAAAGGGTCACTGGTTCGATTCCCAGTCAGGGAACATGCCTGGGTTGCAGGCCAGGTCCCCAGCAGGGGGCATGCAGGAGGCAGTCACACATTGATGTTTCTCTCCCTCTCTTTCTCCCTGCCTTCCCTTCTCTAAAATATAAATAAATAAAATATTTTTTAAAAATAGCAAAGGGAAAAAAATAACATTTACCCCCCAAAGGAGCAAGAATAGTAGATGACTTCCCATCAGAAACATGGAAGCCAGAAGCAAAGGAAAAATACCTTTGAAGTGCTGAGAGAAAATAACATAAGTGCTCAGAATTCTGTAGCTGGCAAAAGTATTTTTCTTGAATGAAAGAAAATGGTCTGTCTGGTAAACAAAAAATATGAGAATGGAGACTTCTGGTGCTGTCCAAGGTGGACTAATAAGATGACTATGGCCTTTCACTCCCCTGATTACAACTAAAAACTGTGGATAAAATACAAAAATCAACTACCTGAGGACTAAGCAAAAGTAGACAATTTAGGGAGGGAAGTCAAAATGGGAAGAAGCAATTCATACAGGAGCACAGTTTACTGTTCGTTTGGGTTGTTATACTTTCTTGCCAGTGTTAATCTGAGTGCCACCACAGTTGTAAGCTGCAACAGCTACAAGCAGCACAGGAGAGAAAACTTTTTTTTTTGAAGATTTTATTTATTTTTAGAGCGAAGGGAAAGGAGGGAGAAAGAGAGGGAGAGAAACATTGATCTGCTGCACAACCCCAAATGGGGACCTGGCCTGCAACTCAGGAATGTGCTCTGACCAGGAATTGAACCAGTGACCTTTCACTTTATAGGCTGGTGCTCAATCCACTGAGTCACACCAGCCAGGGTGAAAACTATCTCTCTGATCACAGGACCAGGGCAGAGTCCTGTTAACTGAATAGCAGAGGTAATCTGAAAAAGGAGAGAGCTCAAAAAAGGATCCCTTAAATCTAAGTATATGAGGTCTGCCTGGAAAAAGTCCAGCCATTGTTAATATAATAACAGTTTGCATGACATCAATGTAACCTGGTAGCCAAGGAGACTGGAATGGCATGCAATGACGACTTCACTGGGAGTCAGTGGGAACAGCAGATGCCACTGAGTGAGCATGTGTACTGTGTGGCTGTTGCAATGAATCTGCATCAAATTTTGCATTAAGTTTGAACACTCCTCTGCAGGAACAATTCAGATGATTCAGAAGGCTTTCAGAGATGATGCAATGAGTACAGCACAAATAAAAGTGTGGCGCAAATTTTTCAAAGATGGTTGAGAATCTGCTGACAGTGATCCACGTTCTGGAAGGCCTGCAACAAGCAGAACACCTGAGAATGCTGAATGTGTATGGGCTGCAATGAACAAAAATCAGCAACTGACAGTGCAAGAACTAGAAGCTGATCTGGGGATTTCAAAAAGTACCATGTCCAAGATTTTGATGCAGGATGTTGGCATGAAATGTGTCACAGCAAAACTTATTCTATGGCTCCTGCTACCAGAGCAGAAGGAACATTGTGCTATAGTTTCTAATGAATTGATTCAAACTGCTACCAATAAACCAGATTTCCTAAAGAAAGTCATAACCAAAGATGAATCGTGGGTCTATGCCTATGATCTGGAAACGAAGGCCCAGTCGTCATAGGGAAGTTACCTGGTTCTCCACATCTGAAGAAGGCTCAGCAAAGTACAAGATCAAAACCATTTTCATTTTGTTTTTTGATTGGGAAGGTGTTGTCCATCTCGAGTATGCCTCTCCAGGCCATATAATTAAACTGATAAGAACTGATACTTGATCTTAGCCAAAAGGCTGAGAAGCGATCCAGGCCATATAATTAATAAGGAGTAATACCTCAACGTTCGTCATCTGTTGAGAGATGCAATATGATGAAAATGACCGCAGCTATGGGCAACTGGAGATACTCAGCTTTATCACCATAATGTGCCCACTCATGCATCACGTCTTGTGCAGAGTGTTTTGGTGACACATCAAATCATCCAGGTGACTCAGCCCTCCTACAGCTCAGATTTGGCACCCTGTGACTTCTGGCTTTTCCCAAAACTAAAATCACCTTTGAAAGGGAAGAGATTTCAGACCTATGATGAGATTCAGGAAAATACAATGGAGCAGCTAATGGCTATTCCAACAAAGGATTTTGCAGTGTTTTGAACACACTGGGAAGAGATGATGGGAGAACTATGTGAGGTCCCAAGGTGCTTACTTTGAAGGGGACTGAGGCATCATTGTCCTATGTACAATGTTTCTTGTATCTTCTTCAATAAATGTCTCTATTTTTCATATTACAAGGCTAGATACTTTCTGAACAGACCTCACAAACCACCTCAAGTACTACACTCACCCTGAGCCATATATATACATGGACAGATCCAAAGCAGCATCACAAAGGCTTTTAAAAATGAACTGACATTAGAACTACCACTCACAGAAGGCAAGACAAAACTTGTGAACTGAACCTAATCAGAAAAATAGACCCCAAAATTTTGCAGTAAAGTACTCATAATTACCAGGATAAAAGCTAAAAGTAGCTGACATGGAAAGAATCAGGAAAATGTGACCAATTTTCAAGAGGAAAGAAAATCAACAAATGCCAACCCCATGATGGCCTCAGTTGGAATTATCAAAAACTTTGAAGTAGATATTGTAACTATGCTGCATGAAGTAAAAAAAAGTTAAATAATTTTGAAATGAATGAAAACATAGTTCTCAGTGGGAAAATAAAAACTGTACAATAGAACCAAATAAAGATTTTACTATAAATTACAGAATAGAATCTGGCACAAAAATAGACAAATAGACCAATCTAATGGCACAGAGTTCTGAAACTGACAACACACCTACTCATATATTCACTTGATAGATGACAAAGATGGCTTTGCAGAACAGCAGGGAAAAGGTAATGTTTTCACTAATTGCATAGAAACTGGATATCCATATAAAAATAATACATAAAAGTATACTCTTATCTATAGCAGATACATAATAAAAGTCCTTTCTAGATTTTATATATAAAAATGAGTAGATATAACAATAAATTGTCTACAAAATATATAAAAATATTCTCATAATTCCAATGTAAAAAACATTATTTTAAAAACTGAGTCAAACCCTGGCCGATGTGGCTCAATGGACTAAGTGCTGGCCTATGAGCCAAAAGGTCGCTGGTTCAATTCCCAATCAGGGCACACGTGGGAGGCAATCAATCCAAGTATCTCTCACACATCGATGTTTCTCTCCCTCTTTCTCCCTCCCTTCCCCTCTCTCTAAAAATAAGTAAAATCTTTTTATAAAAACCAAGTCATCAGTCACTAATCATAAAGAAAAGATCAGTACGCTTAACTACATTAAACTTAAGAACTACTGTTCATCAAAAGCCACCATTAAAATAATGAAAACAAGATATTGGACAGAAGACACCTGCAACACAAATCACTAAAAGGCACCAATAAGATTTTATATATGTGTGTGCGTGTATGTGTCTCTTAACAAATCAGAAAAATAACTGAAAAAATTTTTTAAACACAACACAAATAGAAAAAATGAGCATAGGACTTGAGAAGGAATCTCACACACACACTAAATGATATCCCAATAGCTAATTAACATGAAAGATGCTAAATAACCTCAATGGTCATCAGAGAAATGCCAACTAAGCCATAGTGAAATACCATTATACATCCACCAGAATGGCTATATAATTAAAATAACTAACAAAATGAAGTTTGTCAAGATTGTGGACTCACAGAAATTCTTCTCACACATTGCTGGTGGGAGTATAAATTTACACAACCACATTGTAAAATTTGTGGCATTAATATCTACTAAAGTTGACACACACATTCTGAACATTTTGACCCAGGCATTTCAGTCCTGGGCTTATATCCACCAGAAACATGTGCAACAAGCCCTATACAGAATTCAAAGTAGCATTATTCATAATATCGCAGAACTGAAAACAACCCAAATGCTCACTGTGATAAATAATTTGTGATATATCCATACAATGGTAAAAGTATACAATAAAGAAAATGAACATACTGCTATATGCCCCTTGAGTGAAAATTTCACATGTTGAATGGAATAAAACAGGCACAAAAGGATACAAACTATATGATTCATTCGTTAAAATTAAAAAAATAACAGATAACACTAATCTAATGGTATCAGAAATTAGGACAGTGGTTACCTCTGGGGAAGGGGTGGTAAGTAGAGGGGCAAGTGAAGGCTTCTGGGGTACTGGCTAATGTTCTATTACTTGATCTTGATTGTGGTCACACAGATGTTAGTTCCGGTATGTCTAAGTTTTTACTGTGAATGCTATACTTCTTAAAAAGTCACAAAGAATATAATCAGTATCTTTCTTGTCAGCAAATGTGTTGTGCATCAGAAAAAAAAACAAATAGAAATCAAAGGGGAAAGGAGAATCAGCCTCCTAATATTCATTAACCAGTAATTTTTAGTGTTTTTTTTTTAATCTGTATAACACCCTGGCTGACATGGCTCAGTGGACTGAGTGCTGGCCTGTGAACCAAAGGGTCACTGGTCTGATTCCCAGTCAGAGCACATGCCTGGGTTGCAGTAGGGGACGTGTGAGACAAAACCACATATTGATGTTTCTCTCCCTCCTTTACCCTCTCTCTAAAAATAAATAAATAAAATATTTATTAAAAAATAAAATCTGTATAACAGCAGAAAAAAAAAACAGTAAGAAGGAAAAAGAACTGCCCAATCTTCAGGGCAAGAAAGAAACATTACTGTTTTCAGGATTTTTTAATTTAAACAACCGAGTCACTGCCCATGGGTCCCATTCTAAAAACCCATATTTACCTGATGACTTGAATCCTCAGTGCTCTGCTTTATGAAGTCTTCTAGTTCCTGCTTATCTTTCATTGTCTTCTCTAACTGGTCATTTGCTTGCCTTAGCATCACCTGTAGTTTTTTCACCTATGCAATTTTAAATGCCAATTAGAATTAAATACCAGAATACTTTATAAACTGAAAAAATCCATAACTCCAAATTTTTTTTTAATTTAATCTTTTCTTTCCCTGAAAAACATCATAGATTTGCCAATTCAGAAAAAAAATGGGATGAATGACCTAATTTGATGACTATATTATGCCTACAGTTAAATCATTTTTCACGTATATTACCGCATTTTAAATATCACTTGTCCTCCTGGGCCTTCTGGGCTAGCACACTGGCCTTGCTGACACTAGTATATCCTCTGCCTCCAATCTACAATCCATACTAACACCATACATTTTTTTTCTAAAACAAAAGTCAAGTCACATTACTATTTCCCTACTTAAAATCCCTAAATGTCTCCTAAAGTCTTCAGGGTAAAATTAAATCCCTTCAATCATCTCCCTTCCTCAGTGATCTCGTCATGACCATCCTGTGTCTCCTCGCCCATTATTTTATCACATGCGCATACACACATCTTTTGCCCAGCGACACGTACTATTTATATTTCCTAGAACACATCATTTTCCTTCATAACTCTGTTCTTTTGTACATGTTTCATCTCCTTGGACACCCTTTCCCCCCCTTCTTTTCCTAATTAATTTTACTCCAACCTCTAAAAGAAGTTTAGTTCAAGTGTTACCTGCAAGGATTACGCAACTGAACCCAAAGTTAAGTTAGATGCCCCTGTCCTTCCTCTAGTTCACAGGTGGCAAACACAAGGCCCGTGGGCCGAATCCAGCCCTCCACCTTGTTTTATCCTGCCCGGCACCTTGTTTCTACATGGCGGCAGCACCGAGCTCTCACTTAACTGTTAAGGAGTAGTTACATTTATACAGTCATAAAATTACATTCGGCCCTTTAAGGCAACCACAAAGCTGATGTGGCCCCCGATGAAAATGAGTTTGACATCCCTGCTCTAGTTCTATGTGTACACCTCAGGAACTAACTATATTGAACTGATGGCTTTGCTGGCAACACTGAAAGCTCTTTATGGGCAGTAATACTGTGTTCTTTCTGTATCTGAATACCCAGGATTCGGCAAAATGCCAAGCCGCACCTGAAGCATGCATATATGCAGGAAATCAATGCCAATGGCATCTGAAAATATTAAACCATCATTCTAATATGCTTACACTTATTTTGAAGACTAAGGGAACAGTCTTTTGTAACAATCAAAGAATAATGAGGAAATATAAGGAAAAAACTATCTTTTCATTATATATACTTTCACAAGCCTACTCTCATGAAATTCCACATTATTTCCTAAATGTTATCAAGGAGCCCAATATTTGGGACTGTATTTGTAAAAGGTATTTGTCAATTCCAGCATTCTAGATCAACTTAATCTTAATTTCTGTGCCACTGTTAATTAACATAATCAATTCAACAAATTTATAACAACTAGGCAATAAGCAAGATTCCAAAAGCTGATTAATACTCAATTAAGCATTTAATAGTCAACCTCTTATCTCCCTAAATCTCCATGTCATAAAGCATTTTCCATGTGTATACACTCGTGACACTATCACTTTCAGGTGCCGGGCAGAGGGGAGGTTGGGAGGGAAGATGCAGCAGTGCTCCTGAGAGAAGTGAGCTGACTGTGTGGTGTTGGGCAAGCTAATGAAGCAAAGATACAGAACGGCAGAGGTTCTAGTGTGCTCCCACTGGAAATGTAACTGATATTTCACATACCAGATTATTTCACATTTAACAAGATGGATACACTTCATAAAGCAAATTGGAGGGGGAAAAACCAATTCTTCACCTTCAATGAAAACTACAACAGTTCACCACTTTTGCATACCCAAAAGAAACTCACCTGTTCTCTCGTTTCCGCCTCCTGAATCTGAATTCCTTGTAACTGTTTTTCATAATTGGAACACATATCACAACGTCTACCAAGTTTATTTCCAGCATTATGTACCTGAAGGGCACCAAAATTACTTCTTATCAGGCAGAACAAAATAATTCTACATTACATACTTGAGGAACACATGCAGTGTCTTACTGATGTTGCTCAAAGAAGAACATCAAGTAAATAATTTCTTCAGGGACTTAAGGCAAGAAGTTACAGTATAGGGTTGGATTCTAAAAGTCGTAAGCTCTAATAGAAGTATGATAGGAAAACAAGGGACACAAGTTTACCACCAAGAGACTAAGTGCCACAAAACACCACATTTGAGGAAAGCACAAAGCAAGCAAAAGGTAGTTTACTGTGGCACTCACATTTTAAACCCAGCCAAAGAAGGGGATGGGAGGAGGAACCAGTGCCAATTAACCATGTCACCTGCTCCAATTACAAAGTAGGTATTAAACTATTAAGTAGCACCTTCTCATATGTTAGACAAGAAGAATAGTTTCTTTCAGGCTTAATAAGCTGTTCTACTTACTGACTGACAGCTTCTTTAAAGTAACCCTGGGTAAAGGAAAGCACTACAAGTCAAAAAACCTGGATTCTAATCCAGGTTTTGCTGCTAAGTCAAAGGAGAAATTTAAGTGACTCATTTGATATTTTGAGCTAATTTCTTCATCTGTAAATTGAGGACAATCATGTCCTGACTGCCTCACTATTATCAAGAAGCTCAAACAGATGAGATATGTGAAAGGGCTGTGTAATCTGTGAAGCACTATGCAAGTATATACTTAAGTTTTTATCTCCTACCTTACTTCTGTACTGCAAACACTATTAGGAGGAAAATTAACCTCACTGAAGGCTGCTTTTCTTCTCTTCCATATTTTCCACCCCCTCCTTAAATTCACTCTCAGCATCAACTGCTGACAAGCATTTGCACTTCAGATCTCAAGGGAAGATGAAAAAGTAGGAATCTCGGAGTACACCGAGGTTACAAAAACTGCAAAGCAAACCAAAGCAAAAAACCAAATAGCATAACTTAGCTATGCTATTCAGGCAGACTGCTCCAATTTCAGAGTTGTGACTTCAGGGTAGAGAAGTTCACACTCAATGCAATTAGCTAGTTAGTTCCTTCTCTGTCACAATCACCTGAATAACTAGAGCAGACTATGACAAGGGTCATACAATATGAGTTAACACCCACTTGCTAGTAGCATGTGCATGTACTGACTCCAAGGATTATCTTCTGAATGAACAATAAATCCCAGAGTTACCCAGTATGGCTCAAAGTGCTCAGGAAGGAAACAAAAGGAAGATAACTCACCTCTTTCTGCAGGAGATTCCATTCTGTCTCACTGACTAAGCGATAGCCGCTGGGAGACACATAAGCATTTTCCATACCCTGGGTGACACTGGAGAGGAGAGATGCTGTCTCTTCTTGTTCTGGCGTCATTGCCTTGATTGCTCTTTCCTGGTCTTTGGTTAACATAAACCCACTTGGCATTTGCAGTGACCCAAGGGAGGCAGTATCAAAGTTCTCAGATACTGAATCTGCTCCTACCAGTGGTCCAAAATCTGACTCGTCCAGGTTTCCAGCAGATTTTGCTTTGTAGTTATAGCCTAAAGCTTTGGATTGCAGTGAGCCTGAGGTTCCCAAGCTGTCTGTAGATTGTGCTCTCCTGAGTCCATCCTTAAACATGTCATTGTCTGATTTACTGAATGGATCTCCAGATGGCAATAGTAAATCTGCATCTAAGGAATGGACTGAACCATGGGTACTATCTAAATGCTCCTGAAATGTGAAAATACATATTGTCACGTTAGATAATTCTCTGTAGTTTTCAAAAAGAAAAACTACCTCATGCTAAAAGTATTTTGCCACATTACACATGATAATCATTAGTGTGTTACCTTCATATATTTATTAAACAAACATTTACTGAGTGTCTTCTATACGCTGGGCACTAAACCAGGCACTCAAGATACAACTTGAGCAATCTCAGCCCTCAAGATGCTTATGATTTCATGAAGAGAAAAAAAAAGTAAGGAGGCTATCAGAATATCACATTTAATAAAATGATAGGCTACAACTATGTACTGAATGCTTTGGTAGCTCAAGGAGAGGAATTTGGTCCACACACATGAAGTCAGAGGAGGTTTCCTGAAATTCAGCGCTAAGTACCTTGAATGTGAGATGCCTATTGTATATCCAAGTACAGATGTCCACCCAATAGAGGGACATACAAGTCTTTACATAGAAATTTGGGAGTAACCATCACATAAAGATAATTAAAGTCACAAGAGCAAACCAAAAAACCTAACATGAGTCTGTAGAATGAGAAGAGGCTCAAGGGCAGAATCCTGAGAAACACATTTTGGGGATGGTCAGAGGAAGGAGTAGCCAGAGTGGCAGAGTGAAACAAGGGTAATGTGGTATGCTGGCATCCAAGTTTCAAGCAAGGTGTAATTAACATGTTAAATGTAGTGCACTAAGTGAATGAAGCCAGACACAGAAGTTACATATATCACTTGATTCCAAATATATGAGATGTCCAGAATAGGTAAGTCCATAGAGACCAAAAACAAACCAGTGGTTGCCAGAGGTTGCAAGGAAAAGAGAATGGGGATCAAAAGATCCTTTGGGGGGATGATGAAAATGTTTTGAAACTAGAGACGTGACAGTTGCATAACACCGTAAATGTACTAAATGCCACAGCACTGTATTTTTTTTCTTTCCTTTAAAAATTTTTTTTTACCACCGCACTGTAAATGGTTGATTTCAAATTATGTGAATTTCACCTCAATTAAAAAAAAAAAAAAAAGATGGTGCAATACATTCCCAAAATCTAAAAGCATACCAGTGCCATCATGTGATGGAGTTACACAGCTAGTGGGATCAGAAAACAAGGAAAATGCAGCAAGTTTTTCTTGAAACTAAATATACTGAACTTAAAAGTTCTAGCCTTTATTTTAAGATAATAGTCTTTCTACTTTTTGTGGTTAAATGCCTTCCCTTTTATGAACTAGAAAAGACTGTGGAATAAAAATTGTTTAAATGTTTAAAAATATCCTTACATCCTTACTTGGTATTATAATAAAAAAAGTTGGCAACTTTTAATGTTAATTTCTCCACTTCTTTCTTTTTAAAGATTTTTCATCTGTGAAATTCAGATGACTAAGGAATACAAACCTAGTATATATTAAACTAGCTATGGCAAAGGTCCCAAAGAAGTATCCTAATAAAAACTGGAAACCCATTCTGTGAACTTATAAAGGAGCCTAACAGCTAATACTATCATACACAATGCTGCTGTAACACAAAGAGGGAAGGGGACAGGGGCAGAAAAGTTCTGATGGCCAATCTAAAAACACCAGACTACCATACTGGTAACAGCATAAGGAACACGTCTACAGGAACTGTAAACTTAATGTTTCCAAAAGATGATTCAACAATATGTTCTAACACCTTAAAAATGTTTGTATCCTCAAACTCAGCATTTCTTTTCCCAAGAACTTACACTAATGAAGTAATCAGATTAAGTCCATAATGATTTTTATACAAGAAAAAATTATATATAACAGCATTATGACATTACTTATTACAATGAAAAATTTTATACTAATAAAATGGAACCAACTTGACTGTGTGTGTGTGTGTATGTATGTGTGTATAGATGAGTAAACAGTGTGTTTGTGTTTTCTACATCATAATATTTTTGACATTTTAGGACCTTGCTGGCCAGGGAGAGACTGCCCCTCCCAAGCCAGCTAATACCTAGAATAAACAACTTGCCTACAAAAACGCCTTTTATATACAAATCAACCAATCCCAAGTCCATACCCCCAACCAATTCCTTTACCGAACTCTCACAAACCAAACCAGCATTTACCCTACCCCAAAGCCCAATGAAATTATTCGAACTCACCAATCTTATACTATTTACCCTGCCCGCCTCCTGTTTTCCTCAAAAACCCCAATGATGGCTACAGTCCATGCTTTTCCCCTTGCTCCTGTTCTGCCTCATGACCAACTCTGCGTCTTCCCCAGGTGGCTCAGCATGGTGTGCCATGCCTCTCATTCCTGAGAGGACTGTGAATAACATTAAACTTTTCTCTCACTGAAACTGACCTCTCCATGTCCTCACTCAGGCACCCTGACAAATTAAAACATGGGCACAAATCAGTAAGTAGGAGATTAAGGAATTATGGTACATTTACATAATAATCATTTTGGGGACAAACATTTACTGATGTGTCAAAACTTTAAAAACAGACTTAAGTGAGGAAAAAATGAGATATAAAACATTATGCAGAGTTACAATTGGGTTATGTTTTAAAAGTACAAATAGAAACACATGTATGTTAACCTTGGAAATAAAAATAAAAGAGGGGAAGAAGAAGTACATACCAAAATATTTCTGGCAGTTATCGCTGAGCAACAAAATTACCTACCAGTTATTTTTATTTTATTTACCATCCTGTATTTTCCAAATTTTCCATAATGAACATGTATTACCTTTGTAGTGCAAAAAGCATCTTCTAAGCATCAGGTTAAAGAAGATATGAGGTCTTACAAATTTAAATGTTTTTATCAACAAATCTGTTTCCAAAGCATTCTATATTAACTTTAAACCGACACACTAAATCGTCATGATTCTCAACACAAAACAAATGTGCAAACTATCAGATCTGAAAGTCTAAAAGATATTTCGAACGTCAGGAAATAATGTTATGCACAATATATCATAGATCTGTTAAGACAGAATCAAAAATAAGAAAAAGGCTTCACTGCAAATCACAAAAAATCTTCCTTTCCTATTTCCCTGCTAAAATATTTTTGGAAAAGTTCGAAACTTTTTCAAACATTCCTGGACACAGGACTCTCTGCATGACGCACACAAAAAAAAACCATGCAAAATATTTGGCAGTACCAAAAGTTGAGACATTCTCCTGGGAATCTATTAAAAAAAATACACAGAGAATCAGGCCAAGTGATTCTCATTGTATGATCCAAAACAAAGAATGCAGAAAAACAACTACATCATACTTTTCAATGTCCTATGGGATTTTTAAAACTTTTTTCTTAACGTCAAACAACCCATAAACATGGAAATAAATATAAGCCACTACACTAGGAATATTATACATGGCTCAGAGTAAATCTGCTAAAAAAACAGAAACATGACATCTCTGAAAGTGGGTAAGACCCTTATCCAATTTAACTGAAACTGATTTACCAGGCCGAGAAAGAAGACAGGGGTAGGAGAGTGAGTATGAAGTTCTAAATAGCAGGGACAGTATAAACAAGACATATGAGCAATGACAGTAAGTAGAAAGGTCTAGCTGTGATGAAATGGACAGCACAGTATAAGGCTGGAAGGGTCTTTCAACTGTGAAGGCCCTTGTATGCCAAACTAGGGACCCTTTTTAGTTTTTATCCTACAGGCAAGGTAAGAGAAGTATTTCTGTTATTGAAGAGGAGATACCAACATGAGTCTTGAAGAACAGGTAGAAGGATTTCAATACTCAGAAAGGCAGAGGGAAATAAGCTCTCCAGGTGAAGAAACCAACATGCAAGGTGGGGAGTGTAGCACAAGACAACCAATGTCGCTAAAACAGAGTGCATATTATGAATGGCCTGAGGGAGGAATTTGTACTTAATTATGTAGGCAATGAGAGTCAGTGTTTGAGCAGGGGGGTGGCTGGACTGCAGTCACACTTAAGAAAGAAAAATAAATCTGACAGTAGCCCTGAGAGTGTAGTGAGGTGAAGACAGGAAACCTAGTGAGGAAGCCCTTGCCACATTGTGGATTAGAGGTGATGAAGCCATAGGAGCACCACCGTACACTTTCCACCTCCATCCAGGGGTCTCTATCCACCCCATTCCCAATACCTGAAATGTTCTACCCTACCCTATCACAATCTGCCAAGCCTTGCCCACTAGTCTCAGGGCTTAAGACCTAATAATTAGTTAATACTTAATATATGGTATAGAAAGTTAAGTGTTTCAATATTTTAGATAAACTCTTTTAAACAAAAAGCTCCAAGTATTATCAATATTATGCATATAAAAGATTTTGCAGGTATTAAAGATTTTTTCTAATGTTTTACTTTTGGAACCAGTGGATAAAATAAAATCAAATTATTTCAGAGACTATGAGAGAAACTGCAACATGTTTCAAATAGTACTACTTATAATACCATAAAAATGAGTGCAAGTAAATATTATCATTTTATCTAATTTTCAGCAAATAGTTATACACTTACCATATGAACAATGTCACTGATTAACAAATGAAAAATCAAAATAGTACGCAATTATTTTAATTACAGATTCACTATACCTCTTCATTTGATAATTGGGCTGAAGATTCTTCATGAGTTAAAGCACATACTACTGGTATTTTCACTTCTTCCTCAACATCTGTTTTCTTGGGGTCCTTTCTCTTATTAAGTCTTTGTTGTTCATCTTCCTCCTAAATGTTAGGAAGAAAAAATACGTATTACACAAATAATCGATATTTAATGATTCATGTAGTTCTAACCACTCAAAACAAACAAACAAACAAAAAAACAAGAACTGTATGATGAGAGAAAACTAGACACTTAAGTTTATTTGTTTTATAATCACATGTAAGGGCATCTGGTCATAACAAAATGTTTTAATACTATAGGCACAAAGTACAAACCCTAGTAAAAGAAGAAATCAGGAAATAGATTCCAGAAAGTACATAATGTAAAAGACAAACAAAAGAAAGCAAACCACCTCCTCTTCTTCAAAAGATCAAGAAAGAAAACTTACGTAGAACATTTCTTCAGATTATTGTAGAAAACTAACAGGAAAAAGTTATTACTCATCCATTAGAAAAATGTATAAATTTATATTAATTACAAAAAGGAATGATGGAAGTTGATGCACTTACTTCACTCAACAAAGGTGAGTACCTTTAATGCCTAGTGGCAAAGGATAAACACACAATTACAATACTATTGAAGAATGTTTTTTTAAAATGACTGATTTCATATGAGAGAACTAGAAAAGGGGACCCCCAGAAGGTAACATTTTAGCTGATCTTGAAGAATGAGTAAGATAAATTTGCCAATTTTGTGAGAGGAGACAAGCAAGGGTTCCAGGGAGAAAGGAAACAGGTACAAACACACAGGGGTACAGGCAGCCATCTGACAGATTAATGAGTCATTTTTTTTTAAGGATTTTATTTATTTATTTTTTAGAGAGAGGGGAAAGGAAGGAGAAAGAGAGGGAGAGAAACATCAATGTGTGGTTGCCCCTCACGTGCCCCAACTGGGGACCTGGCCTAAAACCCAGGCATGTGCTCTAACTGGGAATCGAACCAGAGACCCTTTGGTTTGCAGGCCCGTGCTCAATCCACTGAACTATACCAGCCAGGGCAAAATACTGAATAATCTGATGTGACTGAAAAGAGCATAGGCACATGAGAAGTGAGATACATGGAAGGAGGGTAGTGATTAAGTGCCTAGACTCTGGAATCACAGACTGGCTCAAACCTCAGATCTGCCATTAGCTCCTACTTCATTTGGATAGCATTATTGGGGTTTTTTGGTAATTTTTAAAAATATTATAGACAATGATTTATTGTTCCACTTATTTATCTATTCATTGATTGATCCCTGTATGTGTCCTGACCAGGGATCAAACCCACAACCTTGGCATATCAAGACAATGCTCTAACCAATTGAGCTACCCAGCCAGGGCAAAGCTCAATAAATTTTAACAAAAGCTTTAAATGACTAGTTATAGAAATTAAGACTGTTTTAATGGGCAGCAGAAGGGGCATGATTAAATCTATACTTTAGAATCTGAATCTTTAAGATGACTATGTCTACAAACAAGATGAACGAGTTAGAATTAAGAAACAGAAAATTAGTCCTGGCTGGTGCAGCTCAGTGGATTGAGCACCAACCTGCAAACCAAAGGGTTGCTGGTTCAATTCCCAATTAGGGCACATGCTTGGGCTGCGGGTCAGGTCCCCAGTGCAGGGGGTACACAAGAGGCAATCACACATTGATGTTTCTCCCCCTCTCTTTCTCCTTTCCTTCCCCTCTTTCTAAAATAGATATCTAGATAGATAGATACATACATACATAGATAGATAAAAAGAAAGAAAGAAACAGAAAATTAAAAAGGAAGAAACTTCTGAAAAACAAATCTAACCTAAGTCATCTAAAGTCATCTAGGTAATCTAAATTATTCTAATTCCTAAAAAAGCTTCTACATTGCTATGCTAGGCAAATAATTGTACACATATACAACATAGTATGGGACATCAGCTGCAACAACTGTTTAAAGTGACACAAAAGGGAACCATTCAAATGCCCACTACAAGGAGAAGGATTAAGTCAATTAGGGCACATCCATGCTACCAGCTAAAAACACAGAGATCTCTGATGTGAAAATATATCCAAGATAATGCCATGAGAAAAACAACTTATAAATATTTAAACTATGATACCAGTTAAGAAAAAACTGAAAAAAATTCCTAAGAGTACATCAATAAATACATAAAAATGGTCTGGAAGACTACCTTCCAAACTGACTACTCCTGACTTAAAAAGTGGTTACTTCTGGGAAAGGAGGTGTGGGAGGTATCTAGCAGCATCTTTTTCACTTTATATTTATAACTTTATCTTGTACTTAAAAAACCAAAATATTAATATAAGGATGTATCTGTATATTACTCAAGTGATTTAAATGTTTTAAATCACATGAGGCAAACAGAACCTTGGATATGCAGCACTCTAGACCCCTGCCTTTACCTATGACTCAGCCTCTCCATCCCCACCCTGTTACCTTCTAATAAGGCTTGTAGACCAATGTCATGGAAGACCTGGCCTGGATTAACATACTTCAAGAGCCCTAGCAGAACTGGACAGAGCTACAGAGAAAACATTTCTCAGAAATATGCACTGTTGCACCCTGCAGTCTCTGAAGATCACTTCTAAATCACTTTTTCCTCCAGACAAGGCCATTTCTAAAACTGAAAAACAAAATCCCTCAAACGCAGCTAGGATGTTTTTTGAAATGTCATACAGCACCTTATTTCAGGCTTTAGTTAACCTCTAATATGTATAAAATAATGCAGTCACACATCTGTAGGTGGGTTAGGGTGCACAATTAAAAAAGCCAGCCAAGTCCTACAAAAATGCTATTCACCTGATCTTTCTTTTTCAGTTCTTCAACTTGTCGGAGCTGCTCTGAAGTCAGCACAATCTCCATTCGCTGCATGTCTCTCATCAGCAAACGCTGAGATTCCAGAAACTGGTCATTGGCCTTCTGCCACGTATGTTTTAACTGGTTGTGTTGTTGACGCTCTTGCTCCAAAAGATGGCACACTGTAAGAATCCCCCAATCGAAAACACTGAATTTTAATAGTGGGTGATACAGTATTTCCCAAATTTCTTTGACAAAAAAAATTTCTTTCCATAATGTCACTCACAGAAAAAGTGTTCTAGAGAATACATTTTGGGAAACATCGCTCTAAAGGCCAAAGGTTTAGTAAGCACGCCTAACTCTCTTTAATACATCTTTTTTTGATACATCTGTTATCCAGAAATCCTTGAGCCCATTTAATTCTGACCTCTAAGAATAAATCAAAGAATATTTGTAAATACTTATGTTGTTGATACTCATTGGCTGAACCATCTTCTACGGAAAAGAATAGGTAGTATCATCCTCTCTGTCCACCTACTCAGCTACCTAAGCCAGAAACTCAAGAGACAACTCATATTTCTTACTTTCCCTCACCCAACACATTCAGAAGCCTACTAATATGACAGAAGTCTACTAATGCTACCTCCTGTGAATTATGGCACAGCCATCTTCTGCCTTAGGTCAGCCCCGGTAATTTAGACGACTACAACAATAGTCCCTTTGTTATTCTTCCTGCCCTTATTCTTGCCCTCTCTATTCTATCCTCCACCCTGCTATTAAAATGAACTTTCCAAGATGAAAATCAGTATTATTACTCGTTAGTTTAAAACCCTTCAGAGAAGCCAAACACAAAGGCCACATATTGTATAATCCTATTTACAAGGAAATCCAGAACAGGCAAATCTACAGAAACAGAAGGTAGGTTAGTAGCTGCCAGGGACTGGAAGGGAGGAGAGAATAGGGATATTTGGCAATGGGTACATAATTTTTTAGGAATAATAAAAATATTCTGAAATTAGAATATATTCAAAACCACTGAATTTACACTTTAAAAGAGTGAACTTCGTGGCCTGTGAATTTTATCTCAATAGAGTTACTTAAGAAAAAAGATTTTTAAACCCTCAGGCACTCCTTAATGCCCAAAGGATAAAATCCAAAAACCTTAGCACAAGATCTCTGTGATCTGGCCCATGTCTACCTCTCCTGTTTCACATTTTGCATCACTGCCTCCTATATCCTAATTCTGATGAACTACACTTCTTTCACTTCCTTACCTTGTTATACCACATGCAAATGGCCTTGAATGTTATGCTCAGCTTTGAAAAATACCTATCTTTCAAAATTCCACTTAAGAACAACTTCTTTAAAGAAGCCTATCTGTGGCACTGCTACCTCCTCATACACCTCCAATCCTAGCACCTGATACACAACTGCACTAACCTGGCTGCATACCTACTTCCACCAATTAAAGCTGTCATCACACTGCTGCTTAATATTTATCTGTCTTCTTTTCATTCAAATACTATTTTTTGGTGTGAGTGTTTCAGGATGGAAATTCCTTTATCCCTATACTCATTTGAGTGAAACTTCTCAGATACTTTTCCAGATATATTAGGAAGGTTTGGCAGTCTTACACTATTTCTGGAAGGATCAGGGCACATAGCTTAACCATAAATTTTTTTTTATACCCTTTCAGAGTTTGGGGGTCTTTTTCACAGCAGCACATCTGAAAAATGTTTCCTGAAAGCCAAAGGCTCACTAAAACTTTGTGTTATTTTCATAACATTTTATGAAATAATTTTGTACACTTATGTAATTTCAGCTTTCCACTATTTAGGGGGAAAAATTCACACACAAATCTAATTTACAGAAGAGCTATATTTTCCACAGTATCTGATATACTTAAAAGTCTTGTAAGACTTTTTTACCACAAGACTCTTTCACCATAAGACTCTATCACCACAGTCCTAAAATGCACATTAAAATACATTACTAGCAAAACCGGCAGCAAGTATAAGACGTCAAAGGAGCCCATGCATTTGGAAGAAGAAAAAAATTAATCTTTACTTTCACTAACCACTAACTGAAATTTATCATTTACTTCAATTATGAAATGTAGGCAACCAGCCACAGTTAAGTATAATAATCCCTATGACCTGCTCACTAACAGAAGCCACAGATATCTTAATATCGATACTTATGCTCATCACTATTTCAAAATTACAAGTTGTCAAACCTGCTACTAGACCTTGTTATTTAATGCATTACTGAAATAGCATATTTATTACTATATCATAAGTTTGCAGTTTATATTTTGATAACTTTTTAATGATGTAATTGGTTTCTTTTGTAATGCCACATATTTTATGGATTAAAAACATTATTCTGAAAGGGCTTCACAAAACTGTCAAGAGTCCATGACACAAAAAAGTTAAGACCCCCAGATATATAGGAATCACTAGAAGAATTCAATATAAAAGTATATTTTTATTTGAGGAAAAAAATGATGTTTCTTCTTCCTCATTCCTGGGAGAACATAGTCAATTTCTGCATCACTCTGCTATCAGACTAGTGAAATCAAAATTGTTTCTTATAGCTCTGGCTGCTGTGGCTCAGTGGATTGAGCGCGCTGGCCTGCGGACCAAAGGGTCACCGGTTCGATTCCCAGTCAGAGCACATGCCTGGGTTGCAGGCCAGGTCCCCAGTAGGGGATGTGTGAGAGGCAACCACACAATGATGTTTCTCTCCCTCTCCTTCTCCCTCCCTTCTCCTCTAAAAATATTTTTTTAAAAAAAATTGTCCCTTATAAACAGGAATGTTATTTAAGGACACCAGAATATATTATCTGTCCTCTCTGTCCCATATGCACTTTTGCTAATCTGCCTCCATCAAAATGGGTTGAGGGCAAAAACGGTCTATTAGAAATTCCTAGCTTAATTATCTTTTGGTCAAGAGCTCATGCCTTGTGAAGTTATTTCTGGAGTCCTGGCAGAAAGAGAAGTCAGTAACAATCTAAGTACCTTTAGTAGACCTCACATCTCCAGATTTTCATGGGAATATTCAAACTAACTGTGAAGCTTAAATTAAATCACTAATATACTGGATTGGTATTTTAAGATGTTATTATTTTGTTAATATCATAGCTCTCTTAAAGACTAAGGTAAAAAATATACAGAATATATATTTACCTTCATGCAATTCTTTCCGCAGTTTCTCAGCATCTTCCTGTAAAACGGATTTCTGAGTATTCAAAACAGCTACGTACATCTCTAGGTCAGTCCTACAAGATTTCTCAGCCTCCAGATAATGATTCAGTTCTTTAACCTGAAACAAGACACAATTCTATTAAACTAAAATTTACATACTTACTATAGAAAACTAAAAAAATAACTAATGAATAGTAGACTTTATAATCACATCATGAGTAAATATACAACTGAAATTACACATAACAGTTTTTGTATACTTTTCAAAAAGGTAGTTCCAATTTATATTCCCATGTGCTCATTTTATCGCATACTCAGTAACACCAAGTTGTTGTTTTTATTTTAAACAGTAGTTGCTGTCTAAAGATAAAAACAGTACCATACCCTTATAAGTTTGCTTCTTTTTATTTCTAATGAGGTAATTCCAAGTGCCTTAAATTTATAAAAAGAAAACATTTTCACAAATACATGTATTCATGGAAGGAAAAAAGAGGAAGTCACAATGAAAAAAATAACTGGTCTCATACTGTACAAACAGAAACTTGAAGGCAAATGAAGAATACTTTTTAAAATCACATCTTTTAAAAACTACTTTATTTCTGTTGAATAATCAGCTATAATGTTCAAATATAAACAATTTAGTATAAATCTGAAATAGTTATATCCAAAATAAAATGCAATCTTGCCCTAGAAAGTGATTATAATACTACTTGTTTCATCCTGTCTTAGAAATTGTTCATCTAATGGTCATTTAGTTAACTTACAACTTTTTCAAATGGTTAATTCTAATTTAATTTTCAAGGTCATTTTCATACCTTTTATCTTCCCACTTTTTCAAACATGAAATAGCTGAAACATGAAATAGCTGACTAATCTTATCTTCACCCCTAGTCTATTGTTAATACAATACAGTAGTACTAGTCACAGACTAAAATAATTATTTAAAGCTGCCATTTGCTTCACTGGAGATTGTCAGCCAAACAAAAAGATACTAACCATCCAGTGTGGCTCAGTTGGTTGGAGCATCATCCCATAAACCAAAAGGTCGTGGGTTCAACTCCCAGTCAGGGTACATACCCTAGGTTGCAAGTTCGGTCCCTGGTCAGGGCATGTACAAGAGGCAACCAATCAATGTTTCTTTTTCACATCAGTATTTCCCTCACTTTCTCTCTTCCTCCCTTCCCATCTAAGATCAATAAGCATGTGTTCGGGTGAGCATTTAAAAAAAAAAAAAAAAAAAGATACTAACCAAGCATGACAAAGTGCTGGCTGTTGTGAGGCATTTTCCCTATGACCTGGAGAGGGTGATAATTCAGTTCATGGTAAGAGTCAACATGTCAGATATAAAATGGGGGTAATATAACCACTAATTCTATCAGTTATTACTTCTTAGAATAAATACTTGACTCAATAATCAATTTCTAACATTCAAAAGCTATTGAGCAGAACTCTGGGAAAATGGTGGCACGGTATATGAATTTCCTTGAATTTCAAACATCCTAACAACAGAACTACTAAAAAAACAAAACCAAAAACACATGGATAGCTACAAAAAAACAAAAGAAAAAACAACAAGTGATAAACACAAGGTGGGGACAAACTACTGAAAACTACCTATATGGACTTAAGTAATATCAGCATCTATGCAGGAAAAACTAACAGAAAGCAACAAGGGCCCCGAGAACCCCAAAATAGTCAAGTGGGGCTCTAACTTGACAAGAGCAGCTGGAACTGGGAAGACTTTCACGCATTCCAGTAGTGGGTGAACACTACAAATTTGTAATGGAAGACATAATCTGGTTAGGGTAAAGTGGTATCCCATTTTCACTTACATTTCCCTGATTCTAGTGAGGTTCAGTATCTTTTTACATTCCTTGGGTATTGTGATTTTTCTCTTGTGAATTGCTCGCTCATGTTCTTGTTTCTCTACCGGGCCATTTGTCACTTACAAACTAGGCAATTTTTATTAATTTTAGATACTAATTTTTTGTTAGGTTTTTGAGGTATAGACAGATATCTTCTAATAGTCTATAGCTCTTCAATTTTCTGTGAGATTTCTTTTAATAGGGAAGTTTTATATTCTAAGGTAGGCAAATTCTCAATCTTTTCATTTACAGTCAATATTATTTTCTTATTTCAAATGTTTTTGTACCCCAGGTAACATTTTTTTAAATTAACACCTAAAAGTTTCAAAAATTTACTTTTCACTCTTAAGGTTTTCCATTCATTAAAATTAGTATTTGTAAAGTGTGAGATAGAAAGTTAATTTCACTTAATTCCACATTTATAATTTAAGGGGGAACTACTGTAGGTATTTTTTTGTTTTTTCTTCTATTGTGAATAGATCTTTTTCCGCCATCCATTACATTATTTATTTAGCTATTATTGGGGTATAGAAACATTATTATTTTTGTATTTTGATCTTGTTGGAACAACTTTTCTAAACTCTTATTAGTTCCAATAACCTGTTTGTACATTCTCTTGCTTTTCTATATAACAATCGAATCAGTTTCATCATTTTCTTTACAGTTCTGATGCCTCATTTCTTTATCTTGTCTAGCTGCATTGTCTGAACAAAATCACTGAGCACAGGTCTCCTCATATTGTTCCTGTACTTAATGGTGCATGGCTGCTAAACATTCATCATTAATTATGTTTGATGAAGGCTGGATAAATAGATCCTTTACTAAGTTATTGGTGTTTATCAAATGCCTTTCTGAATCTAAAATATACTGCTCTTTTCCTACAATCTTGTTATGTGGTACATAATAATAATAATGGGTTTTCTGGTAATACACCATCCTTAAATTCCTGAGAATACACTTCATTGGGTCATGATTTTTTTTTTTTAACTACACTGTTGAAAAACTTTTTTCTATATTCCTAAATGAGATTACCTATAATTTTCTTTTCTTATACTACCTTTCTGTGGATATGTGTGTGCTCATTTGTAATGAAGTTATACAAGTCTCTAAAATGACTTGGAGAGTTCTCACCCTTTTTCTATTGTCTAAAACATTTTATAAAACACATGGATTATCTTTTTCCAGAAGGCTTGGAAAAACTTGCCTGCAAAACCAGTTGAAGCCAATGTCTTTTGGAGGAGAGGAAAAAGGAGAAAGAAAATTTTTGACTATAAATTCATTTTCTTTAATAGTTACTGTCTACTTTTGCTTCCCTATTTTATCTTGAGACAATTTTGACTATCTTTTATTAGAAACTTTTTCCTTTCATCAAATTTATTTGTGTGACATTGTTCACAGTATTTATTTTTAAATCTCTACAGATTTGTACTTATGTCCCCTCTTTAATTTCTAATAATTTGAGTCTTTTTTTCTTTTTTCCTGATTAATCTTATTGGAGGTTTGTCTATCTTATTTTTTCCATTTTTTCAAATATTCCTTTTCTCATTTTTTCTTTTGCCTTTCTACTTCACTAACATTGGCTCTTATATGTATTATTTTCATCCAATCATATTGCTTGTATTATTGTTCTTTTTTTAAGATTCTTGAGTAAAAATATTCAAATCACTCAAAATATTTTATAATTCCTTTTCCCATATAAGTTAATTTTTTCATTTCCAATTCATTTTAGCTATCATTTTAATGTAAATAATTTAATAAACTGTGGTTAGAGATTCTGGTCTGTATAACATCAATTCTTTGAAATTTGTTAACACTTCCTTTGCGAACTTATGAAAAGTATAATATATCTACAAATAGTAATACTTGATTCTATGAACTATCCTAAGTGCCTTAGATGTGTTAACTTATAATCCTCATAATAGCGTTATGATCCAGGCTGTATTATTACCCCCATTTTACAACTGAGAAAACTAAAATACAGTTAGGTTATTTTCCCAAAGTCACCCAGCTAATTAATGCTGAGCTCTTACCTACTGCGTTTTACTACAGTATAGAAAATAGTCTCTTCCTTGGGTACAGGGTTCTTTGTGTCTAACAGCTAAATTAATCATGTTGCTCAAAACTCCTGTATCCCCACTAATTTTTTTTTGTTTGCACTGTCACATGCCAACAATCAGTTTAAATATCCTATTATAATTGTGAAATGTCCATTTCTCCTTGTAACTTTTTGCTTTACATATTTCAAGACTATGTAAGGTAAATTTAAGTTTATGACTATCTTTTCTTTTTGATGGATTATTTATTGATGGAGTCCTTCTTTATCTTCATTAATTCTTTTCCTCTACACCTACTTGTTTCATATTATAATTGCTATATCAACTTTCTTTTAGTTAGATTTTACATGGCATATCTTTAAATATCCCTTTATTTCCAATCTCACCTTGTAGGTTTATTTTAGGCGTATCTCTTATAAGCAATATGAAGTTAGATTTTTAACATACAAGGTCTTTTAGGTGATTATCAGTTTACATTTACTAGATTATTGATAGATTCCCTTTTCTACATTTATTTCTACATTCCTATGTTGTGCTTCTGTTTATTATCTCTTATTGTTTCTTTCCTACTTTCTTTTAATTAGTTATTAAAATTCTTGATACTCCCTTTGTATTTCTTCTATTGTCTCTTTATGGTCAACAAATCCAGCCAAAATATAACTATATCATCTCTAAAAAAATAAATTACTGGCTGGCTTAAACCAGCTTATTTCTCTTAATAATAAAATGAATGAGATTGGGTATCATTATGATAAGAAAACCAACACTAACTCTGTAACAAAGCAGCACTTGCATCACTATTGTGATTGTTTATAATACCACAGGGACAAAATCATCTCCCAGGATTTTTTTTTCTTTTTTCTTTTTGCATTTTAAACAAAGCAACATTCCTAACATGCATAGTCTAAATTACAGTTTTTACCCACTTAGTGATTCTAACTTTTGCTCATTGCATTAGGGCAAAATCTTGGGTTTTAAGCAAATGAATTACAATGTTTCACAACCTTTGAGGCTTCCAGCTCTTTCACCTTGTCTTCAGCTTCTGTCAGTTTATCTTTCAATGCTGCAATTTCCTTCTCCATGGGCATCACCACAGACCGAAGTTTTTCAGCATCCTCTTGGGCCTTTGGTTAAAAAGAATAAAATACTACAACTTACTGATTTTTTGCTTTTTCTAAGAAACTCTGATCAATCCAGTTATTAAAAATTAGTATAATAAATAAGTCTACCAGGCACTCATAAAACAGAACCATGTCTAACTTTTAAATGTTGCATTATTTTGGCTCTGAGTGCTGTGGCTCAGTGGGTTGGGTGTCTTACTGGAAACCAAAAGGCCACCCATTCAATTCCCAGTCAGGGCACCTGGATTGCAGGCCAGGTCCCCGGATGGGGGCATGAGAGAGACAACCAATCGATGTTTCTCTCCCTCTCTTTCTCTCTCCCTTACCCTCTCTCTAGAAATAAAAATTTAAAATCTTTAAAAATAAATAAATAAATAAATGTTGCATTACTTTGAATGTTAAGTTATAATCATAGTTTTTACATATATTCCATTTGGAATTTAGAACTGGAAAAATAAATTCACTATGACAATTTTGACTTTGTAATTAATTAATTGACTTGGAAAATACCTTATGTATAAAAGGAAATACACATAATATTTTTATAATCCTGGTTACTAAATTAATTAAAACATAATTTCTTACGATTATTAAAAAGACTTTTTTAAACCTTGGAAAATATAAAAATACGTTTTCTAAAATATGACAAAATTATGTTGCTATAAAAAAGCTATCATCCAGTTATTTAAACAGGGTACTTTAAATGTCATTTTACTTTTGATATCTAAATGACACAAACCCAAAGACTGACCTCTAAAACTGTATTTTTTTTCCATACTTCATTCTCAAAAACACAGATTAAAAGAAAACAACATCCATAAACTAGTAAACTGGTGAGAAACTTAACTGTGTCTGTGTGTGTGTGTATATTTGTACAATGTTAATAATAGGAAAAGATGGGTGTGGAGTATAGGGGAAGAACTCTGTATTATCATCACAAGTTTTCTGCAAATCAAAAAGAGCTCTAAAAAATAAAGTTTAGTTTTAAAAATAAATTTTAAAAATGAAAAAAGTGGCAGATTGTGGAAATGATGAATATGGATATGAATATATTAAAAGAAAGGAAAAAACAACTACCAGAGAGAACCAAGATGGTGGCGTAGGTAGACACACAGCGCCTCCTCCCACAACCAGAACTGACAGAAAATCGAATGGCAAGGAAGTCCAACACCCAGGAGATAAAAAATAAACATTCATCCAGACCAGTGGGAGGGGCGGAGACCGCAGCCGGGGCAGAGAGGACTCGAGTTGCAGTGGCGGACTGAGACTGGCGGAGTGTGGAACGAAGGGGGCCAGCAGTCTGACCACTAGCAGACCCAGCGGTCCCACATTCGCGCAGATAAACCGAGAGGGCCAGACTCAGAGTGGCGGAGAACAGGGTAGGCAGTGGGGTAGCAGACCCTGCGGCCCCACATTCGTGCATAGATAAACCAGGATGAACGGCGGGGAATGAAGCAGACCACGCAACCCAGGGCGCTCCAGCGCAGGGAAATAAAGCCTCAAACCTCTGAGTAAAAACACCCGCGGGGGTTGGGGCAGCAGCAGGAGAAACTCCCAGCCTCACGGGAGAGGTCGTTGGAGAGACCCATAGGGGCCTAGGGGGTACACAAGCCCACCCACTCAGGAACCAGCACCAGAGGGGCCCAGTTTGATTGTGCGGAGCAGAGGGTGTGACTGAAATCCCGCAGAGAGTGGAGCGGGCACCATTACACCCTCTCGGCCCCTCCCCCACGTACAGCGTCACAGCACAGCGACCAGCCTTACCCCCGCCCAGGGGAACACCTAAGGCTCCGCCCCTTTAAGTAACAGAAGCACCAAGACAAAAAAAAAAAAAAACATGGCCCAAATGACAGAATACTTCAAAGCTCCAGAAATAATTCAACTAAACAGCGAACAGATAGCCAACCTATCAGATACACAGTTCAAAACACTGGTAATCAAGAAGCTCACAGAATTGGTTGAATTTGGTCGAAAACTAGACGAAAAAATGAAGCCTATGCTAAGAGAGACAAAGGAAAATGTACAGAGAACCAATAGTGAGGCGAAGGAAACTGGGACTCAAATCAATGGTGTGGACCAGAAGGAAGAAGGAAACATTAAACCAGAAAAGAATGAAGAAACAAGAATTCGGAAAAATGAGGAGAGACTTAGTAACCTCCAGGACATCTTTAAACATTCCAACATCCGAATTATGGGGTTGCCAGAAGGAGAAGAGGAAGAGCAAAAAATTGAAAACTTATTTGAACAAATAGTGAAGGAGAACTTCCCCAGTCTGGCCAAGGAAATAGACTTCCAGGAAGTCCAGGAAGCTCAGAGTCCCAAAGAAGCTGGACCCAAGGAGGAACACACCAAGGCACATCATAATTACATTAGCCAAGATGAAACAGAAGGAGAGAATCTTAGAAGCAGCAAGAGAAAAGGAGACAGTTACCTACAAAGGAGTGCCCATAAGACTGTCAGCTGATTTCTCCAAAGAGACCTTACAGGCAAGAAGGGGCTGGCAAGAAGTATTCCAAGTCATGAAAGGCAAGGACCTACATCCAAGATTGCTCTATCCAGCAAATGAAAGGGCAGATAAAGTGCTTCTCAGATAAGGTCAAGGTAAAGGAGTTCATCATCACCAAGCCCTTATTATATGAAATGTTAAAGGGACTTACCTAAGAAAAAGAAGATAAAAAATACGAACAGTAAAAATGACAGCAAACTCACAGTTATTAACGACCACACCTAAAACAAAAACAAAAGCAAACTAAGCAAACGACTAGAGCAGGAACGGAACCACAGAAATGGAGTTCACATGGAGGGTTATCAACAGGGGAGTGGAAGGGAGAGAGGGGGGGGGAAGGTACAGAGAATAAGTAGCATAAATGATAGGTGGAAAATAGACAGGGGGAGGGTAAGAATAATGTAGGAAATGTAGAAGCCAAAGAACTTATAAGTATGACCCATGGACATGAACTATAGGGGGGAATGTGGGAGGGAGGGTGTGGGCAGGATGGAGTGGAGTGTGGGGGGGGAATGGGACAACTGTAATAGCATAATCAATAAATATATTTAAAAAAATAAATTTAAAATAAAATAAAAAAAAACAACTACCTTCATATGGATGGGTACTTGGGGCTAGAATAAAATTTCTAATGATAGAATCAAATATGAATTCATCTCAACTTGAGAGAAGTGAAGGCTGCCTACTTTAGATAACTATGTTAGATGACTATGAAGACTATTACAGCCTCATGAAGATGCTGAATTAAAATATTTTCTAGAAATGAGAGAATGGGAAAAACTATTCCTCAAGGTTCAAGCTTTTGTTTTGAGTGTTTGGTTCTCAGATGATTTTCATATTATTTAAAAAACTAAATAACCATGAAAGTAGTCCTTATATAGACCAAGAATTAGGAACAAGAGTATGAATAATCTGATTGAAAAGTCAAAATCCGAGTTTCTGTCCAAGATGGAGCCGTAGGTAGATACACTCTGTCTCCTCACACAACCAAAGGTAGAAAAACAACAAATTTAAAAACAAAATATAACCAGAACTGCCAGAAAATCGAACTGTATGGAAGTCTGACAACCAAGAAGTTCAAGAAGAAACATTCCTCCAGATCGGGAGGAGGGGTGGAGACAGGCAGCCAGGGCAGAGAGTACCTACCCACAGCAAGGCTGCAGATGGTGGACCAGGGGTCCCACATTTGCATGTGGATAAACCAGGAGGAACAACTGAGGAACGAAGACAAACCGGGCAACCCAGGGTTCCAGCATGGGAAATAAAGCCTCAAAACCTCTGGCAGTAAAAATTTATGGGAGTTGCAGAGGAGGGAGAAACCCGCAGCCTCATAGGAGAGTTCATTGGAGAGACCCACAGGGTCCTAGAACGTACACAAACCCACCCACCCAGGGATCAGCACCAAAAGGGCCAAATGTGCTTGTGGGAAACGGGAGAATTGACGGAAAGCCAGCCAAGAGCCGAGCAAGTGGCTCACACCCATCCCCCACAAATGGCGCCACAATGCAGTGAAGTAGGTTGCCCCACCCTGGAAAATACATAAGGCACTACCCCTTATATCCTAATAGCTGCACAGAGACAAAATAATATGGCCCTAATGAAAGAACAGATCAAAGCTCCAAAAATAGAACTAAGTGATGAATAGATAGCGAACCTATCAGATGCAGAGTTCAAAACACTGGTAATCAGGATGCTCACAGAAATGGTTGAGTATGGTTGCAAAACAGAAGAAGAAATGAAGGCTATGCAAAGTGAAATAAAGAGAAATGTATAGGAAATCAACAGTGAAGGGAAGGAAACTGGGAATCAAATCAATGGTTTGGAGCAGAAGAAAGAAATAGACATTCAACCAGAACAGAATGAAGAAACAAGAATCCAAAAAAATGAGGAGAGGCTCAGGAAACTCTGGGACAACTTTAAATGTTCCAACATCACAATCATAGGGGTAGCAGAAGAGGAAGAGCAAGAAATGGAAAACTTACTTGAAAAAATAATGAAGGAGAACTTCCTCAATCTGGCAAAGGAAATAGACTTCCAGGAAGTCCAGGAAGCTCAGAGGGTCCCAAACAAGTTGGACCCAAGGAAGCACACACCAAGACACATCATAATTAAATTAGCCAAGATTAAAGATAAGGAGAGAATCTTAAAAGGAGCAAGAGAAAAGGAGACAGTTACCTACAGAAGAGTTCCCACACACTATCAGCTGATTTCTCAAAAGAAAAGTTGCAGGCAAGAAGGGGCTGGAAAGAAATATTCCAAGTCATGAAAGGCAAGGACCTACATTCAAGATTATTCTATCCAGCAAAACTATTATTTAGAATGGAAGGGCAGATAAGTGCTTCCCAGATAAGGTCAAATTAAAGGAGCTCATCATCACCAGGCCCTTATGATATGAAATGTGAGAGGGTCTTATTTAAGAAAAAGAAGATAAAAACTATGAATATTAAAAATGACAACAAACTCACAACTATCAACAACTGAATCTGAAAAAAACAAGAACAAAAACAAAACAAACAACCAGAACAGGAAAAGAATCATAGGTATGGAGATCATTTGGAGGGTTATCAGCTAGGAGGTGGAAGGGGGAGAATGGGGGAAAAGGTGCAGGATCAAGCATAATTGGTGGAAGAAAATAGACAGGGGGGTGTTAAGAATAGCATAGGAAAGGTAGAAGCGCCAAAGAACTCACATGCACGACCCATGGACATGAACTCAGTGGGGGGAATCACGGGAGGGTGGGGGCACTGGGTGGACCATGGCAAAGGGAAAAAAATTTGGGACAACTGTAACAGCATAATCAATAAAATTTACCAAAAAAATTTTTTTTTAATATATGTATGCATATAAATTAACAATGTAAAAGTTTAACCAAACTGGCCAAAAGCTTTTTAAATTATCTCAATGATAAAATGTTTCACTTTGTATTTAGTTGGTTTATGTTCAGGTATCTTATGGTAATAGGTTCGAACATAATATGTAGCACATTCGTCACAAAGGAACCAAGGTTTATCAAGGAAGAAGGCTAAATTAAAGCTTTGATTTAGACACAGTCATCAAGAAACAACACTAATTCAACAAATATTTTTTGAGCACCTATGTAGTAGATACTATTCTAGGCATTTAGGATACACAAATAAACAATAATCCTTCCTCATGGAGTTTACATGCTAGCAAGGAGAAGAAGGCAGGAAACAATAAACATAATAAATTGGTGAATGCTATGTGTATTATAAATATGCACTACGGAAAAAGAAAAATTAGAATAGGAAAAGGGTGATAAAGAGGAGGAAGATGGATAGGTTGCAATGGTAAATAGTCTGGCTAGCATATGTCTCATGAAGAGATATTTAGTCAAGGACTCGAAGAAGATGAGGGAGTTTCCCATACACAATATGGGGGAAGGACATCAAATTACCGTATTTTGCCGTGTATAATGCACACCCACATTTTGCGCATATTATGCATGGGATTATTATACCTATTATACCCATGGTATGTAACCATTGTACATGGCAAAATATAGTATCCAGTACTGTACTTAGGTTTACGTCCAAATAATTCCTCTAACAGAAAACATGAAAGTACATCTTCTATTACTACAATAATATTAAAGCATCTTGCATTTGGACTCAAATATTTCTACAGATAAATACATTCCTTCATACCTTTTTCATTTCATTTTCTAAATTTTCCTCCTCTTGACCTTCAGACAGCCTTCTCCTTAAATCAGCTATTTCCCTCTCTGCAGATTCTCGATACTGTGCCCACTGTCCTCGCTCTTGCTCCAGCCGAAGGTGGAACTGGTGCTCATAGTCACGAACTGTTTCTACAAGATATCAACAAATATTTAATGTCTAAGCATTCTGAAAAAAGAACCAAAACATTCTGACACACTAAAATTTAAGTAGTTATATTAAAAGCTTTTGCTTAAGTTCTAGAAATCGTTTAATTCACTAAAAAAAGCTCAACTACATTTCCAGTTCTTATTATGTGCAGAAATTTTGCTAAGAGCTTTAAATCATCATCTCTAATCTTTAAGTAAACCTGTGTAATATTATTTTACAGATGAGGAAAACTTAGGAAAGGTTACATACTCTGGCCAATGTTTGCTTTCCTGAGGCAAACTGAAGGAGGAACAGTCATTTTTCAGCCATGAAGGAAAATAAGGTTGAAAACCACATACTAAGGATGAAGGAACAGAATGACTGAAGGAGCCTAGAACACTGGGGACATCATGGAACCACTGTAACCAGTTTTAGATTACCTACCTCTGGATTTCTTTTTCTGTAAGGAAAATGAACTCCTATTTTTGTAATCCACTACAGTCAACATTGTTAGAGGCTCATAGTAATCCGTAGGTGATAGCCACAAACTCAGAAATAGGGCTAGACTTAACCTGACTTCTTGCAAATAGTACTAAGGCAAAAATGACACAAAACTTCTAAGTCGGAGGAAAAAAGAGTTATTACTATCTCACATTCATATTAAAACTAATTTTGGAAACTCAAATATTCAGGGGCAACAACATTTCAGTATCATTTGCTCAGAAACTGCAGGAATTAAGCACTAGTGCCAACAGCAGGTAGACTAAATTACTTCTCTTCCTTTAGACCAAGCCAGCAGCCCATAAATCCTATTTTAACCCACAGGCCATGCTATCATAAACTGCAATGAAAATTTCATATAAAAATCCAAATTTCCTTAAAAATGTAAAAGATATGTCAACACTGAATTGGATGGGCAATAATGAATTGGAACTAATAAGTGATAGTAAGTTTACTCTTTGCAAAGGAGGTCTCTCCAGTCCTACATACTCCCTAGTGCCCATACAGTTTTATTCATTGACAGTACTTGCCTGACTCTTATAAGAAAATCCATTTTGAAGCCCTGCTTTAACCTTATGATGAACTATAGTTCTCATTTAAAGCAGTATCTTTGTAACCCTCTCATTATATTGGGTTGGCCAAAAAATCCGTATGATTTTCTCCATAAAATAAAAGACATTTGTCATTTTCACCAATAACTTTATTGATTTAGATATTTTGAGTATGTCGGCTATCTCCCTTGTGGTATAACATTGATTGTTCTCAATTAATGTCTCAATTTGATTGCTATCAATTTCAACGGGTATACCTGACCATGGAGCATCATCCAGCAAGAAATGTCCAGCACAAAACATTGCAAACCACTTTGACATGTTCGGTCAGTCACAGCATCTTCTCCACACACTGCACAAATCTTTATTTGCGTTTCAGTTGTACTTTTACCTTTCTTGATATAGTAGAGCATAATATGCCGAAAATATTGCTTATTTTCTTCCACCTTCAATATTAAAGTAACTACACAAAAATTCACCAATTTTGTTAAGTTCTTTTTTAAATGCACGCTGATGACAGCTGTCACAATACAACTGAAGAAAACTGTTTCAAATGAAGTTAAACACAACTAAGAGCTACTAGAGTCATCTTCTGGGAAAAACCAAACAAACTTTTTGGCCAACCCAATAATTCTCAATTATTAAATTTGTTAAAGATACAGATGACATACCCATATACAATATGAATGACTTCCCTTTTATTTTGAAGATGACAGTACATCTTGAAGATGGTAATACATAAAGTCACAAATGAAACTCTGAAAATGTTCTCAACAATCAGAATCAGACCTTAGAAAAATCACAAAATATTTAACTTTCTTTGCCTTTACCTTTCATAACAGCCTGAAGTGAAGCAACTTCTTCTCTCCACTGTCTCTTTACTTCATCTATAGCTTCTTGCTTGGTATTCTCAGAAACTGTGGCAATGGCCTTAATATGCTCCATCTCTGCTTGGGCTTCCCACAGCTGTGTTCGAAGGTGTCCCAAATCATCTTGTGCAGCTTGTAACACTGCGTTTTGCCTCTTCAGATCCTCTGGGAAAAAAAGTGAAGAACTTTTCATTAATGAAGGACTCACATTTATCAGGCTGGCACTGCAATGAAGAAACAAAGCATCAAATTTATAATGGTAACATTTTAATAAAGAAGTCAAGCATTAAATTTGACAGTTAACTTAGAAAATAAAATTTTTATAAAGGTAAAATTTAAGGTATGCTGGGTATCACAAATAAATTATTAAGTATGTAATCAGATAAGGATTAAGGCCATAGTTTTAGAGCTAAATTTAAGCTTTTACCCACTGGCTAAATGAGCTTACTTAACCTCTATGGCCTCCGTTCCACATCTACAAAATGGGGATAAAATTTCTCACCACAGAAGTTTGTTTTAATGATAAAACAACTTATTGAAAATGCTTACTAGTACAGTACCTTGCACAAATAAACATTCAAGAAGTGGTTAATAAAAGAAACATGGCAGTTACTAGATACAAGTTTTTAAAGTTAGAATTAATTTCTCAGCACTCCTTTACCATCTCTTAACATTATCTGGTGTGCCTACAACATGATTTAAGCCTAAGAAGGACATATGTTTGGCTAAACCATCTTCCAAAAAGATGAACCTACCAAAAGTATATAGAGATGTGTCTATTTCCCGTACCTTAGCAATAATTACTATTTTCTATTTTCTAAAATTTTTGCCAACATCACAGGTAGAAAATGGTAATAGTTCCAATATTTTTTTTAAAGATTTTATTTATTTATTTTTAGACAGAGGGGAAGGGAGGGAAAAAGGGAGGGAGAGCAACATCAGTGTGTGGTTGCCTCTGGGGAGCCCTCTGCTGGGGACCTGGCCCACAACCCAGGCACATGCCCCCACTGGGAGTTGTACCAGAAACCATCTGGGTCTCAGGCTAGCACTGGATCCACTGAGCCACACCAGCTGGGGCAATAGTTTCAATATTTATTTGCCTATTAATAGAGAGATTGAGTATCTTTTCATATAACTATTAATGACCAGTATTTCCTCTTTGATGATATTCTTCACTTGTATTTCTAACAAACTGTTTTTCTTCTAATTTGGAAGAGTATCTTATATATACTGGATGTTAACTCTTATTTTTTCTTACATAACTTTTCCTTGTCTGCTACTGTTTCTCAACTTCTTTTTGTTATCTACTGCTCTCTAAAAGTTATGAGACATTTGTGCAAAAGAACTATTCATCTTTTCAAAGCTATCAATAACCTTTAGAGAGCAAATAACTAAGTCAACCAGCCACAAAAACAACTGGACTTGAGATCTAACTGTACTGTGTACCAGCTGTATGACTTTAAGGAAATCACAAGCCATTAAGCCAGGATATTGGCAACACTCTTCTGCATAAATTTCTAAGTACCTGAAAAATCAAATAGATAATATCAATTAAAGTACTTTTAAAAGTTGTGAAGATGTTCGTGATTACCAAACAATCACAAAAATTAACAATTTGGTAGTCTAAATAATGGAGGAAAAAACCTAGTCATGCTAATTTTAAGTTATTAAGAAATCTTTAGTCTCTCAACATCAGTTTCATATCACTTTGTCCCCACTATTAAAAATATTCTGAAACACTTGTCAGAGACGATTATAAGAACATTAATTGCAGAAAGTAATTATCTAAAATAACGATAATTTTCCTTGGAGGAAAAACAAGTGTCTAAGAAATTATGGTGTGTGACTAAGAATGACCCAGAAACTGAGTAAAGACATGAACACATGAAAACACAAAAGAAAAGTGTGTGTATCTACTCCATATACTAAGGGTTAAACTGTTTCAGATAATGTGAAATAAAAGCAAAAGCATTATTTCTGAAATACTTTATTCATTTCTGAGAACTACAATTTTGTCAAGGCTCAAGTTTATATAATTAACACCTCCTCATGTTAATTATCCCTGCAACTTTTTGATATATTGGAAATTATCCAGAGTTATTCACCACCATGTTGTCAATATGAACAAAAAACCCACAAATACCAATACTAAACATTAATTTTTGGCATGTTTCTGCACAGCTGAAAGCCATAAAAAGAGGCTGAAGGAAGACTGGGTGGGTTCTGTTTTGGCTATCCTGGCTCCCTAGTTTTTTCATATAAATTTTAGGATCAGCTTATAAATTTCTACAAAGAAGAGAACTGAGATACTAAAAGACACTGCATCAAATTTGTAGATCAGGGGACTACCGCCAATATTAATCTTTGATTTATGAACATGGTATATGTCTCTCCAATTAGTTCTTCTTAAAATCTTTAAGTGTGTTTGTTTTCAGAGTGCAAGTTTTGCACTTTTTGTTAAATTTATTCCAAAATATATTATTCTTTTTGGTGCTATTATAAATGGAATTCTTTCTTTAAAATTTCATTTTCAGGTTATTTATTGCAAGTATTGTAGAAATAACAACTGGATTTTGTACATTGATCTTGCATCCTGCAACCCTGCTGAACTTGTATATTAGTCTGAACAGTTTTTAGTGGATTCCATACAATTCTATATACTAAAAATGTCATCTGAGAACAGAAATAGCTTTACTTCTTCCTTCTAATCTAGACTCCTTTTACTGGGTGTGAGGGATGAGGGCTAATTGCCCTGAATAGAACTTCCAGACCAATGATGAAGAGAACTGCTATAAGTGGACACTGCTGTCATTTTGTGAGGTTAGTATTACCCTGATTACCAAAACCAACACAGGCATCACAAGCAAAACAAAAACAAAAACAAAAATCTACAGACCACTATTCTTTATGCATATAATGCAAAAATACTCAACAAAATACTAGCAATCCAAATTCAGCATTCAGAATTATATACCATGAGCAATTTAAAGTGTCAATATTGACAATATGATAGAATTTACATCCTTTACATAGTTTTAAATTAGAAATAAACATATATTTAAAGTAGGATGATCACTAGTCTAGAGCTGTGGTTCTCAAACTGCGGTCCTTGAACTGGCAGTACTGCAATCACCTATGAGCGAAATAGAAATGCAAATTCTCAGGCCCCACCACAACATACCATGTTCTAACAAGTTCTTCAGGTGATTTTTTAAAAATTTTATTTATTTTTAGAGAGAGGGGAAGGGAGGGAGAAAGAGAGGGAAAGAAATATGTGCAAGAGAAACATCAATCAGTCGCCTCTCACACACCCCCAACTGGAGACCTGGCCCACAACCCAAGCATGCACCCCCACCGGGAATCAAATCTGCAACCGTCCAATTCACAGGCCAGTGCTCAATCCACTAAGCCACACCAGCCAAGGCTCCAGGTGATTTTTTCCATGTTAATGTTTGAAAGCCACTGGTCCAGAGGGCTATGAACACCATATCCATATTTTCCTAGTTCAGTACCCAAAATGTAAGCCCTTTCCCTTATTCTTCAGATTAGGTCACCCATGATATGCTCTCATGTATCTGCGTTTTTTTAAAACAACTCACAATTATTTAATAGCTATTTTCTTCACAAGAGTTCAAATTCTTTGAGTTAAAGAAACACATGACTCTTGCTCTTTCTATATACCCAGCACCTGAACACAATATCTGCCTCACAGTAGGTATTAAACAAATATTTATTAATAAATAACTGAACATTTGTTGGATAAATTCCATGAACTATCAGTTTTAACATAACATGGCTGAAGCTATTATTAGAATGCTAACAGTCCTGATTTGCCTGGGGTTACCTAAGAGAACTGAAAGTCCTGTGCTCCAGAACTATATAGCCCACTACTATATTAAATATCATCCATCATTAAGGTTAAAAGAGAAGGAAAAATCTGAATAATATATTTTTAAGTTTGTTTTCAGTTCCATTCTTAACCCTTACCTCTAAATAGGCTTTTATTATACAATGTGAGTATAAATAAAATCAAGGTTTATTCAATGACAACACTGTACTACAAAGAAACCTGACATTTTTTAAGCCAGTTTCAGTATGGGGTTTAAGGGAAGACATACACTTACCCTCTTTAGCCAAATATAACTCTTTAAATTTTGCTCTCTTTTGATTAAATTCTTGCTCAAGCTGCTGCTGCGCACGTAAAAATTCTGCATTAATTTTTTCCAATTCTGCTACCCGTTGCTGAAGAGAAACTGGAAAAAAAGGATACTAGTTAACATGCAGTAACTTTCATTTTTAAGTTATTACAAGAGTAAATTAGTATTCCTGCTGCACAATTCTATAATGAAACAAGCAGTTAAGCTTCTTCCAAAGATCTAATATATTCTAGGAAGTCATAAAAAAAAAAAAAGACACTTCTATTACACTTAATACACACACACCATGAATGAATCATATAAAGTGAAACAGCCTATATACAGAGAATCACATATCACAAATTTCTTAAAACAGAGCTTTAAAGTCCCATTATATGTTTGACAGAATTGTCAGTCCACTTCTGGAATTGTTAAATTATTTGAGCTATTTCTCCCACAAATGAACCCACTGCCAATCTTGCTAGCTCCTGTTTCTCTCAAGTGTTGTTACAAGCAAAATCTAACAGGTTCCCTGATTAGGATAGCCATACCAGCCTGAACCACTCTTCTAATTTCAAGATGATTCATTACCATTATGCTGAAATCATAGCAAAAAAACTCTTTCATATAGAAAGGATACAGAACCGTATATTTTTTATGAACTCTCAATTACCAGGAGATCATCGGTTTTTTAGATTAATGTTGATTTGGTGTGCCAGGGATTGGGACACATTTTTTTACTTTAGCGGCTCTACAATTTGGCCACAGCTGATTAAATGCCTATCCAGACCAAACCCAGAGACTCTTCTGGTTCAAGCAAGGGATGGGAAATCCAAAAGTCCAACCCTTGACCTCCTTGTTTGCCCAGGCAGCAACCCAGCCACAAAGCTATGACCCTAAACCCTCTAGGGGACACCTATCAGTACTAATGCCATTCCATAATTACCTGGGCCAGCTGAGGTCCCACCCAGTTCCCTAACACAAAGCAACCCTAGATAATGATGATTTGTCTATAATTTTAACCATAATCTGCGATTATCTCTGCAGGTCCTCCCTGCACTTAACCCCTTACTCAATTTAATTGAGAGCTAATTTTATAGTACATAGAAAAAAAGACTGGAAAATGCACCAATGATTTACCTATTAGTATTAGAAGTATGACTCGTTAATTTCTTCCAATGTGCTTTTCAAAATTCTCTACAACTCCTTTGATAATAAACAATGATCTAAAACCAATATGTTTATTCCCATTACATCTTCAGAGTAGCCTCACTACAAATCTAACAGTACTGATGCAATTCATGGCAGAATAGAGAAAATGATTGCGGCTTTGAGTTCCATGTCATTAAAGATAAAGAGTCTTTTTGTGGAGCAAATACTAGGGTCTTTAAGTCAAAGCAAAGAATGGCATCTGGTCATTTGAACAAAAGAAGAATGGAAAATCCACTGGAATGGGGAAATGTTCAGTTTTCTCATATTTGCCATTGGAAATCACGAAGGAAACTTGTTCTCTGTGCTATTCATTTCTCTTGTATTTTTACTGCCCAAATCCAATTGTTAAACAAGTTTTCCACTTAACACTTTAAAAACTAAAATTCAGCCTTTAAAATTGCAGACATGATTAAGTGTGTTTTCACTATTCCCAACCCTGTCCTGGCTCTGACTCGGTTCAGATGAAGTCCACACCCACAGGTCTGGCTGCTGCTTTCCAGGTTTCAGGATAGTTTTCAATTCCAGGAATCATGGTCCCTTTGAGGATATAGCAAGTAACTCCCTTATTCCCATCTTTTTTTAATTAAAAAAATTTTAATTTACTTCAAGTACTTCTAACAATTCTACAATACAGAAAAAGGCCAAAACAACTGCTTTTTATAAGAATGCCTCTACTGCTATATCTGGAAAAATCAATTCACCTTGCATAAGACAGCAGGAAAGTTTACAAACAGGCACATCCTAGTGCATTAGCAACCAACTACAAATCAAGCTGAAAATAGCTCTCATCACACAACATGCTGTATTATTTTTCTAACATGTAACTAGTAAGTATTTCATAATAATTAGCTAAGAGTTGATTAAAAATTACTTAGCCTGGCATACAGAAAAAAAAAACTGTTAACCTATAACTACTAAATTAGTGATATTTATTTAGTAAATAAAGGAAAAAAGCAGAGTGGTCAAGTGACTGTATATAGCTACAAAAGACCAGAAGTCACTTCCAATCTCATGATTCTGACTCAGTTCCACTTACACTGCCAGTTCATACTCTTCCCTATTACTATGTATCTTCAAAGCATCATGGACAAATTAATTAATGTTAATGTTAACCTTCAACAATATTAAGCTTTCTGTAACTTAGCAGCTGAGAGCTATCAGTACACCAGCCTTCATTAAGCATTCCATACATCCTTTATATTGTTACCTTTACCTGAGTAATAAGAAAAAAAGGGGAAACTACCTCATGCAATGGCTACTTTTAATGCTTTTCCAAAAGGAAAAATGAATAATAAAATGGCAGTAAATATGTACCTATCAATTAATTTTAAATTAAAATTAACGTAAAAAAATAGACACACAAGCAGAACAGAAATGCAGAGAACATTTTGACAGTTGCCAGGTAAGGGAGGTTCAGGGGATAAGAGAAAAAGGTGAAGGGATTAAGAAGTACAAATTGGTAGCTACAGAATAGTCATGGGGATGTAAAATATAGCATAAGGAATATACAATAATATTGTAATAACTATGTATGGTGTCAGATGGGTATGAGATTTATCAAGTTGACCACTTAGTAGTCATACAGCATCTAATCACTGGGTTGTACCCCTGAAACTAATATAATATTGTATGTCAACTGTAACTAAAAAATAAAAATCATTTAAATTTTTTAAATGTCTAAATTAAATAAAACAGAAAGAAGAGAAAAAGAACACAGAACAATACGGTAAATAAGTGAAAGAAAGACTAATTCTCAGCTATATCTCCTTCCCTAATTTTGATATGAATGGGAGAATATATAGTAAAAATATTTTTAAGCCCCAAGCTGTGTGCTATTACTACATTCTTCTAACACTGTACTAAATTTGATGAGACAAAAACAACAGGAGAAGGGGAAAAAGGAAGTTTAGGTCAAATATTACTACAACAAGAATCTTTTTATTTAAAGATGTTTAATATCCAAAAACACCTATTTCAAGCAGAGAGAGAGAGAGGATACTCCAGTGGAACAAAAGAATCTGAACAGCTCCTAAAACTGGAAAGTCTTAACTTGTGTATCATTTGGCTTTAAAATGACACATTTAGGTATGGAATAATATCAAGCCAGAAAAATTATATTAATTTAAAAGAACAAGATACAAAATTATATGCAATACAACATGAACTATGAAAACACACACACACACACACACACACACACACACAGAAAAAGCCTGGAAAGAAGATGCGAAATTATACTAAGGGGCTGCCTCTCTGAATCAAAGGGTAGTTAAAAGAATAAATTACACTGATTGGATTTAAAGGTAATGAAGTACTTCCCTTTTTTAGTTAAAATGATTATAATTGTACCTTATCACTCTATGTCAATTGTTCTATTCGGTGGTCTTAAAATATTTTAAAATACTAATCATTTATTTATTTATTTATTTTTAGAGAAAGGGAAGAAGAAAGAGGGAGAGAAACATCAGTGTGTGGTTGCCTCTCATGCACCCTCTACTGGGGACATGGCCTGCAACCCAGGCATGTGCCCTGACTGGGAATCGAACCAGCAACCCTTTGGTTCGCAGGCCAGAGCGCTCAATCCATTGAGCCACACCAACCAGGGCAAAATACTAATCATTTTTAAAATTACACTTATTACACAGTATCTGAGGCAGAAGCCTGCCATTCTTCCAAAATTGTGTAGCTTTTATATCTTAAGTTGTTTTGGTTTGTAAACTAACCCTACAGAAATAAGATAATTAAAAACTAACAAGGGGAATGATAGAAGAACTCAAGTGTCAAAGACTTTAGCCTTAATTGATAGGTTTAAGTGACTAATGCATGTAGGAAGCCATTATTCCAAAATTGTGTAGTATTTGAATAAAGACTCCTTTCCTTTATCACCAAACCCTGCCTCCAAAATTCTGCCTAGGTAGCAGAACCCCACTTGCTATTCAGTAACAGGTGTGGCTGATAGGAATTACTAATCTAGAGAATATTAGTCACAGACAAACAGCAATCCACCTGCAGGTAATTTTGGATTAACATTACCAATCACTTTACAGTCATAGAACAAACACATAGCATTTCAAAATCACTTTTTCCATAACACAAAAATAATCAAATTCTTTAGTACAACAGGAAGTTGTCATTTCACTTTATATAATCCCCAAGATATCTGCCTTTAGCAACTTTAAGTAAAAAACTGCACCCTTTCACCTTGTCCATTTACTGAGATATACCAATTCTAAAACAGAATAACATTTAGTTAAAAAGTTTGCACAAAACTTCTTAGCCTTCCTTTTGTGAATCAAAATAAAGTCTTATTTTGACTTACTTTTTTGCAACTCTCAAAAATAATTAGCTGTCATAATACTTCAGATAAAAGATGGCCCTTTTAACATGATGGATTTCAAATAAGAAACTTGATTATTTCTTATGTTAAGATTAGGTGTTTATGTTAACTACCTGAAGATATTATTATGAATCCAGGAAAAATATTAAGTGAAAGAACAAACTGGTACCAAATATTAATTCAGGAGAAAAATGAGATAATGAAAAACTATTTAAGAAGGGATTCTCCAAAAGGGTAAAGGTAGAATTAAGGAGAAGAAACAATGGAAAAGCCTGATTTGGGGGAGGAGGTAGCAGAGGTGGGAAGGGTGGAGGTGAGGAGAATCAAAGTACACAGGAATGTTTTCTCATTTTCAACCTTCCTAACGACATTTATCACCAAAATTAATAACCTCCCGGCATTTGCAGTGTGCAGTTTTCTGAGTCTAACATTACTGCAGTAGAACAATCATAGGATAGTAGTGTTGCAAGAATTTTAGATTCTAATCCAGTGTATTCCAAACTGAGTCTCTCAATTCATTACTGAGTTGTTAAATCAATTTAGTGATTAGCAATATGTCCTTTAAAAATAATGAAATAAAAAATAACAGCAACACCTTTAATATGGGTATATGTTATTTCATGAAATTTGTATTTCAGATATAGGTATCCCCCACTTTTTGAAAGTTCATCTTATGTTGCTCTTCTTTTATAAAAGGCCCACATTAGCACTACCTATTTTCACTAACTGAAAGAGAATTTCTGTTTTTAGGAAAAAAGGCAAAAGGCAAAAAATAGCGTTCAGTGTTTGTTTTGCAGGGAGCCATTATAAGGCAATGTGAGTGGCACTGCCTTTACTATATGCTAGTGTTATTTTAGGTTTTATATGTTATTTGGTATGATATAGTATGTTATTTGGGGGGTCTGGGAACACTCAAAAAAATTTCTATATAAACTACTGGTAACTGCTTCTTCACTTTATGCCATTTCAGCTTACAAAAGGTTTGACAGGAACACTCTACTTTCACATATCAGGGAAACCTGCACTCACACATTTATAATGGGTTGCAGTGAAGAATGTGTTTCTTACTGTGAAGAGAGGTCTAAATAGTTTGAAAAACACCAATTACTAACTCATGCAGGAATCCATTCCTACAATATCATGGGAAGGTGATCATATAGCTTCCACACATAAATAACTTAGTTCACTGCCTCATGGGGCAGCCAATTCCACTCCAGAGATTTTAGATTACTCCTCCCACACTCCCTCAGCCATTTCCTTGGATAACTGGTCATCTATTAGAAATATCTACTTTTAGTAACACAACCCTAAATTGGCTTCCTTAGAAATCTTAGTTCTGGATGGAGAACCAGGATGGCAGTGTAGGTAGACACACTGCGCCTCCTTGCAAAACCAGAACTGACAGAAAATCGAACGGCAGGGAAGTCCGACACCAAGGAAATAAAAAATAAACATTCATCCAGACCGGTAGGAGGCGAAGAGACTGGCACCGGGGCAGAGAGGACTCGCGTGGCCATGGCGGGACCAAGACTGGCAGAGTGTGGGACGAACGGGGCAGGCAGTCCAACCACTGGCAGACCCCGCGGCCCCACATACGCGCACAGATAAACCAGACAAACGGCAGGAATCAAAGCAGACCATGCAACCCAGGGCTCCAGCGCAGGGAAATAAAGCCTCAAACCTCTGACTGAAAACGCCTGTGGGGGTTGGGGCGGCAGCAGGGGAGACTCCCAGCCTCGCGGGAGAGGTCGTTGGAGAGACCCACAGGGGCCTAGAGTGTGCACAAGCCCACCCACTCTGGAACCGGCACCAGAGGGGCCCAGTTTGGTTGTGGGTAGCGGAGTGAAGGTTTGGAGTCCGGTGGACAGTGGAGCAGGCGCCATTGCTCCCTCTCGGCCCCTCCCCCACGTACAGCGTCACAGCACAGCCACCAGCATTACCCCGCCCCGGTGAACACCTAAGGCTCCGCCCCTTAAAGTAACAGACGCGCCCAGACAAACAAACAAAAAATGGCCCAAATGACAGAACACTTCAAAGCTCCAGAAAAAATACAAGTAAGCGACGAAGAGATAGTCAACCTATCGGATGCACAGTTCAAAACACTGGTTATCAAGACGCTCACAGAATTGGTTGAATCTGTTCAAAAACCAGATGAAAAAATGAAGCCTATGCTAAGAGAAACAAAGGAAAATGTACAGGGAACCAATAGTGATGCGAAGGAAACTGGGACTCAAATCAATGGTGTGGACCAGAAGGAAGAAGGAAACATCCAACTAAACATCAAGAAAAGAATGAAGAAACAAGAAAGCGGAAAAAATGAGGAGAGGCTTAGGAACCTCCAGGACATCTTGAAACGTTCCAACATCCGAATTATAGGGGTGCCAGAAGGAGAAGAGGAAAAGCAAAAAATTGAAAACTTATTTGAACAAATAATGAAAGAGAACTTCCCTCATCTGGCAAAGGAAATAACTTCCAGGAAGTCCAGGAAGCTCAGAGTCCCAAAGAAGCTGGACCCAAGGAGGAACACACCAAGGCACATCATAATTACATTACCCAAGGTTAAAGAGAAGGAGAGAATATTAGAAGCAGCAAGAGAAAAGGAGGCAGTTACCTACAAAGGTCAGCTGATTTCTCAAAAGAGACCTTACAGGCAAGAAGGGGCTGGAAAGAAGTATTCCAAGTCATAAAAGGCAAGAACCTACATCCAAGATTACTGTATCCAGCAAAGCTATCATTTAGAATGGAAGGGAAGATAAAGTGCTTCTCAGATAAGGTCAAGTTAAAGAAGTTCATCATCACCAAGCCCTTATTATATGAAATGTTAAAGGGACTTACCTAAGAAAAAGAAGATCAAAAATAGGAACAGTAAAAATGACAGCAAACTCACAGTTATTAACGACCACACCTAAAACAAAAACAAGAGCAAACTAGGCAAACAACTAGAACAGGAACAGAACCATAGAGATGGAGATCACATGGAGGGTTGTCAATAGGGGAGTGGGAGGGGGAGGGGGGGGGAAGGTACAGAGAATAAGTAGCATAGATGATAGGTGGAAAATAGACAGGGGGAGGGTAAGAATAGTGTAGGAAATGTAGAAGCCAAAGAGCTTATAAGTATGACCCATGGACATGAACTATAGGGGGGGAATGTGGGAAGGAGGGGGTGGGCAGGATGGAGTGGAGTGGGGGGGGGGAATGGGACAACTGTAATAGCATAATCAATAAATATATTTAAAAAAAATCTTAGTTCTGCTCTACAGAATTCAAGAGGAAAATTTCTAATATCTGACATCCCATACTGTCCTCTTCTTTCTTCTCCAGATGAAATCCCTCCTAATCTTTCAATAATTTCTAAATTCACTTCAGTTGCTCTCAGCATTCTACAGGTAGTCAAAATCCACATAAAATAGGACATTCTGATCCTAACACAATGCTAGCATAGAATCTAGAAGAAACATCGTATCTGGGCGGCTATTACTTGATAACATACTATAAATATGCCGTAGCTTATTTGGTCACAACCCCATATTGTTAGCCCATAATATTAACATAATCTAACACTATCCTTAATTCTTGTACTATAATTAAGCCAAGGCTCCCTGCAACCTATACCTCGTACAGTTTTAGTAAAAATGCAGAGTTTTGTTTTGTTTAGACAAAGTTTTAAATTAGAGCTAATGACAGAGTACATTGGTATTATCACCTGGGACCTCAGTGGAGGTTGACACTGATATATGAGATTACTCTGTTAGTTACAAATTCATTCCAACTATGTTCAATATCAAATTACATTTCTTCATTTTATCCATGATTTCATACCAGTGTAGTCAAATGCCTTATTAAAATTCAAAGATAAGCCATCCACAATTTTGGAGTCAGAAACTTGTGCTTCAACCCAACACAATCTTTTGTTATATGAACTAGGGCAAATAGTTGAAACCTTTCTACGTTTTCTATATTAAAATAAAGATAATACCGCCCTGGCTGGTGTGGCTCAGTGGATTTGAGTGCCAGCCTGCAAACCAAAAGCTCGCCAGTTCCATTCCCAGTCAGGGCACATGCCTGGGTTGTAGGCCAGGCCTCCAGTTGCGGGTGTGTGAGAGGCAACCGATTGATGTTTCTCTCCCTGTCTTTCTCCCTCCCTTCCCCTCTCTAAAAATAAATAAATAAAATCTTTAAAATAAAATAAAGATACCACTTTGCAGAGTATCACATACTATGAAAATTAGAGATAGCATCATATAAAAGTAACTTCCATATAATACGCTCTCAAATGGTATGTACTATCAACTACTTCAGAATTTAAAGTTTCAGGTACATAATCCTGCTAAAAGATGGAGATGTTCATGTGGCTCAACTTGTTCCAGAGATTCTTCTTAGTGATAACTACAAAATCACTTTATTTCCTAAAATGCTCATAAACCACTTGCTTAATAATTACTTTTTAAAAGTTCCAGAAAGTGTATTCAAGCAAAGTTATCAATTAAGACAAGCAAGTAAACAAAATTTTGAGGAAAAAAGTCAAAAATACAGAAGTAACTGTGAACAAGGAATGGAAAGTTCAGTGAATGTTCAGTAGATAAACAATACAGTATAAACTATATTCCATGCTCTATTCCTATATTCCTATAAAGTTATAAAGCTATATTCCACCATTGTTTCCATGTGGAATATATATTGAAAATGTGAACCATGAAAAAAGTCTCAAATAAATACCAAACAAGGATAACTTCAGAAATAAGTGAACTATATACAGTTTTTCTGATTACATTTAGTGCAATTATCATAACTGTCAAAAGCTGGTGTCCAACAGCTAATATAAGTCTGCATGGATAAAAATGGACTGTTACCATTCGATTTGTACAAACTGGTGTTACTCTACTTCCCAAGTATTTCAAACACCATATAATGAAGATAAAAAAGTATGACTACCACTGGACTGATTAGCAGATGCATTTTTTAACTATGTATTAATATTTCAGTTCCCCCCTTACAAGACAAAAAAGGCTATTCAAAACTTAAATAACAAGCTTACTTAAGGCAACCACCAAAATAATTCAGTTTTCTTTACTGACATTCATAAGTAGAACTTACGTGTTGCCATTTCAGGACCTGGCTTGGGACTTTAAGAATCACTATTGGTGAAGTTAAATTTTATCCTTATTTTGTGCTTGGATTTAGTAACTGTTGGTAAGGCTGCCGGTAGGAATGCAAAATAGTACAACCACTTTGGAAAACAGTTTGGCTATTTCCTGTAAATGCACTAACTGTGAGATCCAGCAATCCTACAAATGAAAACATAGTTTCACACAAAGACTTGTACACAAATGCTCACAGCAGCTTTACTTAGCCAAATACTGGAAATAACCAAAATGCCCATTGTAAATGAGCATATTATGGTATTATGGTATATCCACACAATGGAACACGGTTTGATAACAAAAAGAAACAAGCTATTAATATACACAACATGGGTAAATATCAAAAGCATATGTTAAGTTAAGGAAACCAGACAAAAAAAAACACGATTCCACTTACATGAAATTCTAGAGAAGGTAAACCTAGTGTCAGAAAGTAGACCAACACTTGCCTAGGAGTAGGGAGAGGAGTTTAACCACAAAGGGGCATAAAGAACTTTTGGGGGTAAAATGTCTATAACACAATAATAGTAATGCTTACAGAACTGTGTATGTTTATAAAAACTCATGGATATATATGCTTCAAATTAGTAAATTTTAGTGTAAATTTTTTTTAATTAGCTTGAGTTATGAGATTAGGATTACAAGAATAAATTTGTAATTGCCAAGAGCAGAAGTTATTTTCTCATCAGGCCAATTTTACTGTCCTCATAGCACTTGCCACTATCAAAATTATTTCTCTGAATATATGAATAAATATCGTTTTTTACTGGAGTACACACCCAATGAAAACAGAGACTTTATGTATCCTGCTCAATGCTACATTTCCAACAACTAGAACTGTAGTTGGCACACAGGTGTTCAATAAACATTTACTAAATAAACAAGTAAATAAAAAACAGCTGGAATAACCAAAACCCATTGATGAAAAGGGATATAAGTCATGATTTTAAAGGACAGCAAGGATTTGAAGTAAAGGAGATAAGAGTATTTTATTAAAAACAATCAAAGGGGAAGGGAGAAAGGAAATCTAGGAGCCCAACAAGTGAGCATCTCTGACTTGGGGTAAACTGAAATTTCCTCCATGTAGCACAGTTGTCCCCTTGAGTTTCCTTTTGAGTTTTGCTTTCCAATATGGTAGCCACTAACCACACGAAGCTACTGAGCACCAGAAGTGCGGCTGTCTGAACTGAGATATGCTGTTAAGTATGAAATATATATTGAATTTTGAAGATTCTACTACAAAAAAATCTAAAACATCTCAATAATTTTTATAGTGATCACATGTAGAAATAATAACACTGGAATACAGTGGGGTAAATAAAATAATTATTAAAATTAATGTCCACAGGAAGATATATACAAATATTCATATTAACATTATTCATAATAGCCAAAAAAAGGAAGCCACCCATCAATTGATGAATGGACAAAGTGTGGTGGTATATTCATACAACAAAATATTATTTATCCATAAATAGGAATTAACTACTGATACATACTACAAATGGATGGACTTTGAAAACATTATGCTAAGCGAAAGAAGCTAGACACTAAAGGCTGCACATTTCATGACTCCACTTATATGTAATGTCCAGAATAGAAAGATCCATAAAGACTAAGAGCAGGAATAGTGGTTGCCAGTGGTTGGGGGAGGAACAGAATGGGGAGTGACTGATAGTGGTATGGGATTATTTGGGGGGTGATAAAAATGTTCTGGAATTAGTGGTGATGGATGTACAGCTCTGTGGATATTCTAAAAACCATGAATAATAAATAAACTTTAAAAGGGTTAATTTGCCCTGGCTGGGTAGCTCAGTTGGTTGGAGTATTGTCCAGATACACCAAGGTTCCGGGTTCAATCCTCGGTCAAGGCACATACAAGAAGCAACCAAAGAATGCATAAATAAGTGGAACAACAAATTGATGTTTCTCTATGGTAAATAAATTAAATCTCAATAAAAACTGTTATTTTAAAAAATTAACTTTACCTGTTTTTCTATTTGGAGGTTTTTGTTTTGTTTTGGTTTGTACTTTTTTTAATGTGGCTTCTAGAAAATTTTAAATTGTATTATTTGGCTTACATTGCAGTTCTGTTGGACAGCAGTGTTCTGGAGGGCTTATTGAAACCCTAGATATTTTGAGCCCTCATTTTTTTGAGCCCTCTACTTCTCTTACCCTCCCTATTTTTCCCAAGTTCCTAGCCTGCTTCAAATATCACACCTACATTACAGCCAACTTAGACCCTAAGGTCAGCCACCTTAAAACCTAGATTTTCTCCCCCCACTCCTCCCTTATGCTTTTACAGTAGACTAGTGCTACCCTAATGTAGTATGAAAACTGTTTGTTACTGGTCTAATGAGATAAGGTGTTTGTGCCAAAATGTAAAATGAACTAAGACACTAAGTACATTGCTCAGTTCAGATGACATTTTTTAATAAAGGAAGCAGTACAGAAATTTGTATCCTTGTCCAAGTTCTTTATCTCCTGCCAGACAACTGTCAAATCCTTGACTGCCCATCATCTTTTTTTGTCCTTTATTTTTAAAAATTGTTTATTGTTGTTCAATTACAGCTGTCCCTGTTTTTCCCCCATTATTCTCCCTGCCCTGCCCACCCCCTCCACATTCAATCACTCATCATCTTACGAACATTTAAACATTTTTTCAACATTTAAAAATATTTCCATTTTTATGAGTTGCAGCTTTAAAAAACATAAATCAGATTCCCAATACCTCTTGAAATGAAAATGCCGGAGTGTCACCTAAGCTCCTCCAATCAAACATAGGCAAATGCAACTTCAATTCAGAATTGAGCAGTATAAAGAAACAAAGCTGAGCCCTGGCTGGTGTGGCTCAGTGGATTGAGCACCTGCCTGTAAACCAAAGGGTCACCAGTTGGATTTCCAGTCAGGGCACATGCCTGGGTTGCCAGCCCGGTCCCTAGTAGGGGACACACGAGAGGCAACCACACATTGATGTTTCTCTCCCTCTTTCTCCTTCCCTTTCCCTCTCTCTAAACATAAATATAATCTTAAAAAAAAAGAAAAGAAAAGAAACAAAGTTGAATTCTCCCTGCTTTCAGTAGCTTCCCAGTGGTTACAGGTCCAGTTCCTGAAGTAGAAATGGCAACAACACAAGCAGCAATAGCAACTGTATTAATAAAGTGGAGCTCCATATACTCATCCGCATCAGAGAAAACAGTTTCCTATCAGGCCACTTCTGTGGCAGCTTTTGATGTTCTTTAAAATTTAACAGAGGAAAGCAGTGATTCTCAAAGTGTGGTTCTGAGACCACAGAATCACCCTCACCTGGGAATTTTAGAAGTTCAAAGTCTCAGACGTTCTTGAATATCTGGGTATAGGGCCCAGAACTGTTTTAACAAGCCCTTTAGATGCATGCTAAAGTTTGAGAAGGGCCTAGAATCCATTTGTCCTTGCCCTCCCAATGACTCTGTAAACTACCTCGTATCCAAAAAATTCCTTTTATGCTTAAACCAGACAGAACAAATTGTTTTCGTTTGCAACAAAGAACTCATACTGAAACATATTATACTGGCACTCCCAACAACATTCTCTTAAAGACTGTTCATAGGGTGCTAAACACCCTATGATTTAAAATCACCATAGGGTGATTTTTAAAAATATCCACAAGGGATTAACACTGGTTAGAAAATAGGAAACACTCTGGAAAAATGTGCTTACAACCATCCTGATTGATATTTCATTAACACTATGTCAGGCGGGAGCATATACTGACTTCCTTCCAAAGAGTACAGTAAGGAAAGTCACAATTTCTTAAAACTGTGACAATCACTACCCTCAGAAGGAATGGTAACACTGAAAAGAAAACGACACTTTATATGTGTGGTCTTCTCCCCAAAACATGCAATCCCAGTCTAATCATGAGAAAAACATCAGACAGATTCCAACTGAGAGGGACAGTCTATAAAAAACCTGACACTTGACCAGTACTTCTTAAAACCAGCAAATTCATAAAAGAGAGTCAGAGAAATTGTCACAGTCTAGAGGAGCCTAGGGAGACATGGTGACTAAATGTAATGTAGTTTCTAGATAGGATCTAAGAAAAGAAAAATCTAAGAAAATCTGAATAAACTGTGGACTTTAGTTAGGAATAATGTATCAATATTAGTTCATTGATTCTTTGCTTATTTACATATATTTGTTTTACTCTTTATTTAATTGTAGTAAAATACACATAGCATAAAATTTACCACCTTAACCATTTTTTAGGAGTACAGTTCAATAGTGTGAAGTGCATTCACATGGTTAGGCAACCAGTCTCCAGAAGTCTTTTCATCCCACCTTGGCAAATTAAAACTATATAACCATTAAACAACTCCTATTCTCTGTTGAGGTGAGACTGTTCAATGGCATGATGCTGCTGGACCCTCAAGCTGTATCTGGACCAGAACAGAGACTGCTCCCATAAATTCTCTCAGAGACTGTCTGATCCACCTCTTCCCTATGCGCCATGGCATGTAACAGGCCTTTGCCCTACCCTAGGCAAGCAGTTGAGGTGTTTTCCCCTTACCTGGGGTGGATCACTAACCAGTACCCCTATCCATCCTGCCCTGTTCTACATAATTCTTTAGCGCCTGCCGTGCACTACTTCATTAATTTTGATAAATGTACCATACTAATATATGACATTACTGACAGGAAACTGAATGTGCAATATATGAAAACTCTCTGTACTATCTTCCCAATTTTTCTGTAAGTCTAAAACATTTCTTTAAAAAGTTTATTTTTTAATAAAATACTATTTAGTTAAACTTCAAATGCTTTCCAAATCCAAATAAATGAATACCTTTTACCAAAGCTGGAACCAGAGGTCCGGCAGTGTTGACCAAGTGGAAAAGAGCATATACCCCTCCATACACCATCACCACGACATTGCCCCCTGCTCCAAAAAAGACTTCAAGCTTAAATGAAAAACTCATGCATCTGAATGCTTAGCTGAGGAGTAGACAGTCATCCCTTCCTATCAGACTTAATATTGATACTACACTATATAAGATCTGACTTTATCTCCTAATTAACTCTTAGTTTTTCGTAGTCAGATAATCAGAGAACCAAGGATACAGAAAAAGCAGAGTTTAAAGATGAGTGCAGAGAGTAAGCTGAAAAGCTCTGTAGGTGAGAAACAGACCTCACTAATACCAAGGAAGACGGGGTCACAGGAAAACAAAAATAAAACAATGCCTAGAACTGACTTGGAATTTGGTACCATTTAATAATATAAAGGCAAATAAATCTAATCTTTAAAACAAATTTCAGCAACACTGGGGAAGTCACCAGCTTACACCTCAGTCCCAAAACTAATATTTATAACAGAATGAGTCATTGATAAAAGATTCAGTGATATCTAGTATAGTCTAAGAAAGCAAGGTAAAGTGCAATTCATTTTAGAAAAATTGCTAAGAAAAACACATGCCACACTAGTACCCAGAATGTGGTCACTAAATACATTTTCTTACTAAAAGGAACCAGGGCCCTGGCTGGTGTGGCTCAGTGGATAGAGTGCTGGCCTGCAAACTGAAATGCCACTGGTTCCTAGTTGGGGCACAAGCCTGGGTTGCAGGCCAGGTCCCCAGTAGGGGATGCGTGAGAGGCAACCACACATTGAGCTTTCTCTCTGTCTCTTTCTCCCTCCCTTCCCCTCTGTCTAAAAATAAATAAAATCTTTAAAAAATATAAAATAAAATAAAAGGAACCAGGGCTCCTTGGGAAAAATGACTCATTCCAGGCCTGTGCAGGAAGTATACAAGATAAATCTGGAACACCTTTGGTATCCATTGGTGTTGTATCAAAGAATCTGGGAGTCAATTTAGAGGCTATGCTGACCAAAAAATGAGATAATTTGAACACCAGTGTGGTTCACTTCCTAATCCCCAGAACCTGTGAATATTACTTTATGTGGCAAAAGATATGATTAAATTAATGATCTTGGGAAGAGGGCTTTGTCCTGGAATATCACTGGACCCTAAAGGCAATCACATGTACCCTTACAAGAAAGAAAACAGGAGTGCCGCCACAGACATACAGAAGACCATGAAATGTGATAAGAGAGACAGCAATTGGAGTGATGTAGCCAAGGAATGCCAGTAGCCACCAGAAACTGGAAGAGGCAAGGAATGGATAAACCCCTGCAGCCTCTGGAAAGAGCACAGCCCTACTGACATCTTGATTTAAGCCCAATGATACTAACTGGATTTCTGGCCTCCTCAACTGTGATAATAAATTTCTGTTATTTTAGGACAGCCAGTTTGTGGTAATTTCTTGAAGCAGCCATAGTAAACTAATACAATCAGTAAGAATAACTACAACAAAGTAAAACACATACATACATGATTTTATCTAAACCCGTGTGTTCTTGATGGTATACCAAAAAAATAATATCTGATTGATCACCTTTAAAGGATTTTAAGCAACCAAGTCATTACTTCAAAAACTGGTCAAGGGAAAATATCACACATTTATTCTCCATTTCCTACACAAACTATACCTTAAAGGTAGCAAAATATAAGAGAATTTTTCTTTATGGAAGCATTCAAGCTAATAAATTACTATTTTACAAACCCTAATGAATGATGAGATCTAGACAATGATCATCAATGGTCCTAACATCTCAAAAAGAGACAACCAGACATTATGTGCCTGCTGATTAGGGTATACACTACCACTTTGAAATACTCTCTTAAAAAGCCAAACAAATCACAATACATAACATATAACAAACGAATAAACCTAAAAAACCCTGGATCTGATCATGACTAGATATAACTTCCAATTTAGAGGAAGTACAGAGGCAGAAGAACAAGAATAGCACCATATGGACACAATTAGGAAATTCCAGGTGTAAAGATTCTACAGGATGTACTTTTTCAATAAATAATAAAAAGGGACAGGACATAAACTCCTAAGACAACTGGGGAATTTCAACACTAACTAGATATTTGGTAATATTAAAGAATTATTAACTGTTCAAGGTGTTACAATAGTGTTGTGGTTATATTTACATATATACTGAAATGTTTCCAAATTAAATCATACAATGTCTGAGATTTGATTTCTAAAAATCCAGGAGGAAAAGTGGGGAGAGGGTTATAGATGAAGTAAGACTGGCTTATACTTCCATAATCCTGACAGACAGAGGGTGGTGGGTCTACATCCTAACCTTTTTCCTTGTTAAGTGTTTTAAAAGTTCCACATAAAGGACTCTAAGGTTAACTTTCTTTTTTAATCCTCACCCAAGGACATGCTTATTGATTAGAGAGAGAGAGGGAAAGAGGGAGAGAAACACAAATTCGAGAAAGAAACACTGATGAAGAAACACTGATCAGTTGCCTCCTGTACAGACCCCAACCAGGACCGAACCCACACCCTAGGCGTATGCCCTGACCAGGAATCAAACTTTATAGGATGACACTCCAACCAACTGAGCTGCACCGGCTAGGCACACATTGTTGTTGATGTTTTTAATCTTGCCATTTCTGTGTGTAAGGGCTTAGGTCTAAATGAGCTGAAAAAATAATGTACCCATAAAACATCATTCTTTCATCATTCCTGATAATGGGACATTAATACATAATCACAGATACAATTCACAATGGAGAACTATTAATAAAAATTTAATTATTTCTGGTCATTACCAACTCCTTTAATATAAAATTATAATTGGTTAGCATATTCTGCAGATTTTTTTTTAATCACTTACGGGGAAAATTCAAGCCTAATGCAACATTAAGATATCTCTTAGAAAAATGCTTCATTATAGGTGTTGTAAAACAAATCAAATTCCCTATATACACACCGTCCTTCATTTTAACAGAGAAAATCTAAAATGTAATCTCTTATCTCCCGACACTTGTGTTACAAAAAGGCTACAGTAATAAAGCTACAAATTTGACATTAGAAGTCATTTATCAGAAGAAAAGTTCTTCATAAATAAATTTTAAAAAACAAGGTTTATAATTTATTTATAAGGAACATCAAATGCATCATTTATGAGCTTTTCAGGAAGATCAAGGTCATCAGAATTTTGATAACTAAAATAGGTTAATTGTAGATCTTTGGAAGGGGACATCAGAAACCAAGAGGTAAAAAATTTCAAGGATAGAGCACTGATGTTAATATTAGTGGTGGGGAGTCTCAAAGCTAGGAAAATTGAAATAAAGAATAACAGGGGCTAAAAATTAAGTATTTGCCTATTTATCAGGTATTACATAGGAACAGTATAGTGCAATAGTTGAAAGCACAGGCTCTGAAATTAAATTTTTACATTCCAGGTCGTCTACTTATATAAACTGGTTCCTTCTCTGCATCTGTAAAAGTGGGGACTAGAAATACTACTACCTTCCACGACTGTAGCAAGGATTAAATAACCCACATATAGCTCTTTGTTAACTATTAGGCATTATCATCCCTAGTTATTGATGACAAATATTCTCTGAGTGATTATGTAATCTGCCTATTGTTACACAGCAAATAAATGCAAAGCTGGATTTCAAACATTGACCTACCTGGCTCCCAGGCCTAGGCAGATTTTCCTGTAAGTATTTAATACAGAATATCAATATAGGAGATTCAGGCATCAAATGAGCAGGTGTTAACACCACTTCCTAGGGGTATTCTTTTATTTAGCCACAATGTTCATTTACATGTTGAAATACATATTACACTTAATTATGAATTATTTTTCTTTATAGTAAGGGTATTATTAGTCTTACTTAAAAATATATTTTATTGAGTACTGGCTGGTGTGCTGAGTGTGTTAAGCGCCAACCTATGAACTGAAAGGTCACTGGTTCAATTCCCAGTCAGGTCACATGCCTGGGTTGCTGGCCAGGTCCCTGGTTGGGAGTGTGCAAGAGGCAACCAAATGATGTTTCTTTCACACATCAATGTCTCTGTCTCTTTTTCCCTCCCTTCCCCTCTCTCTGAAAATAAATACATAAAATCTTTCAAAAAAAGATTTTAAAATATATTTTATTAGTTATGCTATTACAGTTTCAATTTTTTTCTCCTTTGCCTTCCTCCACCCTGTACCCCCACTCCTTCCAGTAATCCCTCCACTTAGTTCATGTCCATGGGTCACGCATATACTTTGGCTACTCCATCACCTATATTATTCTTGAAATCCCCCTATTTTATACCTATCAATTTATGCTTCTTAATCCCTACAGCTTTCCCCCACTTTCCCCCTTCCTACTCCCAACTGATAACCCTCCAGATGATCTCCATATCTATGATTCTGCTCCTATTCTGTTTGTTTGCATAGTTACTTGGATTCAATTATTAATAGTTGTGAATTTATTGCCATTTTATTGTTCATAATTTTGATCATCTTCTTGTTCTTAAAGAATTCCCTTTGGCATTTCATGTAATAATGGCTTGGTAAGGATGAATTCCTTTAGTTTTACCTTGTCTGGGAAGCACTTTATCTGCTCTTCCATTCTAAATGATAGCTTTGCTGGATAGAGTAATATATGATGTAGGTCCTTGCTTTTCCTGACTTTGAATACTTGCCAGTCCCTTCTAGCCTGCAAATTTTATTTTGAGAAATCAGCTGACAGTCTTATGGGAACTCCTTTGTAGGTAACTGTTTTTTTCTTGCTTGTTTTAAAGATTCTCTTTATCTTTACCCTTTGGCATTTTAATTATGATGTGTCTTTTGTGTGGTCCTCTTTGCGTCCATCTTGTTTGGGACTCCTGTGTTTCCTAGACTTGTATGTCTATTTTCTTCGCCAGATTGGGGAAGTTCTCCTTCATTATTTGTTCAAATAAGGTTTCAATTTCTTGCTCTTCCTCTTCTCCTCCTGGTACCCCTATGTTTAAAAATACCCCAGAGGGTCCTAAGCCTATCCTCATTTGTTTGTTTTTTTAAGATTTTATTTATTTTTAGAGACGAGGGAGAAAGACAGGGAAATATCAATGTGTGGTTGCCTCTCACATGCCCCACACTGGGGAGCCGGCCCACAATCCAGGCATGTGCCCTGACTGGAAATTGAACTGGCTACCCTTTGGTTTGCAAGCCAGCGCTTAATCCACTGAGCCACACCTGCCAGAGCTATCCTCATTTTTAATTTTGTATGCCTTTTTCTTCTTGTTGTCCTAATTGAATGCTTTTTCCTTTCATGTGTCCCAAATTGTTGATCTGATTCTCAGCTTCATCCCCTCCACTGTTAGTTCCCTATAGATTTTACTTTATTTCACTTAATGCAACGTTCATTTCTGCCTCAGTCTTTTTTATGCTGTTTAAGTACCCAAAAAGTTCCTGACGCATCCTGATAACCAGTGTTTTGCACTATGCATTTGATAGGCTGCTTATCTCCGTATCATTTAGTTCTTTTTCCATAGTTTTGTTCTGTTCTTTCATTTGAGCCATATTTCTTTGTCTCATTTTGGCAGCGTCCCTGTGTTTGTTTCTGTGTATTAGGAAGAGCTCCTTGACTCCCTGTCTTAGTAGTGTGGCCTATTGTAGAAAAGGCACCTGTAAATTGTGTCGGGTGGAACCTTCGGTAATCACCAGGGCAGACATTGTGTCACCACTCTGTTGCTCTGTGTGGGGGAGGATTTGCAGAGGGGACAATGCCACTGCCTGGCCTCTGCAGTTTTGCCCAGGAGGAAGCTCTTTCCCAGCACTCGCACCTCACTTTCTCCCCATTCACTTTCTCTGCCACTAGTGCCCTTCCAGCTGTTGCCCTGGTGCTGAATCCCAGGGTGGGGTGGGCCAGAATGAGTCCTAAGTCCACTTCGTGCCCTTTAAGAGGAGTCTCTTGAGAATCCTGAAGTTTCTTCCACACACTCCAACCCCCACTGGTTTTTACTGCCAGAGTTATGGGGACTTATCTTCCTGGTGCTGGAATCCTAGGTGGGTGGTCTGGGCTGAGACTGTGATCCCTTGCTCCCAAGGTATCCCTCCCATTTTTTATCCACCACACCAGGATATGGGACCACCCATTCCCATCTACATGCCTCTCCACATCTCTCCTACCCATCTGGATGAATGTGGCTTCTTTAAATCCTTGGTTATTGGACTTCCACACAGTTCGATTTTCTTACAATTCTGAGTGATACTTGTTTTGTAGCCTAGTTGTATTTTTTGCTATAGTTGTGCATAGAGGCAAGGCATGTTCACCTATGCCTCCATCTTGACCAGTATTCTCTTGTTATGTCTTTTAAAATATATTATTTACTTATGGATGGAAACAATTCAGAAAATATTCAAACGTCATTCCATCTTGTTTATTTTGGGGTCAATTCCTTAGGATGCCCCACTAGATCACTGGTGTATTATAAAAAGATGACTCGGGAACAGCCAGATGGAGAAGACACACAGGGCAAGGCCTTGGGAAAGGGCACGGAGCACCCAGGGTCTCAGAGAACAATTCTCTGTGCACCTCCCATGTGTTCGTTTACCAACTCGGAAGACTGTTAGTCATTTTTTTTTAAGTTGTGTGTATAATTTTATCAAAATGGTAAAGGAACTTTGCAAGCATTTTGTTTTACCAGTAGTTCTCAACTGGGGATGACTTTGCTTCCCGGGGCACATTTGGCAATATCTGGGATATTTTTGGTTGTCACACCAGGGGAAAGGATAGTGGAACCTTTTTTTTTCCTTAAGATTTTATTTATTTATTTTTAGAGAGAGGGGATGGGAGCTAGAAAGAGGGAGAGAAACATCAATCAGTTGCCTCTTGCATATCTTCAGCTGGGGACCTGGCCCACAACCCAGGTATGTGCCCTGACCAGGAATCAAACTGGCAACCTTTTACTTTGCAGGATGATGCCCAAACTACTTAGCCATCCTGGTCAGGGATGATACTGGAAACTTAATGGGTAGAGGCCAGAGAGGCTGCTAAATATCCTATAATGGGCAGTGGGATGGCCCCCCCACAACCAAGAATTATCAGAGAAAATGTCAATATTGACAAAAGTGAGAGAAATAACAACTGACACCAGAGAAATACAATGGTTTGTAAGAAAATATTATGAACAACTATATTCCAACAAACTGGACAACCTGAATAAACTGGATAAATTCTTAGAAACATACAATCTTCCAAAACTAAATCAGGAAGAATCAGAGAATCTGAACAGACAGTTACACCTAGTGAAAATGAAGCAGTAATCAAAAAATTCCCAACAAACAAAATCTCTGGACAGGAAGGCTTCAGGGGTGAATTTTATCAAACATTAAGAAGAACTAACACCTCTCCTTCTCGAACTATTCCAAAAAATTCAAGAGGGAAGGCTCCCGAGCTCATTTTACGAGGCCGAAATTATTCTCATTCCAAAACCAGACAAAGGCACTACAAAAAAAAAAAAGAAAATTATAGGCCAGTATTTCTGATTAACAAAAATGTTAACATCCTCAACAAAATATTAGCAAACTGAATACAGCAATGCATCAGAAAGATCATACACCAACATCAAGTGGGATTTATTCCAGGAATGCAAGGTGGATACAACATTCACAAATCAATAAATTTCAGTGACCACATGAACCAAATGAAGGATAAAAACCACATGATCATATCAATAGATGCAGAAAAAGCATTTGATAAAATCTAGCACTCATTTATGGTAAAAACTCTCAGCAAAGTGAGAATAGAGGGAACATACCTGAACATAATAAAGTCCATGTATGACAAACTCACTGCCAGCATCATACTCAACAGGCAAATACTGTAAGTGTTTCCCTTAAGATCAGGAATAAGACAGGGATGTCCGCTTTCACCACTTCTTGAACATGATACTGGAAGTCCTGGTCACAGCAATCCGACAAGAAGAAATAAAAGGTATCCGAATTGGAAAGGAAGAAGTAAAACTGTCTTTATTTGCAAGTGACATAATATTATACATAGAAAACACCAAAGATTCCACTAAGAAATTACTAGAACTGATAAATGAATTTTGCAAAATAGCAGGATACAAAATTAATATCCAGAAATCAGTCACATGCCAATAACAAATAGAAAGGGAAATTAAGAAAACAATCCCACTCACAATTGCTTCAAAAAAGTAAAATACCTAGGAATAAACCTAAACCAATGATGTAAAAGATCTGTACTCAGAAAATTATAAGACACTGAAGAAAGAAATTGAAGAAGATATGAGTAAGTGGAAGCACATACTGTGTTCATGGATAGGAAGAATTAACATCATTAAAAAGTCCATACTACACAAAGTAATCTATAGGTTCAATGCAATTCCTATCAAGATTCCAATGGCATATTTCACAGAACTAGAACAAATATTTCAAAAATTTATATGGAACCACAAAAGGCCCCACATAGCAACAGTGATTCTGAGAAAGAAGAACAAATCTATACTATAAGGCTACAGTAATCAAAACAGCATGGTACTGGCATAAAGACAGACACATAGATCAATGGAACAGAAGAGACACCCCAGAAGTAAACCCGCAACTTTATAGTCAATATTTGACAGAGGAAGCAAGCACATACAATGAGCTAAAGAGAGTTTATTCTATAAATGGTATTGGGACAAATAGACAGATAACATGCAGAAAAATGAAACTAGACCACCTTCTTACACCACACACAAGAATAAATTCAAAATGGGTTAAAGACGAATGTTAGACCTGAAACCACAAAAATCCCAGAAGAAAATATAGGTGGCAAAATCTCAGACACTGCTTGTAGCAATATTTTATTGGATATATCTCCCCTGGCAAGGGAAACAAAAGAAAAAATAAACAAATGGGAACTACACCAACTAGTTTTTGCACAGCAAAGGAAACCATCAACAAAATAAGAAGACAACGCGCAGAACGGGAGAATATATTTGCCAATACATCTGATAAGGGGTTAATATCCAAAATTTATAAAGAACTTACAAAACTCAACACCCCCCAAAAATATCCAATTAAAAAATGGGTAAAGGGCCTGAACAGAGTTCTCCAAAGAGGATATAAAGATGACCAATAGACATATGAAAAGCTGCTCAACGTCGTTAATCATCAGAGAAATGCAAATTCAGTGATCCCACTTCTGGGAATATATCTGAATGAACCCAAAACACTAACTTAAAAGAACATAAGCACCCCTATGTTCATTGCAGTATTATTTATAATCACCAAGATATGGAAGCAGCCCAAGTGTCCATCAGTACTGAGTGGATAAAACAACTATGGGACATTTATACAATGGAATACTACTCAGTCATAAAAAAGAAGGAAGGTTTACCTTCCTCAGGATGGACCTGGAGAACATTATGCTAAGTGAAAGGCAAATACCTATGATTTCACCCATACATGGAATCTAATCAACAAACTGAACAAGCAAAATAGAGACAGATTCATAAAGAGCAGGATGACAGCAAAGGGGAGGGGGGAGGGAGCAGTAGGGAGTAGAGGGATTAAGCTAAAAGGAAAAAGGACCCATGAATATGGACAACAGGGTGGTGATTGCAGGGGCTGGGGGGTTATAAGGGAACTAAATGGTAATGAAAAAAAATACAAAAAAAATGTTTAAAAAATAGTGACAAAAAGTAAGAAAGCTGTTATAAACTGACAGGGCTGACAACTTCTGATATAGAGCGACAAACTAGAAGGGGTATAAAAAGTCTCTTCCAGTCCTAAAATTCTGAGATTCATCTAGTTCATATCTATACTGAATTCCTAAAGCGCTTCAACAGCTTGAGATTATTCTTTAGCATTCCCTTAGGTACCTGCTTAGGTTCTTTTCAACACTCTAAATCTCACAAAGAGGAAATTTAACTTACATACTAGAGAAATACAGGAAAGACACAACAATCCTATCAAAACTATGTAAAAACTGAAACTAAAAATATTTATGGGTGTTTTCCTTTTTTAATAGGGAAAGACAGTAAGCAAAAGGAAATAATTTGATTTCTTGTCCCAAATTCAACCAGATCACTCAATAACCAAACAAAAAGGTTTTCAATTTCGTATCATCAAACAAGAAATACTCAGGTTAAGGCAATAAAGAGGAAGGATTTTATCCACAAGCAGCTTCTATACAATCTTTAAGGCTCTTGAAGGAGTAAACATAGTCCACAGGTAGGATGTAATGTTTCTATCAATTGTACAGCCAATAACAATGCCCACATTAATACCCCCAACCTGCAACCCTTTACCTGTTCTCTTTTGATCACTTTGCTGAAATTAATCAAATTTATGGCAACAATATTTCATTTAAAAAAAACTCAAATAAAAATAGAACACTGGACTTGTTGGAGTAATGTCCTTGAACAAAAAGCTCTTAATAATCAATACAATGACAAACATTATAAGCTAGATCATTTGCTAAAGAACTCCAAGTGCCAACAGAAATCAAAGAAATACAAATCTAAACAAGGTGTTTTGCCCACCAAAAATCAGCTTTTTGTCAGTTTTTAAAAGTAAACATACCACTACCTAGCGCTGGCATGCTCATACAGTGATGGTAGACAAAGTACTACAATCTTAAAGGACTATGTATTAATGTTTTTTATTTTCCATATTTTATGATGTTTTCGTATCATGGGGCCCTGATGGCCAGCAAAAGAGTATCCCTCTCAGGGCTAGCTAATTCCTAGAGATAATAAACTCACCTAGGAAAATGGCTATCATATACAAACCAACCAATCCCAAATCCATACTCCAACCACCTCTTTTATCTAACTCTTACACACAAAGTCAATTATTTCCCCTGCCCAAAGTAACCGCAGGGCAAGGTATCAGATAACCAGAGATGACCTCTTTAGACCAGAGCCCACCAACATTATTTAAACTATGTAATCCTAAATTTGCTCAAACTATTCCTTGTCAAACTATTGCCCCACCTATTCCTTCCTGTGGAGACCAAAATAAAGGCTCTGGGCCACGCACCCCCTGAACTCCTGCCTCCTAACCAACCCTGGTGCTTCCCTGTGTAGCCTTGGCACAACATGCCCACTTCTCTTGGGAACTTCAAAGGCAGTGTCTCTGTGTCTGTCACCTAAACATATCTGACTGTAACAAATTCACTGTATATGTCAGGATAGATGACTATGTGATAATCAAAAGCAAAAGCCTTAAACTTTTGAATACTCTTTAACCAAGTCAATTTCACTGCCAAGAATTTGCTAAAGAAGTAATCATGGATATGCATAAAGATTTAATTGCAAGAATGTTGACAGTAGTATCAGTTAAAATTCCAGAAAAAGTCAGTATCTAACAACTTAAAATGACAAAAATAATTATGAAATATCAAAGAGAAATTTTAATCAAATCTACAAGGAATAAATATTTCTTACAGTGTTTAAACTGTCCTCAGCATAGTAAAAGATAGATGTTTCCCAATTTATTTTTACCAGGCCAGTATGATCAAGATACCAAAACCCAAGGTATCATCAAAATGGAAAACTACAGGCCAATCTCACTTATGCATATAATGGCAAAAAATGTTTTAAACACTAGCAAATCAAATCCAGCTACCTACTGGAAGAACAATCCATCACAATCAAGTTGAGTTTATCCCATTTATACAAAATCTGTCCAATATTAGGAAGCCCATTAATGTAGTCAATCTGTTAAGCAAATTAAAAGACCAAATAATCTTAGTTACAAAGTGGGGAAAAGTTAAAGCAATCAAAGAGGAAACAGTGTCCCTGGGAACTCAGTGGGTTAGAGCATTGGCTCGATATGCAAAGGCTGCAGGTTTGATCCCAGGTCAGGACACATACAAGAATCAACCAATGAATTCATAAATAAGTGGAACGACAAACTGATGTCTGTGTCTCTGTCTGTCTCTGCCTCTGTCTCTCTCCTGCCCCAAGTCAACAAAAAACTTTTAAAAATTTCATTCTTTAATAAAAAAGAGGAAATAACTATGGGAGGAAAAGGTGTCCAATATCAACATTATCCATGTGCCTGAAGTAGAGAACCCAACAAATAAAACTAAGACTTTTTAAAAGAGAGAATACTAAAAGATATAAAGAAATAAATATTCCCAAAAGAAGATCAGAACTAAGTCTTCAAGAAAAAAATAAAATAACATAAGTATGAGGAAATGGGCTCACAGAGGAGGAAAATAGAAAACGGAAGAAACCTGGATCTTGACCATCCTTGAGCAGTTAAACCAGCCTTGGACTGCTTTACTTCTGAAATTGTTACACACACAAAAACTAAACCCTTTGTTTAAACTGCTGGGGGTTGGATTTTCAATTGTTCTGAGACAGAAATATTTCTGCCTGATACAAAATACAGCAAAATGTAAATGTAGCAAAGTATCAAATTTTAAATATACGTAACCTTTGAAACAACTGATAAGGGTTCACTGAGGGAAATATTTGCACAAATATTTAGAGATATATATACATATATCAGGATTTTACTACAGTTATTTCTAACAGGAAAAAAATTTTAACTTATTTACCAAGAATTAAACACATTACAGGATCCATACAATGGAATACTATCAGTCATTAAAAGTTACATTTATAATTTAATAATATATCATGAACAGCTGTTCATAATTGGGAACAGCATCCTATAAAAGTATGATAGCCCTGGGTGGTGTGGCTCAGTGGATTGTGTGCTGGCTGGCAAACCAAAGGGTCGCTGGTTCAATTCCCAGTCAGGGCACAGGCCTGGGTTGTGGGCCAGGTCCCCAGTTGGGGGTGTGCTAGAGGTTGCCAATCGATGTATCCCTCGCACATCGATGTTTCTCTCCCTCTCTTTCTCCCTCCCTTCCCATCTCTCTAAAAATAAATAAATATTTTAATTTTTATGGAATTTTAAGAGATTTTTTAAAGACATATTTTAATATACATGTGAAAATTCTGGACAGATAAAACACCAAAATGTTACTGAAAATTATCTTTGTGTGAGCAGTTTTATTCTTTTTTTTAATATATTTATTGATTATGCTATTACAGTTGTCCCATTTCCCCCCCACTCCACTCCATCCTGCCCACCCCCCTCCCTCCCTCCCACATTCCCCCCCCCCAAAGTTCACGTCCATGGGTCATACTTATAAGTTCTTTGGCTTCTACATTTCCTACACTATTTTTACCCTCCCCCTGTCTATTTCCCACCTATCATCTATGCTACTTATTCTCTGTACCTTTACCCCCCTCTCCCCCTCCCACTCCCTTATTGACAACCCTCACATTCTAGTTGTTTGCCTAGTTTGCTCTCGTTTTTGTTTTATGTGTGGTCATTAATAACTGTGAGTTTGCTGTCATTTTTACTGTTCCTATTTTTGATCTTCTTTTTCTTAGGTAACTCCCTTTAACATTTCATATAATAAGGGCTTGGTGATGATGAGCTTCTTTAACTTGACCTTATCTGAGAAGCACTTTATCTTCCCTTCCATTCTAAATGATAGCTTTGCTGGATACAGTAATCTTGGATGTAGGTCCTTGCGTTTAATCTTGGGTAATGTAATTATGATGTGCCTTGGTGTGTTCCTCCTTGGGTCCAGCTTCTTTGGGACTCTCTGAGCTTCCTGGACTTCCCGGAAGTCTATTTCCTTTGCCAGATTAGGGAAGTTCTCCTTCATTATTTGTTCAAATAAGTTTTCAGTTTTTTGTTCTTCCTCTTCTCCTTCTGGCACCCTTATAATTCTGATGTTGGAACGTTTCAAGGTGTCCTGGAGGTTCCTAAGCCTCTCCTCATTTTTCCAAGTTCTTGTTTCTTCATTCTTTTCTGGTTGGATGTTTGTTTCTTCCTTCTGGTCCACACCATTGATTTGAGTCCCAGTTTCCTTCTCATCACTATTGGTTCCCTGTACATTTTCCTTTGTTTCTCTTAGCATAGGCTTCATTTTTTCATCTGGTTTTCGAACAGATTCAACCAAGTCTGTGAGCATTTTGATAACCAGTGCTTTGAACTGTGCATCCGATAGGTTGGCTATCTCTTCGTCGCTTAGTTGTATTTTTTCTGGAGCTTTGAAGTGTTCTGTCATTTGGGCCATTTTTTGTTTGTTTGTTTGTTTGTCTGGGCGCGTCTGTTACTTTAAGGGGCGGAGCCTTAGGTGTTCACCGGGGCAGGGTAATGCTGGTGGCTGTGCTGTGACGCTGTACGTGGGGGAGGGGCCGAGTGGGAGCAATGGCGCCCGCCTCACTATCCTCCGGATTTCAATCTTTCACTCTGATACCCACAATCAAACTGGGCCACTCTGGTGCTGGTTCCCGAGTAAGTGGGCCTGTGCACACTCTAGGCCCCTGTGGGTCTCTCCAACAACCTCTCCCGTGAGGCTGGGAGTCTCTCCTGCTACCGCCCCAACCCCCACAGGCGCTTTCAATCAGAGGTTTGAGGCTTTATTTCCCCGAGCTGGAGCCCTGGGTTGCGTGGTCTGTTTCGCTCCCCACGGTTTGTCCGGTTTATCTGTGGGCGAATGTGGTGCTGCAGGGTCTGCTAGTGCTTGGACTGCCTGCGCCATTTGTCCCACACTCCGCCAGTCCGGGCCCGCCACAGCCACGCGAGTCCTCTCCACTCCGGTGCCCGTCTCCGCCCCTCCTACCAGTCTGGATGAATGTTTATTTTCTATTTCCTTGGTGTCGGTCCCCCTTGCTGTTCGATTCTCTGTCAGTTCTGGTTGTGCGAGGAGGCGCAGTGTGTCTACCTACGCCGCCATCTTGGTTCCTGTGTGAGCAGTTTTATTCTTTATGCTTTTCTGTATTTCATGAGTTGTTTGCAATAGGCGGTATAAATTTTACCCAAAATTATAAAATTATTATTTGCAGAAAGAAAATGAATGACTTAAACACAAGATATGGGAGACCTAACTTGACATATGGCTCACATAGAAACAACTTAAGAATTGAAATAATACTGAAACAAAATTGGCCAACTATTTTTTAAATTCAGACATTAAGTATAAGTGAATACCTAATTGATATCTAAAAGTATCAAAGCATTTCGTTTATTTAAATAAAATCTTAAGACGTCTTATTAACATAAATTACCAAAAAGCCAAAATTAGACAAAGGACAATCTTGGAAAACATTGGTAACAAATGAAAGACAAAGACCCATATCTATGAATTAAAGATATTATTTATAAATTAGTAAGAAAATGCCAAAGAACGTGAAGAGGCAATGCAAAAAGAGAAAAAAAAACAGGCTTCCAACCAAGATGGAGGCGTAAGTAGACACACTGCACCTCCTCGCACAACCAAAAGAAGGACAATTTAAAAACAAAAAACAACCAGAACTGACAGAAAATCGAACCAAACCGAAGTCCGACAACCAAGGAGATAAAGAAGAAACATTTATCCAGACTGGTAGGAGGGGCAGAGATGACTCCCCGCAACGCAGCCAGACCCAGAGAGGTGACGGATTGTGGAATGAATGGGGTAGACAGTGCTACAGCTAGCAGACCCCGGGGCCCCACATTCGTGCATAGATAAATTGGAGGAACGGCAGGGAAGCAAAACAGACCTCGAAACCCAGGGCAACAGCTCGGGGAAATAAAGCCTCGAACCTCTGACTAAAAACACCTGTGGGGGTTGAGGTGGCAGCAGGAGAAACTCTCAGCCTCACAGGAGAAGTCGTTGGGGAGACCCACAAGGGCCTAGAGCATGCACAAGCCCACCCACTCGGGAATCAGCACTAGAGGGTTCCAATTTGATTGTGGGTAGGGAAGGGAGTGACTGAAATACACAGAGTGGAGCAGGTGCCATTGCTCCCTCTAGGCCCCTCCCCCACAAACAGCGTCACAGCACAGCAACCAACGTTACCGGGCCCCAGTGAACACCTAAGGCTCCGCCCCTTAAAGTAACAGACGCGCCAAGATAAAAAAAAAAAAAGGCCCAAATGACAGAACACTTCAAAGCTCCAGAAATAATTCAACTAAGCAGCGAACAGATAGCCAACCTATCAGATGCACAGTTCAAAACACTGGTAATCAGGATGCTCACAGAATTGGTTGAATCTGTTCGAAAACCAGATGAAAAAATGAAGCCTATGCTAAGAGAAACAAAGGAAAATGTACAGGGAACCAATAGTGATGCGAAGGAAACTGGGACTCAAATCAACGGTGTGGACCAGAAGGAAGAAAGAAATATCCAACCAAAAAAGAATGAAGAAACAAGAATTCAGAAAAATGAGGAGAGGCTTAGGAACCTCCAGGACATCTTGAAACGTTCCAACATCCGAATCATAGGGGTGCCAGAAGGAGAAGAGGAAGAACAAAAAATTGAAAACTTATTTGAACAACTAATGAAGGAGAACTTTCCCAATCTGGCAAAGGAAATAAGACTTCCAGGAATTCCAGGAAGCTCAGAGAGTCCCAAAGAAGCTGGACCCAAGGAGGAACACACCAAGGCACATCATAATTACATTAGCCAAGATGAAACAAAGGTGAGAATCTTAGAAGCAGCAAGAGAAAAGGACACGGTTACCTACAAAGGAGTTCCCATAAGACTGTCAGCTGATTTCTCAAAAGAGACCTTACAGGCAACAAGGGGCTGGAAAGAAGTATTCCAAGTCATGAAAGGCAAGGACCTACATCCAAGATTACTGTATCCAGCAAAGCTTTCATTTAGAATGGAAGGGCAGATAAAGTGCTTCTCAGATGAGGTCACGTTAAAGGAGTTCATCATCACCAAGCCCTTATTATATGAAATGTTAAAGGGACTTATCTAAGAAAAAGAAGATAAAAAACATGAACAGTAAAAATGACAGCAAACTCACAGTTATTAACAACCACACCTAAAACAAAAACAAAAGCAAACTAAGCAAACAACTAGAACAGGAACAGAACCACAGAAATGGAGATGACATGGAGGGTTGTCAACAGGGGAGTGGGAGGGGAAGAGAGGGGGGAAAGGTACAGAGAATAAATAGCATAAATGGTAGGTAGAAAATAGACAGGGGGAGGGTAAGAATAGTATAGGAAATGTAGAAGCCAAAGAACTTGTAAGTATAACCCATGGACATGAACTATGGGGGGGAATGTGGGAGGGAGGGGCGGGCAGGATGGAGTGGAGTGAAGGGGGAAATGGGACAACTGTAATAGCATAATCAATAAATGTATTTTTTAAAAAAAAGGAAAAAACACAAATGGCCAATATATTTTTTAAAGGTCAATCATACTAAATATGCAACTTAAAACAGTAATAAAATAAAATTTTATTGCCAATAGCATAGGCAAAAAATGGTAAGTCTATACTTATGGTAACAAGGCAAGATGACATGAACAGGAATCAGAACTAACAGAAGATATGTAAACTAAAACTAGACTTCTCGAAAGCAATTTGGCAATATAGATATCAAAACCTCATACTTTTTTTTACCCAGAGCTCTCAAGAAAGTAATCAAAGATGATATCCAAGATTAATTAAATAAGAAGTCTCCTTTTGGTGTCCTTAATTATTAATGGCAAGATCTTACAAATCAAATAGCCAGCAATATAAAAATAATTATTATACATTCATATGATTAAATTGCAGACTTAAAACCAATGTTTTTTGAAAAATAACTTACAACAGCAGGGAATTTCACGTGGTAATTAAAATAAAAATAGAATACAAACCACATCTGCAAATGAGCAACTGCTTAAATTTTTTTTTTATTTGTAGATCTAAAACATAACCAGAAAAACACTAAAAGGATGGGTGGAATTATGGATAGGTCCAGTTTTCATACATTTTCTTTGTACTTTATGATCAAAGAAGAAACTTGAGGTTTTGTTTTAATTTTGCCTTTTTTTTTTTAAATGACCTGGGAGTTTAACTAAAACTAACCTGAAAGATAGTTGGGTGATATGAAAATAGTCATGGGGACCTGGATTCTGGGCAAATTACTAAACTTTTCAGTTGTGAAACAGAAATAATACCACCCTTAAAGAATGTGGAGGATAAAATAACAATGCACTTGAAGTGCCATAAGGCACTTTTCTAGTAAAGATGTTTGTTAAAGACACATGTTCTCCTTAATTTAGAAACCCAATTAATGAAGGGGTTTTTTTTTAAGGCTTTTTCTTAAGGTGTTTTGTTTTGTTTTGTGCAAGGAAGTAGGTGGTTTAAGGATGATGGGTGGACTTAATGTGGTCATTCCAAATTTTATCTGAATAAATTCATACCCTAAGCACAGCTAAGGAAAATTGTGGAAAATGAAGGGTACCTTGCTTTTTAAAATATTAAAATATTAGAAAGTAGAATGGAACAGTAATTTTAACTATGTAATATGACACCATAACAGATAAATCAATTAAGCAAAAATACAATCAAGAAATGAACTCAAGCATTCTGGATATTCTGCGTATAATAAATGGCACTTCCAAATCAATGATGCAAAATGGATAAATCACTACATGGTGCAAGAAAAGCAGCTTGGCTAGCCATTTGAAATTAGTTGCCCTGACTGGTGTGGCTCAGTCGATTGAGTGCCTGCCTGCGAACCAAAAGGTTGCAGGTTTGATTCCCAGTCGGGGCACTTGCCTGGGTTGCAGGACAGGTCCCCAGCTGGGGGTATGCTAGAGGCTGCCAATCGATGTATCTCTCACAAATTGATATTTCTCTCCCTCTCTTTCTCCCTCCCTTCTCCTCTCTCTAAAAATAAAAATTAAAAAAAACAGTCAAAGCCGGATTCGTATCTCAATCCTTACATCAAAATAAATTCCCAAGTGATTAAATATTTAAAAGTAAATACTAGATGATAACACAAACAGGAAGCCATAAAAGAAAAAACTGATAAATCACATAAAAATTAAAATACTTCCATATGCCAGACTATCTCAAAATTTTAAAACTAGGAGAAATTTTTCTACATTTGCTATACACATAAAAAAGAGATCAACATCCCCATAGGCAAATAACTTTTGTTAAATTAAAGTGTTATAAGCCCTCTTATACCCTAATGCTCAGCCTGTAAATTGTCAAACCTTTTTGAAAGAGAACTTGGCATTTGCCATTATTTTTTAAAATCTGCATATTCTTTGACTCAGTAATTCCGTTTCAAGAAATTTATCCTACAAGTGTGCAAAGATACATACAAGGATAGTAACTGCAGCATTATTAATGGCACAAATATTCATCAAAGGGGACTTACTTTTAAAAATTACAGTGCATTATATTATGCAGCCACAAAAATGAATGATCTATTTCAAAAATGCATAATCTTTATCAAAAAGAAAGTTAATAAAAGAAAGCTGGAGAACATCATGTGTAGCATGATTCCACTTTTAAGTTATCAGAATACACATTTTTTTTAAAAACTAGAAAAAGCTCTGACCAGTGTGGCTCATTTGGTTGTGCATCATCCTGCAGAGTAAAAAGGTCGCTGGTTCAATTCCCTGTCAGGGCACATGCTTAGGTTGTGGGTCTAGTCACTGGCTGGGGTGTGTGTGAGAGGCAACTGATTGATGTTTCTCTCAACATCGATGTGTGGTTGCCTCTCACATGCCCCCTACTGGGGACCTGGGCAGCAACCCAGGCATGGTGCAACCCTTCGGGGCACAGACCAGCACTCAATCCACTGAGCCATACCAGGCAGGGAAATTTTTTTTTTCATATTTTATTTACTTAAGTTTTGACAGAAGGGAAGGGAGGGAGAAATATTGGGCTGGCAAGCTGAGACTCCATCAACCTGACCCACCTTGGACATTCCCAGAGGCTCTGTCCCACCCAACTTATAGGCCCACCCAAGCTGCTTTTCCATATGAATGGCTGGTCTCAGCTCCTGCTTCACAACTTCCTAAATCCTCTCAAACAAGCAACAACTGGGCCCAGGCATAGCACTTGGCAGCAGCCAGCCTAGATCCACAGGTTGGCTTTGCCTAGGAATCTCCAAGCCCAGCACAAGTAACAGCTGCCTTAGAACGCTTTATAGCTCAGGCAGGGTGCCCCAGGCAAAACAGGGATGGGGCTGACATTAGCCTGCACCACCCAGGAAACCCCAGGGCCTGCACACCCAGTGGACAGCTACAGACCACTTTGGAGCACCAACACCCTGACCCTGCACAGCTGATCCTCTACAGAGGGCAGAGATTGGTGGTCATTGGTCACAGCCAGTCTCTGCAGGTGACTGGCCTGGGTGAATCCGTCCCATTGATCAGCCAACAGAAACCAAGGCTCAACTACAAGAGGAAGATGTACTCAGCCCACACAAAGGGCGCACATTGAGTATCCAACTTGAGAGATAGGGGAGGCTGTGCCACTGGACCCTACAGGACACCTACTACATTAGGCCACACTACCAAAACACGGAGTCAAAGCAGCTCTACCTAATACACAGAAATAAACACAGGGAGGCTGCCAAAAGGAGACAAAGAATCATGGCCCAAATGAAATAACAGATCAAAACTCCAGAAAAATACTAAACGAAATGAAGATAAGCAATCTATCAGATGCAGAGTTCAAAACACTGGTTATAAGGATGCTCAATGAGGACCTCAGCAGCATAGAAAAGATCCAGTCAGAAATGGATTCACAAATTGAAATAAAGAACAATTTACAGGGAAACAACAATAAAGTGGATGAAGCCAAGAATCAAATCAATGTTTTGGAACATAAGGAAGCAAAAAACAACCATAAAGAACACCAAGAAAAATGAATCCAAAAAAATGAGGATAGTATAAACAGCCTCTATGACAACTTCAAGAGGTTCCACATTCGCCTCATAGGGTTCCCAGAAGGGGAAGAAAAAGAGCAAGAAATTGGAAATCTATTGTAAAAAAAAATGGGAAAGAAAAACTTCCCTAATTTGGAAAAGGAAATAGACATGCAAGTCCAGGACGCACAGAGAGTCCCAAACAAGATGGAGGCAAAGAGGCCCACGCCAAGACACATCATAATTAAAATGCCAAAGGTTAAAGACAAAGAGAGAATCTTAAAAGCAGCAACAGAAAAAAAGTTAGTTACTTACAGGGGAGTTCCCATAAGACTGTCAGATGATTTCTCAAAAGTAACTTTGCAAGCAAGACATATTCAAAGTCATGAAAAGCAGAGACCTATAGCCAAGATTGCTCTACTCAGCAAAGCTATCGTTTAGAATCCAAGGGCAAATACAGAGCTTCCCAGACAAGGAAAAACTAAAGGAGTTCATCATCACCAAACCTTATTATTTGAAATATTAAAGGGACTTATTTAAGACAAAGATCAAAACTATGAACAATAAAATGGCAAAAAATACCTACCTATCAACAACTGAATCTAAAGGACAAATTAAGCAAAGAAGAACAGACAGAATCATGGATATGGAGAGCATTTTAACGGTTGCCAGATGGGAGGGTGTGGGAAAATGGGTGAAGAGGTGAGGGGATTAAGAAGTACAAATAGATAGTTACAGAATAGCCACCAGGATGTAAAGCACTGTATAGGAAATGGAGTAGCCAAAGACCTTATACGCATGACCCAAAGAAATGAACAATGGTGGGGAGACTGCCTGAGGGAGCAGGGGGTGCTGGGCAGAAGGGAGCAAAGGAGAAAAATCAAGACAATTATAATAGCATAATCAATAAAATATCGTTTTTTAAATAAAAATAAAAATTTTAAGTAATAAACAGAGCTAACCACCCCCACAAAAAAGATATATCTGATAAAGAACTGTTATCCAAAATATATAAACAACTCTAAACTAGACAATAAGAACACGAAAAACCGGATTAAAAGATGAGGCAAAAATTCTGAGCAGACACCTCACAAAAGATATGCAGATGACAAACAGGCATATGAAAAGGTGCTCAACATCATCTGTCACTAGGGAACTGTAAACTGAAACAGTGAGATACACCATGACACATCCCACAAAGCAAAAGGTCACTAGTTTGATTTCCAGTCAAGGCACAAGCCTGGGTTTCGGGTTCGGTCCCAGGTTGGGGCATGTGCGAGAGGCAAGAGATCAATGTTTCTCTCTCACTTTGATGTTTCTCCCTCCCTTCCCCTCTCTCTAAAAATAAATAAATAAATTTAAAAAAAAGAGAGAGAGATACTACTACATACCTACCAGAATGGCTAAAGTCCAAAACACACACCACCAAATGCTGACAAAGGAGCAACAAGAATTCTTATTCCTTACCAGTGGAACACAAAATGGTACAGCCACTTTAACATATCTTACCATATGATCCAGCAATCACACTCCTGGTATTTACCCAAATAAGCTGAAAACTTAACATCCACACGAAAATCTGTACTTTAACAGCTTTCTTCATAATTGCCAAAACATGGAAGTAACCATGGTGTTCTTCAAGGCAAAAGGACAAATTAGTACATCCATACAATGGAATATTAGTGTTAAAAAGAAATGAGCTATCAAGCTACCAAAAGACATCTAAGAGCCTTAAATGCACATTACTAAGTGAAAGAAGCCAATCTGAAAAACTACATACTGTTTCACTCCAACTACTTGACACTCTGAAAAAGGCAAAATTACGGAGACAGTAAAAAGATCAGTGGTTGCCAGGGATTTAGGGAAAAGAAGGATGAATAAGTGGAACAAAGGGGATTTTTAGGATACTATATGACACTACAATGCTCAATGGATACATGACATGGTGCATTTGTCCAAACCCATAAAGTGAACACCACCAAGAGTGAACGCTAATGTAAATGATGGACTCAGGGTGATGATGATGTGTAGGTTCACTAATCGTAACAAATGTACCACACTGGTGTGCAATGTGGACACTGGGGGAGTCTTGCAGGGGTAGGGGGTAAAAGAAACTGTACTTTCTGTTCAATTCTGTTGTGAATCAAAAACTGCTCTAAAAAATAAAGTCTACCAACTTTTTTAAAATTTTAACTATACCTGTGTCCCTAGTGCCTAGGCACAATGCCTGACCTATATAGTAAACGCTAAAAAGAAATACACAGCACAGTGCAAGGCATATAGCTAGCTTCTCCAATAAATCATAGTTGTCATTTTATGTTGAATATGACGGTAAATTAAGGGCATGTTAGCCTATATTAAAAAGAGTTGAGGATCTTGATCAAAAAAGAGTATCTTTGCTGTTCTTTGCATAAGTCACACAGATTTTTGTATCTGGTCACCAATTTTAAGTACACCTTTTTAAGAAGAGCACTAGCAAAGTACATGGTATTAGAACATCTGGCTAGCCTAGCAGAGGAAGCCAAGAAGAATGGTGAGGGTATACAGAACCCTCATATGAGAAACCACTGAGATGGAAAGCTCTTTAAATACCTGAAGAACTTTTGTGTGGATGTGAAAATAACCTAATTCTAATTCACTCAACAGGCCAGAACCAAAGTGCAAAAGTTGTAGGGAACTGATCTGGGCCCAACAAAATCAGGAATTTTCTAATACGGTTACACAGAAAATGGACGTGTTCTAGAAAGACTAGATTTTCATCTGTTAGTAATAAACACAGAACAAATTTTTGCAATAGAGATGAATCTAAACTGTTAATGTCTCTTTTGTTACTCTCTACAGAGGCTTACTAGGATCACAATAAAATGAAAGACCGCAGTAGTTTCAGACTCTGCTCTAGAGTAGCTAAGAAAATGCGGGATAAGAGATCTAGATGGGAAGAAGGGCAACCGCAGTTTATTTATATTGGGTTGGCCAAAAAGTCCATATGGTTTTTCCCATAAAATATAAGACACATTTTTCATTTTCATCAATAACTTTATTGATTTGGATATTTTGAGTATGTCGGCTATCTCCCGCTACTGTCCTCTAGCGGGTAGAGGCCAGGGGTGCTGCCAAATGTCTTCCAATGCATAAGACAGCCCCACAGCAAAGAATTATTTGGCCAAAATGTCAATAGTACCAAGAAACTACACAAACCACTTCTGACACATTTGATCAGTCACAGCACCTTGTCCATACGCTGCACAAATCTTATTTCGCCTTTCATTTGTGTTTTTACCTTTCTTGAAATAACAAAGCACACAAAATGCCGAAAATATTGTGTATCTTCTTCCATCTTTGATATTAAAATGGCTGTACAAAAATTCACCAATTTTTATTTTTTTTAAATGCACGCTGATATGACAGCTGTCACAATACAGTCTAACAAAATATTTTTGGACGAAGTTAAAGACAACTAAGCACTAAGCACTAGTAGAGCCATTGTACAGAAAAAAACATAACAAACTTTCTGGCCAAACCAATAGGTAATAAAAGCAGCAGGAGTTTAGAGAAAGTAGGTATCAATTGGGGATTAAATAGTAAATATCAAGTTTGTCTTGGTTTTTAACAGCCATAACCAAAGGAATGGCAACCCACATCATGATTTACTCCTCCCACCCCATCAGATCTCCCACAATAAGTACGCAATCATATTCTGTGGTTACTACTCTACCAGCCTTTCTGAACCCAGGTTCCACAACAAAATTAAGCCCTAATGCCCAAGGTATTCAATGTATATAATGAATTAACTTATCTCCTGTGCATCTGGAATGGTACTAGTTATATTATCTTTTGGATAACTGGGAAAATAGCCCAATTGTTTTCTGTGTTCTGTGGTTAAGACGAGGAACCCAGGTGGATATAAACAACCTAATCTACTTGGCTGCAATAAAGGTCTCAAAACTACAACCTCCATGAGGACAGGCACCTTGTCTGCCTTGTTCACAGTTCATATTCAAATCATGTATGTTGAATAAAAGAATGGAGGCTACATATGTACTTATTTAGTCAGCTTCTCTTCTACCTCGGAATTTTCTCTACCTTTCTCACTCATCTTTTCCTTTTTCCCTTCTGTTCTGGAGGATGAGATCTGTCTCCCCTCTTGACACTCAAGCTCCTGATCCATCTTACCTGCTATCAAGTCCTCAGAGGCCTTGATATCTTTAGGCTCTCCCTTTCCATTGGCAGTTCCTCCAGCATCTACAATTATTTAAATATCTATTCTTAAAACATATACACACATAAATACACACTTTGTCACAATTCTATCACCACTTTCGAGTAGCCTACTTGTATGTGTATCACCGTGATTTTCAAATTTAGTCTATACACGCTGCCTCTACCTATTTTACTTCTTCCTTACTGAAACTCTTCCCTTAGAGGACCTGTGCCTTAACTGCTGACTTCAGTGATCACTTGTCTTCATTTGACTTCTCTGTAGCACTTACTACTAGTGACCATCCGTCCCCCTCCTCCTTCAAACTTGCTCTAATACTGACTTCTAATACTAATTTTCCTCATAATTCCCCGTTTTTATGATTAATCATTGGTTTCCTCATTCTCATCCAATCCATTCATTTTATCTGTGGCCTTCCTCATAGCCTGTACTTTTGATGTAATAGCCCCAACACAAGGCCTATCATTCAATAAGTAGAAGCAAAGAAAAGTGTTCATCCTGGATGATTTCTAAGCGTTTGACTAGCAAAAGTTTATCTACTCCCCTGATTTCTTTCTTGAGCTCCAGGTCTATATTTCCAGCTATTTACTAAGTATTCCTACATGACTGTCCCACTAGTACTTCACATCAACATACCAAAACCAAATTTACCACTTTCTACTATTAAATCCACCCTCCCACTGGTTGCCTACTTGGATAAACAGCATCTACATTCTCAGAATCCTCAATTTCTCTCCTGCCTGCACTCCAAACCAAATGTTTAGCAAGATGCTATTTTACCACCACAGTATTTCTCACATCTATTATTTCCTTGTCTCCATTCCCATTGACATAAATTATAATCCCATCATCTCTCTCCTGGGCCACAGCACAGCCTAACCAATCTCCTTAGCTAACCTTCTGCCTTAAAACCAAACCACAGACCTAGCCACAACATCTAGAAAAACCCAAACTCCTTCGCTGACAGCAAAGCTTTCCACCATTCAAGCCCAATCCCTTTTCAAACCTGTCTCTAAACATGTTCCCACAGCACCAGATTATTCAGACCTCACCTCACACTGCATATGGTCAGTTCACACCCTGCAAAGATTCTCACTCTCCTCTAACATCTTTCTCCAAGACACCATTTCCATCTGTCAAAATTCTACACAGCTCTCTAGGTTTTACTCAAATGCAACTTTCTCTGATATAACTTGGGGTGCAGTGAGGATGGAATGGAGGGAGTGTCCCTATGTTTAAACTAAACTTCCTGAATGACATAAGATGCTCCTGCTACATTTTGTCAAATATTGTAAATGGGGAAGAGCTACCACATATTGCAGCTGCATGGAGCGCTCTTTCAACAAATACCCATAGCTCATATTTATTCTATGGTAAGCACTGCGCTGGGGATATTACCAGCAGCCAGACAAAATGCCTTTTCCTCATGGAATTTGTCTGTATTCACCACCAGACTTTAAACTCTGTACGGAAAGGAGCACTGGATCTGCCACAACACAAATCACTTCTACTTCTTTAGTCCCTAGTTTCCTGATCTGTAAAATGGGGGAATGTAACTAGTCTTTAGAATTTCTTTCAGTGATATCTGTCTGTATCTACTACTCTCTAAAGTTTACATTCATCTACAGAAAAACCAGCTACCACCAAGTCATTAATAATTGGAATCTGTCTCAAAAAGAATTAAAAGAATGTTAAGTAGCTTCAAACCATCTGATGGAAGAAATAAAAATAATATTTAGGAAGGACATAACATTATCATCAAATTTCTTCAGACCAACAAGGAGAAGAATGCCTTGGATTTCCTCTGTGTGGTCCTAGAGAGAAGAGAACTAAAACCAGTAGGTAGAAGTTATGGTGACACAAGTTAGCACTTAATCAAAAGATAAACAAAACATTAGAACTAGTAAAAACTAGAAAGTAGTGAGTTCCTTATCTCCAGAGACATTCAAATCAAAATCAGACTACCACTTAGAAGAGATTCAGGTATCTAATAAGAAAACTGAACAAAGGTACCTTTCTTCATAGCTCTTCCAACAGAGGAAAACTATCTTCTATGGCTAGGCACCTCCTTGGTTCACATTAGGGAACCTAAGGCCCATTCCTCCGTTAGATCATAAAATTCTTAAAAGCAGAACCTACATCTCATTCACTTCTATATCCCCTCCACATTACCTAGCACAACTCTAAAACAGAAAAATAAACGTCTCCTAAATACTCCTATGAAAACTAAACTCAATTTAATGATCATACAAGAGCACATCAAGTTTCACTGGATAAAAACCTAGTGCATGATGCAATTGAGATATTTTAGAAATCGAAGCCCTTAAGATTCAAAGGCAGTTCCACCCACAGGTAGTCAGGTAAGTCATACAAATTAAAGTACATTACACAATTCCAGGCTATTGTACGTTGGGATACTGAAGTGATACTACTACTCAGCCATAAAAAAGGACATCCTACCTTTTGCAACAACAGCATGGATGGACCTGGAGAGTAATTACGCTAAGTGAAATAAGCCAGTCTGAAAAATACCATATGACTTCACTTACATGTGGAATCTAATGAACAAAACAAACAAACAAACAAAACCAAAACAGACCTAGCTGGTGTGACTCAATGGATTGAGCGCCAGCCTGAGAACCAAAGGGTTGCTGGTTCAATTCCCAGTCAGGGCACATGCCTGGGTTCCAGGCCAAGTCCCCAGTAGGGGGCACGTGAGAGGCAACCACAGGTTGATGTTTCTCTCCCTCTCTTTCTCCCTCCCTTCCTCTCTATCTAAAAAATAAATAAATAAAATCTTTAAAAAAAAAGAAAAGACACTCATACAGACAGAAAACAGACTGACAGCTGTTAATGGGGCAGGGGGCAGGGGACTGGGTGAAAAAGCTGAAGGGATTAAGCACCCCCCCAAAAAAAACCCCCAAAGAAACAAAAAACCTCATAGACACAGACAATAGTATGGTGATTACTATAGGGAAAGGGGGGTGGAAGGGGTAGAAGAGGGTAAAGTGGAGAGAGCGACAAAAAAAGGCCTGAGCTTGGGTGGTAAACACACAATACAATACACAGATGATGTATGATAGAACTGTACACCTGAAACCTATATAATTTTATTAACCAATGCCACCCCAATGAACTCAATAAAAACTTTTATAAAGTACTGTGAGGTAAGCACAGTGCTTCTGTGTCTTGGATCAAGCATCTGCAAGTTTAGTAGTTGGGAGATTGATGAAGTTGTAATAAACAAACCAAAAACATAGATTATTGAATAAATGGTGTTAAGACAATTGGCTATTCATTTGAAAGAAAAATAAAATTAGATCCCTATGTTACATCAAAACTAACTTCCAGATGCAGGCAGTTTCTCCCAGCAAACCAACAACCAGCTATCCAGCAAGTTCTGCCAAAATGAACTCTGCCCTTCAAAGGGCCACAGTTGCACCCTCGCCAACAAAGCCTGGACCTCAGTTCTGGGACTGGCCTCTTGAAGATTTGTTCCTTCCTTGCGTGATCTGCCTCAACCCTAGAGGTAGTGACTGCTTCTTATATTTGCTATTCCTGTATTCTTTAGTCTTCTATTTCTCTTAGGGAATCTGTGCAGTCAATAATTCTTTATATTAAATACTCCATTTAAATTTGAAAATAAGTAAATTCCAGATGATTTAAATTACTAAATATAATGGACAAAACTATAAAATCATTAAAAATGAAGGCTTTTTTTAATAGTAAATATGGGTCTTGGGGAGGTCTTCCTAAGATGAGAAACCTAGAAATCATAAATTTTAAAAATGATCAGAGCTATTTAAAAATTAAAGCTTTCTGCACAACAGAAGAAAAAATACATACAATTGCTATGAGGAAAGTACAAATTAAAAAGCCTTCATGTCATCTACTTGCTTAAAACCTTCCAATGGCTTCCTCTACAGCTCTAGGGCTGAAGCCCACTCAGACCAGCCCATACCTATTTCACAGGCACACAGACCATTCTTCAGTTCTCTTACTCATCCAACTTGTTTCAAAAAAAAAAAAAAAAAAAAAGTGGGGGGTGGGAGGGAGGGACTCCTGTCATCCACTGGATCTCAGGTCCAGAACCACTTCCTCAGAAATATTTGCTGGCCTCCCTAAATGGGTCCAACTCCTCAATTACAGGCATTCATAGCACTGTGTACCTCTCCCAGTTGCTCAGGCCAAAAACCTTTGAGTGATCCTTGACTCCTGTCTCTTGCATCCCATATCTACTCCAAATCCTGTTGGCCATGCCTTCAGAATGTAACCAATGTACGCCTGGTCCAAGCCTCAACAATTTTTCCCTGGATTAATTCTTCTCTGCCTTCCTTTACTCTATTGCCAATTTAGCAGCCAGAGTGATTTTTTAAAACATGTCAGATCACACCACTCCTCTGCTCAAAACCTTTTCAATGGTTCACCACAGTGAAAGCCAGTATTTAATTTTTGGCTACAATGTAGGGCCCAACAAGATCTGCCCCTACCCGACTTACCTGTCATTTCATATCCTACTACTCTCTTCCTCCTCTCTCCCCCCACTCCCCGCCCCCCAGTCAACCCCAGTAACTTCATTCCAGCCACAATGGCCTCCATGTCATTCCCAAATATGCACTCCTTCCTTAGACATTTGCAAAAACTGATCCCTCTGTCTGGAACACTCTTCCCCTAGATACCCTCATAGCTAATTCCTCCCTCTCTTTCAAATTTTTGCTCAAATGTCATCTTGTCTTTAAGACTACTCAGACTACTCTACTTAAAACTAGCCTATCCTTCGTTTTACCCTGCTCTATTTTTTTCTTTTTCCCATAAGCACTTATCACCTAACAGTCCATATCATTTGCTTATGCTTGATGTTCAATATCTGTTTCTTCCACACAACGGCAGGGTTACTTATTATCTGTGTTGCCCACTAATGTATTCCAAATGCCTGTAAGTATGCCTGGCAAACAGTACACAGTGTAACAGTTTTATATATTTGGCGGGTTCATCTAATTAATGGTTATCTGATTCACTACCTAGGAATGGGAACCAGGTTTGGCTCTGTTGCTTATTGCACTTTCTAGACCTAGCATGGGGCTTGTCATAGACTAGACATGGTAACATTTCTTAACTGAACAACATCATTTTTTTAATCCATCAGAAGATACAAATTCAAAACAACTGACATTATCCAGGGCTTGTAAGAGTATAGAAGAAATCCATCCTTTCATGTACTACTGGAGGTATGTAAATTGATACTTCTTTTGTGAGTAAACTAGCAGTAGCCATTAAAATTTAAAGCACTCAAAGCTTATGCCCTTTAATTCAGTATTCTTACAGAAGAGTATCTGAAAAGTATGTAAAAGTATATCAATTCCAGCACTGCTTATAAAATAATGAAAAAAAAAACTACAGCAATCTACTTGTCCATCAACAGAGAAATAGGCACATAAACTACGCATGGTACATGCATGTGATGGAATCCTCTGTAACAAGAATGAGGCAGATCTATAACAGTGACCTGAGAAGTAGTCCATGATCTAGTAAATAGACCAGAGAGCCCAAACATCAGATGATATGGATTTGAATCCTGGCTGCCGCCTCTTCCTAGCTATGTAACTCCAGGCACTTTTAACTTCTCTAGGTTTCAGTTTCCTCATCAATAAAATAGGAACCACAATGATATTACAATAGTAACCACCTTACACAAAGATTTCCTGAATAATGCATGCAGCGCTTATAGCACATTACCTGGCCACATAACCATTTACGAGTATACAATAATTATAGCTAACATTGTTTTTTAGCTAATATTTATGAAGTAAAATAGACAAGTTGCAGACCTATGTATATAAACCAATTTTCAACCAGTGTGCTGCAAAAATTTTAAAACATGCGGTATCTGTCTACTTATTCAGAGGCACTGACCTCCTTTCTCTTTGATTGTCAAATAAAAAAATGGCATCAGCCAACACAACAATAGTCATCCAGTGTGAATGAATCAAAATTATACCTTTTTTTTCAGATTGGCAAAAAATGTGTTTTTTGGCGTGCTGCAGATATTTAGTGGTAAGTTGATGTGTGCCACGAGGTGAAAATCACTGATGTAAACCACATCCATTTCAGGACAGGAGGAAAATGTAGAATATCTGTGTAACTATAGAAAAAGTCAAGAAGAACTGAAAACTTAATAGTGGTAACCCTGGGAAATAGAAGACACACTTAATATACATACTTTTTAGAAGACAGTGTCTTTAAATAAAAAACAAAAGAAAATCAGACCAAATGTTTTAGATTTTAAATATAAAAATTTGAAGATTTTTAACATTACATATAATCGTTGAATTTTCAAGGTAAAGTGGAATAATCAACTGAAATTTGTTTAGCTATTGAAATTATCTTTTCTTTTCTTTTTTTTTTTAAATTTATCCTCACCCAAGCACATGCTCACTAATTTTAGAGAGAGGGGAAGGGAGGGAAGGAGAGAGAGTAGGAAAGAAACAGGTGTGAGAGAGAAATATCAATCTATTGGACGCATCCTGTACGACCTCTGACCAGGGACCAAACCCACAACGTAGGCACGTGACCTGACCAGAATTGAACTTGAGACCCTTCAGGTTATAGGGACAATGCCCAACCGAGCCACACAGGCCAGGGCGAAATTACCTTTCAACCAATCAATGTTTCTCATATTGATGTTTCTCTCCCTCTCTTTCTCCCTCCTTTACCCTCCTCTAAAATTAATGAGCATGTCTGTGGGTAAGGATAAATTTTTGAAAAAGGAAATGTAATTTTAATAGCTAAACAAATTTCAACCAATTGTTCCATTTTACCTTGATAATTCAACAAATATATATAATGTTAAAAATCTTCAAATTTTTATATTTTAAAGTCTAAGTTAAAATATATCTTAGAAACCTTTGGTCTGGTTTTACTTTATTTTTTTATTCTAAATGAGAAAAGAAAGATGCTTCATCAAAAAAGAACAAAACTTTTTGAAAAGTTTAGAAAGTAAGAAATCAAAGAGAATAAAATTATTACACTTCATCCTGTCAATTACACACAAATCGATTCTTTTCTTAACCTACCACATCTCCATGAAAACAAAGACATGCCAAAAAAAAAAAAAAAAGTCAAGTCTGGGGGGATGGGTGATAAGGGGGAAGGGATTAAGATACACAAATTGCCAGATATAAAAACTGTCACACAGCCACAGGAATATAAAGTATGGCATAGGGAAGACAGTCAATAATATTGTAACAACTATGCATGGTGTCATATAAGTACTAGACTTATCAGGGTGATCACTTCGTAAGTTATATAAATGCCTCATCACTATGTTGTACACCTAGAACTAATATAATATTGTATGTCAACTGTAATTGAAAATTTTTCAACAATGTTAATATAAAAGACAACTGCTTTTAAAATGAGATAAAAGCAAAACTAAACTAAGCAGTTATCTTTCATTGTCAGTTTGACTAAAAGAATTCTACAATCTTTTTTTTTAATCAGCAGGCTAGGAAAGTCTAGTGTTTAAAGCTAATGTTAAGAAGTGACCTATATTAAGTTCAGCTAAAGAAAAAAGTCAAATCCCCAAGATGAATTTCTAAGAAGACACTGACACAAAGCACTCATACCATATTCTCTATCCTTTGGTAAACAGTAGCTGTGGCTGCTCATTTACTACACTAACTGAAAATAAATACTGTAATCTATAGAAACTAAATCTCATCCTATAGTCACAAGATTTGAAAAACAGGGAACAAACCCTGTACTAAGAATAGTAAGATACAAGATTTCCTAAAGCAAATTTTCCTAGCCTTTTCAAGTGCTTAGTCACTTCTGCCTATTTACAAAGAAGACCATTTCACATCTTGAAAGAGGCAGGGAATTTTGATTCCAGACTGTAATGTCACCTGAGCCACCCTAGAGTTTGTTTCCATGCAACTCAAGAGATGGCAGCAACCAGCTAAGCATACCTACCACTCCAGATCAGAACGAGAAGTCACTGGAGCGCTCTGTTTTCTGCCTCTGTCTGCAGTAACAAAGAGGGGTTTGTGGAAAATGCAGTTTTCTTCCCTGACACCAAATGCAAAAGGTGAGAATTAAAATGTAGCCTGAAAACATGCCAGTTTCCCCTCTCTAAAAGCCAAAAAGAAATGCCTCCCTTCTCTTCTGCTGAAAGGAAAACAGCAGGCAGTACCCTCACCTGTGGGTACTGGACATCCCTCCGGAGGCAACTAACAAAACCTAAAACTACAGGCTAACAGGCTTTGAAGCACACTTCTAAGAAAGTAGCCTGTAAAATCTGATAACATTGTTTCAGGTTCCCCAAAAGCAAGAACAAAGAATGAGGTTTTCATAAAAAGTTATTTTAAGAGACAAACCTAGGCAAAGTTAAGTTTTAAGTGCCTTCTATGGGCCCAGCACTATAACCCAGCATTCCACTCACACTAAAAGCTTACCACACACGATTATAGAAATACACCTAAAAGAACTTTCTCAACTAGAAAGTAAGACCTTGCCAAAGATCAAGTACATTCTTTCCAATCATAACTTCTCCAGGTAGTAAAAACCTGGAAGGATGTGGTCAATAGCTGAAGTTTCCCAGGTCATAAAGGACTCTGACAACCAACCGAGATTATTTAGGATGGGGCTCCTTTTCCTTCAAAAAAAAAAAAATAAAAATAAGTGCTATAAAAGACACGTTTCCCCCTCTTCAGTATTTTCAAACACTCTTCTCAATAACCTCAAAATAATACTAATCACTTTACATACATACATGTTGTCATCTTTATAGGTAAAATATAAAGGCATGAATTAACTTTTCACTAAGTGAGAACACTTAAGTTCAAAGAGTCTAAGAAATCTGCCCATAACTTTTTAGCGAAGGATACAAGCCCTTTAGACTCCCAAGGCCCCAGCACTTACCATGAAACCACACAGACTCTCCAGGAATGCTACTAAATCCTGCTACTGATCCCAACTAGTTTTGTCACAAAATTGGGTGCAAAGCGCCCGGATATCACGGATTGGGGGAGGAACAAGGGCACACCACCACTACCTAACCAATGTTTTTTTTCTTTAACGAATATAGCACGTTCCCGGTTTCTATTCGCCCCAGGGCAGAACCCACGTGCCGGCCCCACGGCCGTTCCACGGCAGATCCCTTTCCACGCTCCCCAGCTCCTGCCAGGTCCCCAGCAGCCTCCCCACACCCTTCCCTCCGCCTCCCGCTAGCGCTGCCGCCGCAGGCGCCTCCCGCCCCCTCCCCAGAGACTGCCGCCCCGGCTCCCGCGCCGCCCTCGCGCGCAGCCGGCGCCGAAACCCGCGCGCTCCCGCCTCTGCCCGGCGGGGTCACCCCCGGGGCCTGCGCGCACCCTCCCCGCTGCCCCGAGGTTCCACCGCAACACCGGCGCCCGGCAGGCCGCGCCCGCCCCGCCTGCCATGGTGGGCGCCTCACCGTCAGGCTGAGAAGCCGGGCCCGACTGCGCCATGGCCAGGCGGCGGGCCTCGGGGAGGGGATGGGCGGGGGAAGCGGCGTCCCGAGCTCCCGCGGGCTCAGCTGGCGGAGACAGCGTCGAACCAGCCGCCGCCGCCGCCGCCCAGGGAGGAATCGCTAAGGCTGGAGCCGCCGGCGCCGCCACAGCCGCGGGCAGAGACGGACCCGAGCGCCGACCTCCGCCTCCTCATCCTGACAGCGGGAAATAAGCGGTGCGCAGGCGCGGGGGGATGGGGCGGCACGTGACGTCGCCCTGAGGGGAAGGGCGGGGCTTCGCGAGGGGACTGGGGAGCCTGGGGTAGGGAGGCTCCCAAGCTACCGAGCGGGCTACGAGAGTGGCGGACCAGGTTGAGTAAGGGAGGGGAGTGAGGGGTAGAGGGGAGTGAGAGAGAGAGACCGCGGTGCGAAACGCAATTTAGAGCGGCCGCTTCCAGGGCTCCGCCTCAGAACAGAGGCAAAGAAAAAAGAAGGCCGGGTGGTGAAGTGAGTGCACAGTCAGCCTCTAGCTTTTCTAACTGTGTGACCTTGGGAGAGTCACTTAACCTCTCTGAGGCTCACAGCCTTCATTTGCATAATGGTTAAGAAGAGTTTAAATGAGGTAAAACGTGAGGAACTGTTACAGACTTACTTTCCACAATGCACCTGTGCACGATGGGACTTGGATGCCAGGCACCGTGGTAAATGCTGAGGACGCAGCCAGACACAGCCCCTGCACTCGAGCGGGACGAGAGGCGATATGCAGACAGTACTACCTTTACATCAATACACGAACCAGGGAGCCTGCCTGCCTTAGGCCCGTACTTTAGAGACTCCCCTCTAGCCCGTCTCTGGCCACACTCCTCCCACAGGCTGAGTCGACAAGTTCCAGGGGACAGGCCCACCTGGAATTGTGCCCCTCCTTCAGGACCAAGTTCTGGGGACCCCAGGCCCCAGAAATCCCTCCAAAAACGGCTGGATGCCATGGCCTCTTCCCCAGGCCCATTCTCTCTCTAGGGCAGAGTCAGGGCATCCCTAAAACTGGCTAAGGGGCAGCCGTGTTTGGGCTAGGTGGCACAGCACTTGGACATTTGAACTACTGTGTTCACAGGTCCCTAGTGCAGGACAGAGGTGGGAAGAGAAGACAGGTGGGCTATGGGTCAACAGTGGGGCCAGGGCTTGCACGCCCCTCACCACCTCATTCAAGAGCATAGATCTGAGCAGTCCAGGAATTCTAAATTTGAACCAGCTCTTCTGAGTCATTAAAGGTGTACATTCGTCAAAGTAGAATACAATTACATTAAGGTTAACAGTTAGTTGAAGTGATTTATAATTTTAATTTAGGTAGACATGTGACATCTATTTGTACTTTTGCCCTAAATCTTGCAAACATTATGGGAGGGCCTATATACAGACTCCAGTGCTTTGTGCGGTTAATATCTTCAAATGGCTAGTGTGCCTTTGAGAGAGCAGAGTCATTGCCCCCACACCCTCCTCTCCATAAATGACTTTCCTGGGTGAACAAATCCATGCTTGGCAGGGAGACCTTTGTCCAGGACAGGGCGACCCAGTGCATCCTCTGTCTTATGATGACTAACACGAGGCAGGAGCCATAAAGATAGCAGTTGCGAATGACCTTAACAGAAGGGGTTCCTTCCAGTAAGTAAGAGACACGTTTTTTGCCATTGGTAATCTGGGACTGGAAGCCAGACCCTCAAGACCATCACTCAAATTGTCAGTCTGCGGGTTTGGATACTTCAAGTTCCCCATGCCAAGGAGGTGGTTGAAAAACAATTTTCAAATCAGATAGGAGATGTAAGAGTTATGTATACTTTCATATCTTCAGGTTAAACCCCCAAGCCCAGCAATTCCACCCTTAGGTATATATATTAGAAGAGCCCTAGCTGGTGTGGCTCAGTGGATTGAGTGCTGGCCTGCAAACCGAAGGGTTACCAGTTTGATTCCCAGGCAGGGCACATGCCTGGGTTGTGGGCCAGGTCCCTGGTGGGGGGCACGTGAGAGGCAACCACACATTGATGTTTCTCTCCCTCTCTTCCTGCCTCCCTTCCCCTCTCTCTAAAACTAAATAAATAAAATCTTAAAAAAAAACAACTAATGTGTGCTCCAAGGTTTTATTAAGTGTAAAAGGGATTATTTTTATGTTATGAAGGAAATTGGCAATAAGATTTAAATACATAAAATAATTAGTTACCAATTACATTGCATGTATGTACCAGGAGACACATACAAGGATATTCATAGTGGTGTAATACAATAAATACATAAGTAACCCAAATCTTCATCACTAGTAGAATGGATAAATTTTTAAATACTTATGCAATGGAATACACAGCAATGAAAATGAACAAACCACAGCTACATATTCAACATAGGTGAATATCACAATTTTAGAAGTAAGAAGTAAATTATAAAATACAGCATGATTCCATTTGCATAAAGCTCCAAAACAGGCAAAACTAAACATTATGCATACATAGTTGGTAAACTGCACGGATAGGAAGAGAACCAAGATCAAAGAAGTCTTGACCGTGGTACCTGGATTAGGGAGGGAGGGGCACGCAGTTAGGGGGAGCATGTGAAAGCCTACCTTCTAGGGTATTGGCAAAGTGGTATTTCTTAAACTGATTATGAATCTGGAAAGCACAAACTTTGATGTAGTTTAGGTGACAAATATTTTGGAGTTTTTGCTGGTTACATGCTTAAAATGAGCAAATTCAAAGCAACTGCTGGAAAGCACTCATTTTGTGCTTCATTAATAGAGTCACAGAGTTGTATGTCACAGGAGGTGATACCTCTCCTGCACTTTGCCCTGATCAGGTCATATCAGCTGCTGCATTGGTTGTGTGTTTCTCTCTCTCTGACCCAGATTCTCAAGGGCAGGAAGGGACCAGGGAGTAGGGTCAGGGCACCATACTTCTCTGGCTTTCAATAAGGGACAGCTTCAGGGCAGGTTATAGGGAAAAGACCTGAATCAGGGGACTCTCCCCCTGGGCCAGTCTGCTTGCAGGCACAGGGAGACTTGGAAAGTCCCAATCTGGGTGCTGGCTTCCTTGCAAAGGGTTCCCAGGAAGAGCCCACGGGGCAGACACCATTATGTCTTCAGCCATAATCCTCCAACTAGGTCCCTCTCTTTCCAATTTCCCCCTGGTTCATTTGGCCCTGAGCAGCTACTTTCCCTGCCTGGGACCTGGAATGGGAAGACAGTGACTGGGGATCATTGCTCAAATCCATCCTTGCCCCATCCTTCTCTTTAGTGAGAAGTATATATACGGTAGAGTGCACCAAACTGACGGATGACTTCTCTCTCATACTCTCAGCAGGTGCAGATTGATGTCCAAGGAAGCACTCCAGACTGTTGACTCAGAACACATTTTTAACCTCTTTGAGCCCCTCTTTACTTATCTCTAAAATGGGGCTAATAGACCAGCCTCATGGCACATCAGGAGCACTAAAGCAATGAAGTACCTAGCCCCTAACACACAGTAGTTGCTTTATAAATGTATGCTTCCTCCTCTCCTTCTCTCCTTTCCTTCCTTTTTTCCTAGATCAGGAGTTTCCATCCTGAGGAAGAAGGATTCCTGCACATTAGAAGTCAGTCTGTGAAGGTATTCCTAGAGATCCAGGGCGGAACTGTCTAATATTCCCAAAGCCGAACTGAACTGTCCCATTTAGACTAGATAAGGTCCCAAGACTAACATGTAGGTTTCTTTGCTTTGGACAGAATTTATATCACATTGCTTATCTCAGGCTGATTAGAAGTTCTTATTCCAGCTCTGCATTAGCTGTTGATTAATAAAACAACGAGGATCCATTATTACTTATGTAGTTTGCTAGATAGATAAGAATCTTTACATCTGGTGGGTGCTTTCTTCTCTGGAAATTCCCCTTTTATATAACATCAACCACACAGTGGCATAACTGCCTGGAAGTAAAAATCTCTGTGTATTTACTAGTGTATACCATGTGCCAGACACTGGACAAAGTATTTTACCAATGTATTGATTTGTTTAATCCTCTTAAGAACCTTATGATGGGGATATGACAGGAGGGGGAGGACTGTTGTCAACCCATTTTGTAGATGATGTGACCAAAGAGGTTAAATAATTCTTCCAGGATCACAGAGCTAATAAGTGATAGAGATGGAAGTCACACCCAGATGATCTGGGTCCAGTGTCCGTATGTGTAACTCCCAGGCTACATTTATTGGCAACTAGCTATGTGTCTCTTTCTTCCATTGAGGAAAGATGTCAACTCCCAGGAAACAGACAGACTGAGTCGTTTATTTCTAATGTCATATTTCCAGTGCCCAACATGAGGTGCTCAATAAATACATAAATGAATAGGTGGATGAACAAATGAATAACATTAGAAATATATGGAGCAAATAATAAGGAGTCTTTGGTGGTGATAAGATCTACAGTCTTCAGCTTAAATCTGTGTGATTCAATTCTATTTGGTTATCATTCATCTGACTTTCACTTCTTTTTTTTTATTTTTAGAGAGAGGGGAAGAGAGGGAGAAAGAGAGGGAAAGAAACATCAATGCTTAAGAGACACATTGATTGGCTGCCTCCCACACACCCCCAAACCCGGCATGTGCCTGACTGGAAATAGAACCAGTGACCCTTTGGTTTGCAGGCCAGCAATCAATCCACTAAGTGACACCAGCCAGGCCCTGCCTTTCACTCTCATTGGATTACAGACCATAATTGTAACCATGACCACTGTTAATACCCGCCATTTATCCAGTCACCTACTATAATGCTAGAGATTTTACCTTTATTACCTCCTCTATCTTCATCACAACCTTTTGAAGTGAAGTAGGTTCCATTTGTTATCCCAGAGCTCAAAGAGGTTAAATGACTTGCCCAAGGCACAGTGAATGGGAGAACCAGAATTCAAATCCAACTTTGACTCCAAAGTTCATGCTATTTTGCTCTCGGTGCTAGCTGACCATGTCTCTCAGATATCAGCAAATATCCCTACACTCCTATGCCATTTCCAATTGAATTCACTTTTAGAATTTTCAATATCTCCAACAGTTTTTTTTATTTCATATTTCTTATTTCTCATATTTCTCATATTTCTACCTCATATTTCTTATTTATTTTTTTCAAATTACTCCAATAAAATTCTAGTCCTAATTGTTTAAAAGTACAGATAAAGCAAAAGTATCCTCTCAACTTCTCCTCCCCCTAAAAGACACAACCCCAGATCCCTCCCAGGGCAAACTACGATTATCAGCTTTGTATGAATCTCCTCAAGCACTTTTCTGTGCATCTATAAATGTGTAGAAACATGTACATTTGTTGCCCTGGCTGGTGTGGCTCTGTTGGTTGGAGTGTCGACTCATAGACCCAAAAGGTCGTGGATTCCATTCCTGGTCAGAGCATATACCCAAGCTGTGGTTTCCATCCCTGGTCAGGGTGTGTAAGAGAAAGCAACCAATCAACATTTCTCTTTCACATTGATATCTCTCTCTCTCTCTCTCTCTCTCTCTCTCTCTCTCTCTCCCCCTCTGTCTCTAAAAGCAATGGGGAAAAAATGTTCTCATGTGAGGATAAAAAAAAAGAAAAAGAAACGTACATTTGTTTTATGTTCCTCACATAGATAAGACCATGTCCTACATGTTATTCTGAACTTGGTTTTTCCTTAATAACATAGTTACTACACATATCTCTACTTCATTCTTTTTTTATTGTTGACACTGTTACAGATGTCCCCATTTCCCTCCCCCAACTTCATTCTTTTTTTTAAAGATTTTATTTATTTATTTTTAGACAGAAGGAAAAGGAGGGAGAAAGAGAGGAAGAGAAACATCAATGTGTGGTTGCCTCTCGTACACCCCCAACTGGGGACCTGGCCTGGAACCCAGGCATGTGCCCTGACTGGGAATAAAACTGGTAACCCTTTGGTTCAAAGGCCGGCACTCAATCCGCTGAGCCACACCAGCCAGGGCTACTTCATTCTTTTAACTCCCACACAGTTTTCCATTTTGGTAAATGGTTAGGTTAATTACAATTTTTCATTATTTTCAAACAGTGCGTCAAGGAACTTATATGAGTAGTTTTCCAGAACACCTACCTACCTACTTGGAATTACTAGATGAAAAGTCAAGGTGCACCCCTATGTTCATTGCAGCGTTATTTGCAATAACCAAGATTTGGAAGCAGCCCAGTGTCCCTCAGTAGGTGAGTGGATAAGAAAGCTGTGGTACAGTTACACAATGAAATACTATACAGCAATAAAAAAAGAAAAGAAAAAAAAAAAGGAACTCTTACCTTTTGCAACAGCATGGATGGACCTGGAGAGTATTATACTGAGTGAAGTAAGCCAGTCAGAGAAAGACAAGTACCATATTATTTCACTTACATATGGAATCTAATGAACAAAATAAACTAACAAACAAAATAGAAACAGACTCATAGTGACAGAGAACAGACTGACAGCCGTCAGAGGGGAAGGGGGTTGATGGGCTGCATGAGAAAGGTGAAGGGATTAAGCAAAAAACAAAATGAAACAAAACAAAACAACTCATAGACACCGACAACAATATGGTGATTCCCAGAGGGAAAGAGGGGTGGGGGGAAGTAGAAGAGGATAAAGGGGAATCGGTGGTGATGGAAGGAGACTTGACATGGGGTGGTGAACACACGATACAATCTACAGATGATATATTATAGAGTAGTATACCTGAAACCTATATAATTTTATTAACCAATGTCACCCCAATAAATTTAATCTAAAAAAAGGTCATGAACATTTTTTCCATTATGATACTAATGAATTACTCTCAAAAAGTATCACATCAATGTGTATCCCTACCAACAGTGTATAAACATATTCATTTTTGTACATCCTTGCCAATGTTGGCTTTTACCATTCTTCTTTACATCTGCCAATCTGAATGGCCAAAGATTATATATTATCATTTTAATAAGCATTTTCCTGAATATCAGTGAGGTTAGAAATCTTTTCATATTTGTATTAGCTGTTTGTGTTTTTTCTACAATAAAATGTATATATATTTTGCCTATTTGTCACTGGTTGTTTATCTTTTATTATTGATTTGTAGGAGCTCTTAACATATTCTGTCTATTAATCCTTTATATGTTATATATGGTGTATTTTTTTCCAGCTTGTTTTTTTAATTTTTAAATTTTATTTATTTAAAATTTATTTTAAATAAATATAATTATTTATTTAAATAATTTTAAATAAATTATTTATTTATTAAGAGATTTTATTTATTTACTTTTAGAGAGATGGGAAGGGAGGGAGAAAGAGAGGGAGAGAAACATCAATGTGTGAGAGAAACATTGATCCATTGCCTCTCACACGCCCCCAGCTGAGTACCTGGCCTGGAACCCAGGAATGTGCCCTGACTGGAAATCAAACCTGTGACCTTCTGGTTCTCAAGCCTGCGCTGAATCCACTGAGCCACACCAGCTAGGGCTGTCTTTTAGATTTTAATAGTACTGTTAGTGTTATTTATTTACAGAAGTTTCACATTTCATGCTAACTTATTTTTTTGCAGCTTCCGAATTTTTCATCTTGTCCAAGAAGGCCTTTCTCTCCCACCACTCTGGCCTTCATTCCCCCTGCTCCGGTTATCTAGGCTTTCTGTTGTCTCTTGAACATGCCAGGCCTCTTATACTCTGAGGGCTTTTAAAAAGTTTCTCCTCTTTTTGCATGAATACGACTGGTGTTCTTCCCCTCCACATCTTCTACGGCTGCTTCCATCTTCCCACTCAGGTTTCATTCAAAGCAGCCCCATCCCACCCTCTGTTGTTGAGTTGATTTTATTCAGAGCCTCTCCCCAACCCAGTTGCTGTTCTGGACATCTTAGTAAATGAGCAAGGAAATTCACTTTCTTTTTGAAAACCAGGTTGAGGGTTTTTTTCTCTTGAAACAAAGATAATTCCAGTTAATACATTTATAGAAGTTTATCAATAAAAAAGGTGGCATTTCAAATCAATGGGGAAATAATAATGTGGGGGAAAATGCCTATCCATAGGGAAAAAATAAATTTATATTCCCTATCTCAAACCATATAAAGTTATTCTTAGATTGAAAAGCTAATCTGAAGAAACAAAACTATAAAAGTATCGGGAAAACTATTGTATTCTATTTTATGCCATCTACTATGGGAAGTCATTGGAGAGTTTTAAATAGAACTCTGTTTAAGAGTTCTAGCAGCTATAACAGCAGTCCTTAACCTTTTTGGTACCACGGACCAGTTTCATGGAAGGGGGGCTGCAGGCAAGTTTCACTACCCCCATGTTGGTGGGTGGAGAGACAGGAGGCGGAGCTCAGGCAAGCTTTGCTTGCTGCTTGGGTTCCTAACAAGCCAAGGACAGATACTGGTCCCCAGTCTGGGATTGGGGACCCCCAAGCTATAGGATTTGATTTACTTTTTTTTTTCTATAAGAATGCACTTATTAGAGTAGATCTGCTCCTGTACTGACAGGCCAAGGATTTGGAGGAAGCAGCCCAGAAGTTCTGGCCACGATGGAGACATAGGTAGAAATGCTTCACTTCCTTACACAACCAAAAGAAGGACAACAACAAATTTAAAAACAAAAAATAACCAGAACTGCCGGATAGTCCAACTTCATGGAAGTCTGACAGCCAAGGAGTTAAAGAAACATTCACCCCGACTGGTAGAAGGGGCGGAGATGGGCAGCCGCAGAGGAGGGGATGCACAACCAAGGAGGTGGCTGGTGGACCAGTTGGTCCCACATTCATGGGCCAATAAGCTGAGAAGAACTATTGGGAAACAAGACAGACCACAGAACGCAGGATTTCAGTGTGGGAAACTAAAGACTCGAAACCTCTGGATGTAAAAATCCGCGGGAGTTGTGGCAGTGGGAGAAACTCTCAGGATCACAGGACAGTCCTTGGGAGAGGCCCACAGGGTCCTGGAACATATACAAACCCACCCATGTGCGAATCAGCATCTTAAAGGCCACAATCCACTTGTGGGAAGTGAGGGAAGTGACGGAAAGTAGGGCTAGAGCAGAGCCAGCAAGAGGCATTGTTCCTCTCTGACCCCTCCCCAACAGACAGCACCACAACACAGCAAAGAGGGTTTCCCCGCCCTGGTGAATACCTAAGGCTCTGCCCCTTGCAACACAACAGGTGCGCCAAGACAAAGAAATATGGCCCAAATGAAAGAACAGATCAAAACTCCAGGGAAAGAACTAAGTGACAAGGAGATAGCCAACCTATCTGATGCAGAGTTCAAAACACTGGTAATCAGGATGCTCACAGAAATTATTGAGCTCTGTCGCAAAATGAAGGAAGAAATGGACATTATACAAAGTGAAATAAAGGAAAATATACAGGGAACCAAAAGTGAAGGGAAGGAAACTATTACTCAAACCAAGGATTTGAAACAAAATGAAGAAATAAACATCCAACTGGAACAGAATGAAGAAACAAGAATTCAAAAAATGCAGAGAGACTGAGAAAGCTCTGGGACAACTTTAAACACTCCAACATCCAAATCATAGGGGTGCCAGAAGGAGAAGAGGAAGAGCAAGAAATTGAAAACTTATTTGAACCAATAATGAAGGAGAACTTCCCCAATCTGGCGAAGGAGATAGACTTGCAGGAAGTCCAGGAAGCTCAGAGAATCCCAAACAAGTTAGACCCAAGGAGGAACACACCAAGGCACATCATAATTGAGTTACCCAATATTAAAGATAAGGAGAGAATCTTAAAAGCAGCAAGAGCAAAGGAGACAGTTATCTACAAAGGAGTGCCCATAAGTGTCAGTTTATTTCTCAAAAGAAACCTTGCAGGCAAGAAGGGACTGGAAAGAAGTATTCCAAGTCATGAAAGGCAAGGACCTACACCCAAGATGACTCTATCCAGCAAAGCTATCATTTAGAATGGAAGGGCAGATAAAGTGCTTCTCAGATAAGGTCAAGTTAAAGGAGTTCATCGTCACCAAGCCCTTATTATATGAAATGTTAAAGGGACTTATCCAAGAAAAATAAGATAAAAACTATGAACAGTAAAATGACAACAAATGCACAACATTCAACAACTGAACCTAAAAAACAAAAACTAAGCAAACAACTAGAACAGGAATAGAATCACAGAAATGGAGATCACGGGGAGGGAGGATTATCAGTGGGGAAGGAGGGGGAGAATGCGCGGGAAAGGTACAGGGAATAAGAAGCATAAGAGGTAGGCACAAAATAGACAGGGAGAGATTAAGAATAGTATCGGAAATGGAGAAGCCAAAGAACTTACATAGACAACTAATGGACATGAACTAAGTGATGAGGTGGAGTGCTGGAGGGTGGGGGGTGCAGGGAGGAGGGGGATAAAGGGGATAACAAAATTGGGAAAAGAAAAAAAGAGAATGCATTTATTAAATGGAACAGTAAAACAAGGAAGGGCATAGCACAGAAGCAAAAAGAGAGCCTGGACTAGGCTACCTTAGCCCACTGGGAAGTCAGAGAAAAGGGGACTTTGGGGACAGATTCAGGGGATTAGCCTGGGTCAAGCTACCAGCTATCTTACTGATTTACATGTTAGAGAGATCACCCTGGTTACTGTTTGGAAAATGGATTGTTGGGGAAGGGAGAGGTAAAGATGGAAGAGGGGAGGCCAGTTAGTAGGTGCTGCCAAAGTCAGGGAGGTGAATGATGGTGGCTTGGTCCAGGGTTTGCCAGGGGAGATAGAGAAGAATGGTCAGGTTTTTGGGATATAATTTTTTAGATGAACATTTGCTGAGGGGAAGTATAAAGAGTTCTGTTTTTGCCACAGTAGATCTAAGAGCCTATTGGGTATATAAGTGAAAATGTCGAGTAGATAGTTGCATATGCAAATTTGGAGCTCAGGTGTGGGCATATGGTTTGGGAGTCACCAGCTTAGATGATATTTATAGTCAACAGCTAGAACATACAAAAAGCTCTGCAAGAACCTAGAGAAACAAAACCAAAAACCTGATAGAAAAAAATGGGCAAAGAACACGTCAGTTCATTTTAAAAGGCATCAAAATTTCTTGAAACATATCAAATGAGTCTCAACCTCACTCAAAATAGAATTCAAATTGAAACTACACTGAGAAGCTTTCCTACCCAGTAATTGCCAAAAATTCAAAAGGTTGACACTTACTGTACTAGTGAGGCTGTGAGGAAAATGGGTGCTTTCTTACATTGCTGTTGGAAGCAGAAAATAGAACAAATGCTGCAGGGAGGAAACTTGTAATATTTAACAAAGTTGTATATTCGTGTGCATTTACCCTTGACCCAGTAATCTCTTTTATGGGAAGTTACCCTGAGGATATATCTGCAAAAAAATGAAACAACAAATGCACACGGTTATTAATTGTGGCATTATTTTTAATATCAAAACATTAGAAACAACCCAAATGCCACCTAAGTACATAGGAAACTTGTTGAATTAAAGATGGTACAGCTAAATAATTGAGTACGACATAGCCATAAAAGAGAACGAGGAGTTTTATGTTCTAGTATGAAGTGAATGCCAAGATATATTGTTAAGTGAAAAAAAGCAGACTTCAAAAATTATATAAATATGCTACATTTTGTTAAGAAAAATAGGGGACATAAACTTATTCTGTATTTCCTAATTTTTTTATTACAGCTTCATTGAGATAAAATTCCCCCTTTTAAAGTACTCATCAGTGAGTTTTAATATATTCATTAAGATATTCAGCCATCACCATAATCATTTTTATAACATTTTCCTTTTTTTCTTTAAAGATTTTATTTACATATTTTTACAGAGGGGAAGGGAGGGAGAAAGGGAGAGAAATATCAATGTGTGGTTGCCTCTCATGCACCCCGTACTGGGGATCTGGCCTGCAACCCAGACATGTGCCCTAGGCTGGGAATCAGACCAGTGACCCTTTGGTTCACAAGCCAGCACTCAATCCACCGAGTCACCCCAGCCAGGGCTAGAACATCTTCATCAACACACACAAAAAAGCCCTGTACCTCTTCCCCTCTCCCTCTATCCCCTGGAAACCACTTTTCTAATTTCCTTGTAGATGGATTTTCCTATTCTGGACATTTCATATAAATAGAATCATACAATATTTTGTCTTTTGTGTCTGGCATCTTTCACTATGTTTAATGTCCTCAATGCTCATTTGTGTTGTAGCATGTGTCAACACTTTGTTTTCTTTAGTGGCCAAATAATATTCCATTTTGTAGATATACCACATTTTGTTTATCCATTCAGCAGTTAAGGGATGTTTGGGTTATTTCCATATAACTGCTGTGAATATTCATGTACAAGTTGTTGTGTAGACACGTGTTTTCATTTTGCTTGGTTACATAACTACCAGTGGAATTAGTGGGTCACATGGGAACACTGTGTTTAGCATTTTAAGGAACTGCTAGCTGTCCTACAAAGTGGCTGAACCATTTCACAATTCTACCTGCAATGTATGAGCGTTCCAAATGTTCCACTTCTTTGCCAACACTTGTTATTTGTTGTCTATATTTTTTATTTTAGCCATTGAAGTGAGTGTGAAGTGGTGTCTTACTGAGATTTGGAATTGCATTTCCCTCATGGCTAATGATACTGAGCATCTTTTCATGTGCTTTATTGGCCTTGTGTGTCTTTTTTTAGTGTCTTCTCATGTGCTTATTAGCCAAGTGTATATCTCCTTTGGAGAAATGTCTATTCATACCATCTGCTCATTTTTCCAGCTTATTGAGATATAATTAACACACATAACATTATGCAAGTTCAAGGTACATCTTTGTTGATTTTTTAAAAATGTTTAATTTATTTTTAAAGAGGGGGAAGGGAGGGGAAAAGAGAGGGAGAGAAACATCAATGTGTGAGAGACATCGATTGGTTGCCTATTGCACACCCACAACTGGAGAAATGGGCCACAACCCAGGCATGTGCCCTCACTGGGAATTGAACCAGTGACCTTTCAGTTCGCAGGCCAGCTCTCAATCCACTGAGCCACACCAGCCAGGGCTCCTTGTTGATTTTTAATTTGGTTTTTTTTTCTTTATATTGTTGAGTTTTAAGAGTTCTTTTTATATTCTAGATTCAAGTCCTAAATGAGATATGTGATATTTTGAATGAACAAATATGAGTCCTTCAATTTTATTCTTCTTTTTAAAGATTGTTTTGGCTATTCTAGGTTCTTTGAATTCCTATATAACTTTTAGGTTCAGCCTGTCAGCTTCTTCAAAGAAGCCAGCTGGGATATTGAAAGACATTGTTGAATCTGTAGATCATCTTAAGCTTTACTATCTTAACAATATTACATTTTCCAATCCATGTATATGGTATATCTTTCCATTTATTTCTGTCTTAAATTTCTTTCATTAATATTTTATAGTCTTCAGAATATGTATTTTGTACTTCTTTTGTTACATTTATCCCTAAATATTTTATTTGAGCTACTATAAATGGAATTGATTTCTTAATTTAATTTTTAATTTTTTCACTGATAGTGTATAGAAATACAATTGATTTTTGTATATTAGTCTTGTATGCTGCACCCTTGCTGAACTCATTTATTAGTTTTAATAGTTTTTTAGTGGATGCCTTAGGATTTTCTCTATACAAGGTCATATCATCTGAGAATAAAGGTACTTTTTCTTTCCTATTTGAATGCCTTTATTTTATTTTTTTTGCCGAATTGCTCTGTTTTGAACTTACAGTCTTATGTTGAATAGAAGTCATGAGAGTGAACATCTTTGTATTGTTCTTTTAAAAAAATATTTATTTATTTTGTTTGTTTAATAATACATAAATAAATATTTTATTATTTTTAAAGATTTTATTTACTTATTTTTAGACAGAGGGTAGGGAGAGAGAAGGACAGCAAGAGAAACATCAGTTTGTAGTTGCCTTTCATACACCCTCTAGTGAGGACCTGGCCCACAACCCAGGCATGTGCCCTGACCAGGAACTGAACTGGCGACCCTTTGGTTCACAGGCCAGCAGTCAGTCCACTGAGCCACACCAGCCAGAGCATAAATAAATAAATATTTTAACTTGGCCCCAACTGGGACCAAATCTGCAACCTAGGCATGTACCGTGACTGGGAATCAAAGGTAAGCCTGGGACATATTTTGTGCTAGAAAGCAAAGAAGACTAAAGAAAGCTCAAAGATGAATGGAAATGTCAAAAAGAAACAGGAGACAGTGAAGCGGCTCCCATTGGCCAAATTAGTGACAATTTGAGTATCAAAATGAATGATGATAATGGTACATAATATATTAAATTAAAAAATTCCATTAGTCCATATGAGTACTAAAATCAAAAAGGGAAAAACTCTTATTTATCAGAGAATGCCAGCTAGTAATCACAGAAGAAATGATAGAATAAAGGGGAATAAACAATCTGCAATCCCCAGTATAATAGTTGGTTCAGGCAAGGATCATTAATGGATACTTGATTGATGACGATGCTCAAAGAACCATCAATCCTCTGTTTAAAATAGAGATCCAGCAGTCTTCGCTTTAACTAAGTCATCAGACTTAGGGACCACCAAGGACAGTTTGACAGGACGGGCTTCCTGATGAAATTCACTAAAAAGTCACAATAGCACCTATGTAATTTTCTCAACAAAAACTATTGAACCTGAATCTAATCATGAGTAAAGAGTCGTATAAACCTAGATTAGGGTTTCTCAACCTCAGCACTACTGAAACTTTGGGCCAGATAATTTTTTGTTGTGGGGACTATTCTGTGCACTATAGTACCTTGCTATAGATTGAAGGTTTGTGTCCCCCAAGATCCATATGTTGAAATACTAATACCCAAGGTAATAGTATTTGGAGGGGGGACCTTTGGGAAGTAATTTAGGTCATAAGGGCAGAGCTCATGTGAATGGGATTAGTGTCGTTAAAAAGGAGGCACAAGAAAGCTCCCTCCCACCTTTGCATTTGACATTATAGCAAAAAGACCACTGTCTAGGAACGAGAAGGCAGGTTCTCACCAGAAACTAAACCTGCAAGCCCAGTCTATGGTGTTTTGTTATAGCAGCCCAAAAGGACTAAGACACACCAACCCAACTACAACAACCAGAAATGTCTCCCGACATTGCTAAATTTTCCCAAAGTGGTAAAATCACACAGTTGAGGAGCTCTTCAAAAATAATCAATTTTGTGAAGAAGAAGAAAAAAGGCAGGGGAGGGGCTGTCTGTTTTACAATAAAAAAGACTAGAGATATAATAATCAAATGTAACAGATAAATCTTAATTGGATATTGGATTTAAAAGAAAAACTTTTGCCCTGGCTGGTGTAGCTCAGTGGATTGAGCACAAGCAGTGAACCAAAGGGTTGCCAGTTGGAATCTCAGTCAGGGCACATGCCTGGGTTGTGGGCCAGGTCCCCAGTGGAAGCCAGGTGAGAGGCAACCACACATTGGTATTTCTCTGCCTCTCTGTCTCCCTCCCTTCCCCTCTCCCTAAAAATAAATAAATAAAACCTTTTAAAAAATGAAAAAGAAAAACTTCTATAAAAATCATATTTCAGAGATTTAGAAATTTGAATATGTACTGATATTAGATGATATAAACTTATTGTTCATTTTCTTCGGTGTAATAATGGTATTATAGTTTCTTAGAGAAATCTTTGTACCAATTTTGGGTGATACATGCTAAAATATTTAAGAGAGAAGTGTCATGTTGCTTGAAACTTGCTTTAAAATGACTCAGCAAAAAAATTAAGTGTGTGTGGCCCTGGCCAGCAAGGCTCAGTTGGTTGGAGCATCATCCTGTAACCAAAAGGTTGGGGGTTCAATTCTCGGTCAGAGCACATACCTAGGTTGCAGATTTGATCTCCAGTCCGGGCGCGTACAGGAGGCAACCAATTGATGTTTCTCTCTCACATCAATGTTTCTTTTTATCCCTTCCTCTCTCCCTAAAAACAAAGTAAAAAATGTCCTTCAGTGAGGATTAAAAAAAAAATTAAGTGTGTGTGGATGCAGGAGAGGTGAAGTAGAGAGAAAGAGAGAGCGCACACAAATGCTGGCTAATGTTAGCCACTGATAAGCTTCGTGCAAAAGTATGTGGGTATTACTACTCTTCCAACTTTCCGGTAAGCTTAAAAATTTTCAGAATAAGAACATGAGGGGAAATAAGATAAAATTCATGGAGAAAAAAATTAGGTAAAGAGGCTGGAAATCACTGAAGGAGAGAATGTAGATAGAGGACAGAAGACTGGTAAGGACAGAGTCCTGGGGAAGCACAATAGGTTCATAAAGAGGAGAAAAACCAGGGAAGTAGAATGTCTTGGAAGCTCAATAAAAAAGTGTTTCATAAAGGGCAAAGTGTCCAAGAGTATCAAATGCCCCTGAGAAGTTGGATAAGATGCCAACAGAAAGCTGAAACAAACAAACACTGGTTTGGCAAGTTGTAGCCCACTGGTCACCTTGATAAAATAGCGAGAGCGGAGCCTGATTGAAGCAGTTTATGGAAAAGTTGGCAAGGAGGAAGAGTGACAGCAAGAAAGGACAATTCTAATGATAAGGCTTCTTTGGGAAGAGAACAAAGAAATGAGGCAAGAGTTGAAAGGGAACACGGGCTGGAATGATCAGTAGAATGCGGAAGGAGTTTGAGGAGTGAAGTCATTGGGAGGTGAGGGGGATGGGATCCACATGGAAGGGCTGCATTGGTGGAAAGAGAAGATGCCTCCGCAGGCATCTGTTTCCTTGAGGGATCACTAAATAAAGATACCATGAGGCTGAGGGGGAGGTGGTGGAGATTTGAGGAGAGAGAAATAGTAGCTCAGAAAGGAGAAAAACAAATTCACTAGAAAAGTGAGGGAGGATAGACTGGCTGTGTTGCCAGCCTGTTGCGGTTGTGGCCATATATTCAAAGTGAAATCAACCAGCGTGGTGAGGGGATTTTTCTCTTACTACCTTCAGTTGTTTTGGCCTAGGTGCTGAGTAAGATGATAGTTGGGTTTAACCAGTTATAATAGGCTTTTATAATTTTAAAAAAATATTTTATTAATTTTTTTAGAGAGAGATGGGAAGGGAGAGAGAAAGAGAGGGAGAGAAACATCGACTCAAGAGAGAAACACCAATCGGTTGCCTCTCTCACACTCCCCAACCCACAACCCAGGCATGTGCCCTGACCAGAAATCAAACCTATGACCCCTTCCTTTGTGGGATGACACCCAACCAATTGAGCCACACTGGTCAGGGCTGTCCTGAACTTTTAATCAGGAGCTAAGAAATAAACAGTAGAGAGAGCACTATCACTAATAGTAATGGAAATGGTGAGAGCAACATCCGTTTGCTGATATCAGCAGTGGCAACAATACCAGTGGAGCCTCCAGTTCCCAGTCATTGTCAATGCCACTGTAGCATCCATCCCTCTGGGTGGGCAGCACAGGTGTCCTCACAAGACCTGTTCTGTGTCACAATTTTGGTTGTGGTTCTCACCACATAACTTCAAACCTTGCTCTTCAGCTCTCCTGGCAGTTCTTTGAGGCAACCAATTCCTATGCAATGCAAATTACTTCATTTATAAAGTGGTATATTAGCCATTAGAGAGTTGCAAATTAAAACCACAATGAGATACCACGTCACACCGGTCAGAATGGCCATCATAAACAAATCAACAAACAAGTGTTGGAGAGGACGTAGAGAAAAAGGAACCCTACTGCACTGTTGGTGGGAATGCAGACTGGTACAACCACTGTGGAAAACAGTATGGAATTTCCTCAGAAAACTAAATATGAAACTGCCTTTTGACCCAGCAATTCCACTGCTGAGATTATATCTCAAGAACCCTGAAACACCAATCCAAAAGAACCGATGCACCCCAATGTTCATAGTAGCACAATTTACAAGTGCTGGAAGCAACCTAAGTGCCCATCAGTAAATGAGTGGATCAAAATACTATGGTACATTTACACAATGGAATACTACGCAGCAGAGAGAAAGAAGGAGCTTATACCCTTTGCAACAGCATGGATGGAACTGGAGGCATTACATTAAGTGAAATAAGCCAGGCAGTGAGGGACAAATACTATATGATCTCACCTTTAACTGGAACATAATCAACAAAAGAAGAAAGCAAGCAAAATATAACCAGAGACATAGAAATTAAGAACAATTTGATAGTAACCAGAGGGGAGATAGGAGGGGACAGTGAGGGGAAGGATTTTCAGGAACTACTATGAGGGACACATGGAAAAAACCATGGGGGAGCATGGAAGCAAGGGGGGAAGGCGGGTTTGGATGGGGAGTAGGGGGGCGTGGTCGGGGGGAAATGCAGACAACTATAATTGAACAACAAGAAAATAGTTATTTTAAAAAAGATAAAATGGTACATTAATTATCATAAAACCATTGAGTTCATTTACATATTAGGTGAGCAAATTCAATTTCTTTTTTTAAGTATATTTTATTGATTATGCTATTACAGTTTTCCCATTTTTTTCTCCCCTTTACTCCCCCCCCACCCTGCACCCACCACCCATCAGCATTCCCTGCTCCTCTTAGTTCATGTCATATAAGTTCTTTGGCTTCCCCATTTCCTATGCTATTCTTAACCTCCCCTGTCTATTTTGTACCTACTAATTGTACTTCTTATCCCTTGTACCTTTTCCCCCAATCTCACCACTCCCTTCACCACTGATAACCCTCCACGTGATCTCCATTTCTGTGATTCTGTTCCTGTTCTAGTTCGCTTAGTTTGTTTTTGTTTTTGTTTTTTATACTCAGTTGTTGATAGTTGTGAGTTTATTGTCATTTTACTGTTCATAGTTTTTATCTTATTTTTCTTGGATAAGTCCCTTTAACATTTCATATAATAAGGGCTTGGTGATGATGAACTCCTTTAACTTGACCTGATCTGGGAAGCATGTTATCTGTCCTTCCATTCTAAACAACAGCTTCTCTGGATAGAGTAATATTGGATATAGGTCCTTGCCTTTCATGACTTGGAATACTTCTTGCCAGCCCCTTCTTGCCTGTGAGGTACTTTTGAGAAATCAGCTGATAGCCTTCTGGGCATTCCTTTGTAGGTAACTGTCTCCTTTCCTCTTGCTGCTTTTAAGATTCTCTCCTTATCTTTAATCTTGGGTAATGTAATTATGATGTGCCTTGGTGTGTTCCTCCTTGGGTCCAATTTCTTTGGGACTCTCTGAGCTTCCTCAACTTCCTGGAAATTTATTTCCTTTGCCAGATTGGGGAAGTTTTCCTTCATTATTTGTTCCAATAAGTTTTCAATTTCTTGCTCTTCCTCTTCTCCTTCTGGCACCCCTATGACTCAGATGTTGGAACATTTAAAATTGTCCCAGAGGTTCCTAAGCCTCTCCTCATTTTTTGAATTCCTGTTTCTTCATTCTGTTCTGGCTGAATATTGGTTTCTTCCTTCTGTTCTAAATCATTGACTTGAGTCCTGGTTTCCTTTTCTTCACTGTTGGTTCCCTATACATTTTCCTTTATTTCACTTTGAATAGCCTTCACTTCTTCCTCCATTTTGAAACCATACTCAATAATTTCTGTGAGCATCCTGATTACCAGTGTTTTGACCTCTGCATCTGATAGGTTGGCTATCTCCTTGTTGCTTAGTTCTTTTCCTGGAGCTTTGATCTGTTCTTTCATTTGGGCCATATTTGTTTGTTGTGGCACACCTATTATGTTGTAAGGGGTGGAGCCTTAGGTATTCACCAGGGCGGGGAAACCCACTTCACTGCATTGTGGTGCTGTACGTGGAGGAAGGGTCTGAGAAGGAACAATGCCACTTACTCGGCTCTCATCTCACCCTGCTTTATGTCACTTCCTCTGCTACCCACAAGCAAACTGAGCACTTCTGGTGCTGATTCACGGTGGGACAGTTTGTGTACATTTTAGGACGCTGTGGGTCTCTCCAACAAACCCTCTTATGAGGCTGGGAGGTTCTCCTGCCGCCACAGCCACCACCCCTCCTCCAAGATTTTTACAGCCAGAGGTTTTGAGGCTTTATTTCTCCGCACTGGAACCCTGGGTTCTGTGGTCTGTCTTGCTCCCCAATTGTTCCTCCCGGTTTATCTACACACAAATGTGGGACCGCTGGGTCCGCCGCCTCGCCACACATCCTCTCTGCCCTGGCTGCTTGTCTCCCCGCTTCCTCCAGTCTGGATGAATGTTTTTTCTTTAACTACTTGGTTGTTGGATTTCTATACAGTTCCATTTTCTGTCATTTCTGGTTGTTTGTTGTTCTTAAATTTTTTTGTTGTCCTTCTTTTGATTGTGCAAGGAAGCAAAGTATATTTACCTATGCCTCCATCTTTCCTGGAAGTCTTCAATTTCTTATAACAAGTGTATTTTGTGGTCTAAATGAACAAGTACAACCTATCATAATAAATACATTCTACAAATTTTATGGTTATTCCAAGCCTTGTGGTTAAAGGTTACATTCCTGTGAGATTAATAGAAACAAAAAACCTCTTGTACTCTAACAGATGAGTATCTCATGGAACCTCTCTAGTTCCTTCTCCTCAAATACCAGTCAACACATCGAGAGGAACTGCCATCACGATGACAAGGAAGCAAGCATGTGTAGCTTAATCATAAATCAGATCTTTGGTGAAACCTGGCTATTCTCCGCCAGTGCTAACTTTCCATCCTTCTGCTCACATGGCAATAGCCAGCACAACACTTGTATTCTCAAATAATTATGGCACAAGTATATTTCCTTTCCAGCCTTCACATCAAACACCCTTGTGACCAATAGTTTCTTTTTATTTTAACTAAGGCGGGAATAAAGTTTGAGCCTTGTACTTTCAAATCTACATTTCTAGCAGTTGTAAGTTTTGTTTTTTTTTCTGGTCTCATTGCATGGGCTAGAATCCTTAGACCATTGTTAAACAGCAGAGGTGAGATGATTATGCTTATGTTTTCCATCGTGCAACTGAATTCCTTCAGTGACCACTGTAAGTCAGTTCTCCAGCGTAGCTACGACTATGCCTGGACTCTGAAAGAAGGTAAAGTGGGTGGCGTCTCACTTGTGTGTATAAGTCTAAGTTCTCCTTTTACTTATCTTGGCTCATTAATCTTCACTCTGCCCTCCTTTGCTTCTCAGACCTCCTATATTAGCTTTGTTGTTGTTGTTAATTATCATTTTGCAAATGAGGAATAAGAGCCTCCAAGAGTTTGACTGAAGTTACACAGCTAATTAGTGACTGCCAAGTCTACTCAGATTTTTGTGGCAAACCCTTTCCAGGGTGTTCCACAGTTGCTGAGTTCTGTGAGTTTGGGTTTCATTCTAATTTAAGTTCCTAGAAGGTAGTAATGACATTTTTCTATGTTTATATAAAGGAAATTACTAGGTCAGTGAGGACAGACCTTTAATTAAGTTCAGTAATAAAATTAGTTAAGAAAAAAATGTTTAATTGAGTTTGAAAAAACACTGAAGCTTTGGGGGGAAATAACCCTCTTTCTCTTTCATATAAAATGTTTACTTTGGTAAAAGATTCAAATACCATACAAATGAACAACTAAGAATTTAAGAATATTCTAAAATCATATCTTACAGAGAAATGGGAACAGTAAACTACTTTTTAAAAAAAGATTTTATGTATTTATTTTTAGGGAGATGGGAGGGAGTGAGAAAGAGAGGGAGAGAAACATTGATGTGAGAGAGAAACATCAATCGGTTGCCTCTCAGATGCCCCCTGACCAGGGATCAAACCCATGACCCTTTGCCTCATGGGATCACACCCAAACAACTGAGCCACACCAGTTAAAGCACAAAGTGCTTTTTAACTTACGATGCATCATGGGCATTTTTTCATTTCAGTGCTTATGGGTCTAACCCATTCTATAGTATTTCATAGAGTTTTAGTTTTTAAATGTGCTATACTTTTATTAGCCATTACGCTGTTGATTATTATTTGGCTTCTTTCTCACTAACACCAATGCTTCAGTAATGAACAGTAGCTTCATAAATAGATCTTTAGCCAGTGAATTTCAATAAACTTGATCCGTATAAGTGGTTGTACTTAAAAAGTGGCGGTGCTTTTAAAAATATTGTTGGTACAAATTGCCAGGTTTTTCCTCCAAAAAGACTTTGGCAATCTACATTCCCACTAAGTGTATAAAAGTGCCCCTTTCCCTACACCCTTATGGACACTGTTATGTTACCATCCTTTGAAATTTTTGGCAATCTGATAACTGAAAGGTGATATGAAGTTTTATTTGCATTTCTCTAATTACTGGTTTATGCATAAGTTTTTGTCCATTTTTTAAAAGATTTTATTTATTATTTTTAGACAGAGGAGAAAGGAGGGAGAGAGAAGGAGAGAAACATCAATGTATGGTTGCCTGTAGCATGCCCATCACAGGGTACCTGGCCCACAACCCAGGCATGTGCCCTGACAGGGAATCGAGCCAGCGATCCTTTGGTTCTCAAGCCAGCACTCAATCCACTGAGCCACATCAGCCAGGGAAGTTTTTGCCCATTTTAATTTCAGTCTTGAATTGCCTGTTCATATCCTTTTACCTGTTTTTATCTGAGTAATCTTCCATTGTATGGATGTACCATAGTTTATTTATTCATTCTGCATGAGTTCTATAATTGTTTATCTGTTTCTTTGCCTTGGCTGGTGTGGCTCAGTGGATTGAGTGCCAGTATAAGTATATACACTGTATATATATATATATATATATATATATATATATACACACACACACACACACACACACAGAGAGACACATACACACACACTGTATACACACATATGTACACACATACATATATATGTACACACTGTGTGTATATACATATATGTACACACACATATATATGTACCACTGTGTATATAGATATAAAATGTTGGTAAATACTTTCTGTATGGCTTCTAGTGTTTGTCAATTTGTGTTGTATTCCACCACTTAACTAAATTGAGCTCAGTCTTATGTGATGAGTAGAAGTTAGCCAGATGAAGGCAGGGAAGAGCACTTCAAACAGAGAGACCAGAAGGGCAGGTCTGCAGATGTGAGCAGCTGTAGTCTTTTCTTGGGCTGGCTTTCTTCCGCGTGGCTTCATTTCTGTCCCCAGGACACGTAACTGTTCATGCTGGGCTCCCAGTACCATGCTGTCTTGCTGTGACCAGAGAGGGGAGGCAGTTCCTGACGGGGGGCGACGGGAGATTAAGAAAGACACAGACACAGACACTTTAAGGGAAAGCAGGGACCAGGTGGGACATCCTCCTCTGCTGGAGTGACAGTGACCCTGAACATGATCTCCCTGTTTGTTTTTTTATAAGAGTTAGTTAGATAAAGCTCAAGGACGTTTTGCAGACTCAGGGAAAAACTGCAGGCATAATTGCTCCGTTCCCAGGCTATCTAAATGATAAATATTTCTTCTGCAAAAGTTACAGCCGCATTCAGCTGAAGCTTGTGGTTAACTATCTCCTTAACCCCTGTAGTTCCGGCTGTCTTGACGCCATGCTTCGCCATCCACCACACTGTCTAATGCTAGGATAGAGTCAGAAGGAGACTCTCTTAGTGTTGTTGGCTGGGTAGCCAGTTAGTATTAATAAAGGAAGGGAGCAAATGAAATCAGACGGTAAGCCTTATAAACTAGGGATCTGAGTTGGACATGATGCCTGACTTATTAGGAAGCTATAACATTCACATCTCCTCAGGGAACTGCCTCATCCTCTGCGTAGGGGACTTAATCCCCAAAGCAGGCTCTCCAGGGGACAACTGGTCATTATCTGGGGTTATAGCAGGAGAGATAAAGCAATGGCAGGTAAATTTCTCCGCTGGGTGCAGGCGAAGTCAGACCCAAGAGGGAGCAGGTGGAGGTCTTTCTACTGAGGCATGCGCAGTAGGAGCCCAGATGGCAACCCTACAGGGGCGGGGCCTAGCCTGGGAAAGGATTGGATTGGATAAAGGATAGAGAACCTCAGAAGATCTAGGAAAGGGGTTGGAGAGGAGGAAGATCCAACACAAGCCTGAAAAGAACCAGGAAAGAGATTGGTTAGTCTGAAAGTCTGAGGTAACATAATTAAAGCTTAACAAAGGCCCGTGGGTAGCACACGTGGGCCCTTTGGTTCTTGCGTTGTCTCTCAGTGGTAGCCACACGTGCTCCAAGCGGCTCCAAGTGCAGGCCTGGGTGCAGCAGCACGGCACCAGCCAGAGCACCACCAGGAACAGAGACTAAGCTATCCGGATGGGGGCAGAGACTGAGCTGGACTAAGCTTGGGCATGGACTAAACTGGACTACGGCAGCTTTGGATACCTTGCCAATGTCGGGTAGTGGCGAAATATCTCTGACCCTGGTTCTTCTGGCATTGGTGAAGGCAAGGCTGGACTTATTCTACAGTGAAGCCACCTGCACATGGATGGGATACCGGGCACCTGCAGACAGTCCTTGGTTTTTCAATAAATCCACTACACCTCATCCTCCCATGTGCGTGTTCCCTAAATGTTTCTCTTGCATCTCCGTGGAAGAACCCCACTTGCACTGGCAACAGTGTGAGCCCCAGATGTGCCCTCACTAGGCTTACCTTGGCCAAGTGACCAAGCCCCAGTAATGTTTTTACGTCATGTATCCAACCAGCCAGCCAATTATCCAATATTGAAGGTCCAGAGAAAGACGAGGGCCAAACCCAAAGTCAAAGGCATGGTTAAGAGCCTTGCACAGTGACTAACATCTCTAAGGGGTGGATTCCTGTAAGGAATCTGCAAAAAGTCTTTGACTGACATCCTGATAATGAACTTGTAACTGAATATTTTGCCCAAGCCAAGGCTTTTGCTGATTCCTCGTCTTTCTGTGGACCATGTCGTGTCCTACCACACACCTTCTCTCTCTCTGTCATTGTATTGCAAGCTCGTGCCTTGAGTGCCACCCTGAAGCAGGGGCCTGGATCTGCAAACTCAGGAAGGCACAAGTCCTGTTCTTTTGCCCTGAGCACACACAGAAAGTCAGCCAGCCAGGCAGACAGCCAAGTTATATTTAGATTCTGTCACCTGATGGGGTCATCCATGAATCAGGGCACAGTAGCAGCTGTGGCATTTTGGGAGTAAACTGAGGTGGGATCACGGGTAGTGAAGAAGTGGGAAGGAAACCAGACATTGACTTCAGGCTCATTTAAGCAAGTCACAAAACAGATAAAAATGTGTGGTTTACATTAAACTTGGAGAGATGGAGGTCAGACCCAAGGAGGACCTTGCCTTTCAAGAGAAATCAGTGTCTGGCTCAGGCAGGAGAAGGACAGCATGGGGAGATCAGCAGGAAGCAGTGGCTCAGCTGGTTAGGCCCCTTCCTGTCCTGGAAGCCTGGGGGGGCAGGGGGGTTGGAACCTCTAGCCCCTTCCTGTCCTGTGAGCCTCTGCTGAGTGAGTGACTCTGACAGGCAGTTAACACCAGCTGCGGTCAGCAGAAAGAGCTGCGGTCACAGAACCCCATTCACAAGGGAGAAACCACAAAGAAGTGGACATGCAGGATTTTTGTTTCAAGCCCCAAAGGCCTCCCTTGCTCTAGATTGATTGATAAAATTACTTCTTTAGGAGCCAGGGAAGTGGCCCTAAATTATCAGTGATCCAGTTGCTTTTCCTTCATCTTATCTCTGGAATTTATCTCCACCCCTCTTGTGGGGCCATTGTAAGATCTCCTGGCTTGGCTTCGGCCCCTCCAGGCTATTCCAGACCCGCAGGACAGGTTTGGTTTTCCACAACCCAATCCCATCTGAAACACCCAAAGCTGCCTCTGGCCTCAGGGGCATCTACACCCCTTGGTCTGCTTTCAAAGTCCTCTACATTCTGACACCCAGCCTGTCCCCCAGGCTTTTTTTCAATGGCTTTCCCAAGGTATTATTAACATAAAGTGCACATACTTAAGTGACATACATATACACAATCAAAATAATGACTATGTCCAACACCCCAAAAGTCTCCAAGTGTCCCTTAGTCATCCCTTTTTGCCACTTCTCCTTGAACCCCACCCCTAACCCCAGTGAACTCTGACACGCGTTATGTCACCATAGATTAGATGGCAATTTGAGAGGTTTTAAGTACAAGTAGAATCGTACAGTGTGGACTCCTTCTCGTCCGACTTGTTTCACTCAGCACAGTTATTCTGAGGCTCATTGTGCTGTTGTGTGTATCAGTACTTCATTTCTTTTTATTGCTGAGTTTAATATTTTTCATTGTATGAGTGTACTATAATTTGTTTATCCATTTACCTGTGATAAAACATTTAGATTGTTTCCGGTTTTTGACTATCAAATAAAGTAGCTTTGAACGTTTGTGTACAAGTCTTCCCATGGACGTATGCCTTCATTTCTCTTGGGTGAATACTAGGGGTTAATGGGTGGTATTAAGGTAAGTGCATATTTAATACTTTTTAGAAAGTACCAGACTCTTTTCCAAAGTGGTTGCTGCATTTGCCATTCCCAGCAGCAGTGTGTGAGAGTTCTAGTTCCTCCACATCTTCACCAACACTTGGATGGCCAGTCTTTTTCATTTTAGCCATTCTAACAGGTGAGTGGATAGCTCACTGAGGTTTCAATTGGCATTTCCTTAATGATTAATGGTGTTGAGGATGTTTTCATGTGCTTGTTTGCCATTTGTCTACCTTCTTTGTTGAAGTATTCAAATATTTTTCTTGGTTTTTTAATTGGGTTATTTTCTTGTTAAGATTTGAGTGTCCTTTATACTCTGTACGCTAATCTTTATGAGACATGTGATTTTCCAATAGTGTCTCCCAATCTGTGGCTTGTCTTTTCATCCTCTTAACAGTGTCCTTAAAGAGAAGTTTCTAATGTTGATGAAGTCCAGTTTATTGATTTTTTTTTCTTTTATGGATAGTGCTTTTGATGTAGTATCTAAGAAATCTTTGCTAACCTGAGGTCATGAAGACTCTCTCCTATGTTTTCTTCTAGAAGTTTTATAGTTTTAAGTTACAGGTTTAGTTTTATGATCCATTTTGAGTATTTTGGTTTTGCTTGTCTTGGTTTTAGGTTGTTTTGTTTGCACGCGGATGTTGTTCAGTTCCAGCACTAGTTGTTGAAGACTATCCTTCCTTTCGCCACTGAATTGCCTTTGCACGTCTGTGGGGAATCAATTGACCATACATGTGAGCATTTCTGGGTGCTCTCGTATGTTCCATGGCCCTATTCAAGGAATTGAAAAAACAGTCCTTTCTCCAGTGAACACCTTTACAACTTTGCTAAAAACCAAATGAGCCTGTAAGTACAGGTTTATTTCTTGACTCCCTATTCTGTTCCAATGATCTATCTGGACATTTGATATATTTGTACTGATAACACATTGCTTTTATTACTCTAGCTTTATAACAAGTCTTGAATCAGGTAGTGGTTAGTCCCCCAACTTTGTTCTTCAGTGTTATTTTAGCCATTCTAGGTTCTTTGCATTTCCACATAAATTTTATTTTATTTTATTTATTTTACAATACTAAGAAGTGGGTACTATAATACCATTCTCTTTGGTGACAGTATGGCATGGTGATCAACACCACGGGTCACGGATTTAGAATCACTTAGATTAAAATCCCATCATTGTTACCTAATCTACCCTAGGTAGTTATTTAACATTTTATGCTTCAGTCCTCTCATGTGTAAAATGAGTTATTAATAATACCAAGCTCCAACAGTCATAGGGGTAATTAAGTGAGATAATTATATTATGTTCCTGGAATACTGAGTAAGCACTAGCTTCCATTGTTATCCCTATTTTGCAAGTGGAAAAAATTAAACTTTATGAGGTTAAATAACCCTCCTAAGGTAGAGCTTAATAGAACACAATAAATTTATCAGTGACAGGACCACAGTTTTTGGACTCTAGACCCACCATTCCCTAGTCACTATAGTATAATATACCCTGTAAATTTCATAAAGATAATTTTTAACCCTCATACAATGCTGTAATAATAATAATAATAATAATAGTAATCAACACTTCTATAACACTCAGCTTAGGCCAGACATTATTCTAAGTACTTACCTATCTTAACTCATGCAGTCCTCACTACTCTGTGAGGAAGGTATATTATTATCCCCAGTTTACAGATTAGGAGGGCCCTGAGGCACTGTGGCAATTAAGTAATTTACTGGAGGATGCGTAGATAGTAAGTGCCAGGACCAAAAGTTACTTTGACCATTCTAGATCCTTTGTATTTCATTATATATTTTAGAATCAGCTTGTTGCACCCCCAAAAATATCCCACTGAGATTTCGACTGGCATGGTGTTGATTTTGTAGATCAATTTGGGGAGAATCAACACCTTACCAGTACTGAGTCTTCTGATCCATGAGTATAATACACCTCTCCACTTACTTAGCTTTTCTTTAATTTGTAATGTGCAGGTCTTACACATCTGTCAGAACTCCAAGTATGTAATGTGTTTATGGTATTGTAAGGGGTAAAATAAAAGTTTTAATATTTAATGATAAATTAAGTCACAAAATAATATTTTTATGGCATTGTAAATGGTAAAAGTATTTTCAATAGCTGATTGATTACTGCTAGTGTACGAATTTAGTGTTGTATTATATTCTACAACATTATTAAACTCACTTCTTAATTCTGGTATCTTTGTCATTCTACAGAATTTTCCACCTAGACAATCATATCTTCTGTGAGTAGACGTAGTTTTACTTATCCCTTTCCAGCCGGGATTCCCTTTAGAACTCCCAGCACCTTGTCCAATGAGCAGTGAAAGCAGACACTTGCCTTGGTCCCGATCGCAGGGCTAATGCACTTGGGACTTCAGCATTACATCTGGTGCCAGCTGCAGGTTTTTCATAGATGTCCTTTTTCAAATTAAGAAAGAGATTTTTTAAAATAATTTTAAAAGCCTTTTATATTTACCATTTCCAAGTTCTTCATTTCTTTGCATAGCTCAAGATTTTACCTGGTATTTTTCTTCTGACTGAAGAACTTTAACAGCTCAGGTCAGTTAATAATATATTCTCTAACTGAAAATGTCTCTGATTTTTCTATTTTTCAGTAAGATATTTTCACTGGATATAACATTCTAGATTGATTTTTTTCTTTTAATGTATTACTTTGCTGTCTTCTGGATCACATTGATTCTGTGAAAAATAATATAAATGGAGCCACTTTAAAGTGGAGTCCCAGCAGCCATCCCAAATGAAGTGCTTTGCACACCTACTCCTGAAACTTTTGGAATGTTAAAACTGGGCAAAATTACGTTGGGGCTGGGCCTTAAGCTGCATTTTATTCCAAGCAACTTTATTATGACTAGGGACAGGATATTAAAGACATTCTTTAGAATTGACATCATATGTTAGCTTATCTGCAGTAGGAATGCCTTCTGTCTATTCAAGCAATTGTTCCCTTTTTGCTGTTTCAAGAATGCCCCTTGCCTTCACCTCCTAATCTAAACCCTATTTAGGTTTCTAATCAGTGCTTCCTGAGTAGTGCATCTGAAACACTTGTTGCCTTTCACTTTGGCCTTTTTAAAAAGATTTTTTAAATTTATTTTTATACAGAGGGGAAGGGAGGGAGATAGAGAGGGAGAGAAGCATCAGGATGTGGTTGTCCCTCACATGGCCCACACTGGGGACCTAGCCCACAACCCAGGTATGTGCCTCGACTGGGAATTGAACCAGCGACCCTTTGGTTCACAGCCTGTGCTCAATCCACTGAACTACACCAGCCAGGGCTGGTCTTTCATTTTTAGATTAACAATTCCAACAAAAGATTGCTGAACTATTTGTTTCCCTATACATAATGTACCTCTTTTCCTCTGGCTGCTTTTCAGTGATCTCTTTATTGCTACTTTAAATAGTTTGATTATAATGTACCTTGCAGTAGTTTTCTTGATGTTTCCTGTGCTTTTGGTTCTCATAGAGCTTCTCGGATTTGTGGGTTTATAGTTTTCACTGAATTTTTAGTGAATGTTCTTTTAGACTACATGAACCCAGAGGTTTCAAAGGTAGGTGTTGTGTGTGTGTGTGTGTGTATGTGTTCATTCATTAGTTGGTATTGCTGAAAAGCTTCCAATTGTTCTAGTTTGAGTGTCAAAGGTAGTGACATGCAAGTTTCATCTCAGAAATAAAGTACATGTGTAATTCTGTAAGTGACCTGCCGTAGTCTCGCTCCCCGAGTTCAGGATTTGCTGGTTCTTTGATCTGTCCCTCAAAGCCTCTTAAACTGTGTTGGTTTGTAGATAGCGAATTTAGGCTCAGTATTGACTCTCTGTGATCTGCTAAGCTTGTCTCCCAGGCTGAAGTAAATTCTTCATAGAATTTACTAGGGGAGAGGGAGAAAGAACAATGTTAATTTTGGTTTGCTATCTTTATGAGAAGTCTGGCATCCAATTTTCCCAAAAAGATGTGTGTGAGAAATTCTACACTTTGTGCAGAAACTAGGGTGAAACCAGAGTGGTGCAGCCACGGCAGCGAGTGCACAAGCTGCCTGTGCAGCCTTGTTAGGCTACAACGGCTCTCAGACCTTTTCATCTCAGGACCCCTTCCCACTCAAAAAAAGTTAAAGAGCGTTTTGGCTCATATGGATTATATCGGTTCCTATTTACCATATTAGAAATTAAAACTGAGAAATTTCTTAAATATTTTGTTAATTTCTTTCTTTTTAAAGATTTTATTTATTTATTTTTAGACAGGGGAAATGAGGGAGAAAAAGAGGGAGAGGAATATCAGTATTTTGTTGCCTCTTACGCACCCCGTACTGGGGACCTGGCCCACAACCCAGGCATGTGCCCTGACCAGGAATCGAACCACCTACCCTTTGGTTCACACCAGCCCTCAATCCACTGAGCCCCACCAGCCAGGGCACAAAAAGCACATGTTAATGAGTGATATCATTTAACTTTTTTTTTTTGCATTTAACTTTTTACATCCGTTTGCAATTAATGATGTGTGAAGTATGATTCTGATTTCACCAATGAATTTTCTCTCCTCCCACTAGCTCTTGGCCATCACCATTCTACTTTCTGTCTCTCTGAATCCGTTCCCCATATAAGTGGGATCATACAATATTTTTCCATTTGTGGCTGGTTTATTTTATTTAGCATAATATCCTCAAGATTTATCCAGTTCTACCATGTGTCAAAATTTCTTTACTTTTCAAAAATTGGATCTTTATTGTATTTTTTCCCATTACCATTTAGCCCCCTGAATAATACTCCATTATGTGTAATTTTGTCTACGTACTCATCCGTGAATGGACACTTGGGTTATTTCTACTTTGTAACTATTCTGAGTAATGCTGCCATGAATGTGGGTGTACAGATATCTCCTTGAGATCCCGCTTTTAATTCTTTGGAGTATATACCTAGAGGTGTAATTGGTAGATAATACGATAGCTCTATTTTTAAGTTTTGAGCAACTATCATACCATTTTCCATAGCAGCTGCACTTTCTTACATGCCCACCATCAGTGAACACGGATTCTAATTTCTCCAAATCTTCACCAACACTTGTTATAACATGGTTTTTGTTTTGTTTTGTTTTTTACAATAGCAGCCATCTTAATGGCAGCGAGGTGGTATCAATTAGTGATTCTGATTTGCATTTTCCTAAATGATTAATAGTGTCGTGCATTTTTCATATGCTTGTTGGCCATTTGTATATATATATTTTTAGAAAATGTCTATTCAATATGTTTTTTCTTTATTTTTAAATCAAGTTGTTTGGTGTTTTTTCTTTTGTCTAACCATTGAATTTTTAATGGTTGGAATTTCAATCTTTAACAAAGTGAAGTGAAACAATAGGAAGAATAAGAAGAATGTGTGGTAAGGAGGGTTGGAGAAAGAGATTCCTGATGAGGATCTCCTTTCCCTGTCTCGGTTTTCATTCAGCTGTCCAAGCAGTGTCTGCTTTCCTCTGCTTCTCCCTCAGCGCAGAGACTTGTAATTCCCATTACTTTTGTGTATCTATCTCCTGAAGGGAGCAAGGTAAATTAGGTTCTTCCAGGCTCCTTTGTAGATGGGAGAACCACTTACCCGGTTTAACAGTTAGCTCGCGTGGGTGAGGGGCGCCCTCTGGTGGCAGAAGTGAGAATGCATCCAGACTGCCAATAATTCTTTTTCCTTTTTCCTTCCTTCCTCCCTCCCTCCCTCCCTTCCTCCCTCCCTCCCTCCCTTCCTCCCTCCCTTCCTCCCTTCCTTCCTTCCTTCCATCTCTCTCCTTCCTTCTTTCTTCCTTTCTTTCTCCCTCTCCCTCCTTCCCTCCCTTCTTCCCTTCCTTTCCCTCCCTCCCTTCCTTTCTTTTTTTGTTTATGCCATTCGTTGTTCCTGCTTCTTCTGCCTATTTCCACCTTCACCCAGCCTCGCCCTCTCCTCTCCCTCAGTCAATCCCCATATCGTTGTCCGTGTCCATGGGTCATGCATATGTGTTCTTTGGTTAACCCCTTCACCATCTTTCTTCCAGTCCCCCCTTTCCCCTCTGGCATCTGTCGGTCTGTTCCATGTATCTACTCTTCTGTTTCTATTTGGTTTATTAATTTATTGTGTTCATTAGATTCCATATATAAGTGAAATCATATGGTATTTTTCTTTTACTGACTGGCTTATTTACTTAGCATAATATTTTCTAGGTCCATCCATACTGTAGCAAAAAGTGAGAGTTCCTTCTTTTTTACTGATGTGTAATATTCCACTGTGTAAATGTACCACAGCTTTTTTATCCACTCATCTACTGATGGGCACTTAGGCTGTTTCCAGATCTTGGCTGTTGTAAATAGTGCTGCTATGAACATAGGGGTGCATTTTTTTTTGCATCTGTGTTTTAGGATTCTCAGGGTATATTACCAGAAGTGGAATCTCTGGGTCCACTTCTGGGGATACTCCATATTGTTCTGCACAGTGGCTGTACAAGACTGCCTTCCCACCAACATACATGAGGGTTCCCTTTCTCCTCATCTTTGCCATCACTTCTTGTTTGTTGATTTATTGATGGTAGCCATTCCGACAGGTTTGAGGTGATTATTTCATTGTGGTTTTAATTTGCATCTCTCTGATGATTAGTGATGTGGAACATTTTTTCTTATGTCCATGGGCCTTCTGTATGTCCTCTTTCAAGAGGCTGGATGGAGGTAGAGGCAGGATGTAGTGGCACCAACCAGGCTTTTACTTTTTTTTGATCCTTACCTGAGGATAAGTTTATTGATTTTAGAGGGAAAGAAGGGGAGAGAGAGAAACATCGATTGAAAGAGAAACAGTGATTGCTTGCCTCCTCTACGTGCCCCGGTTGGGGACTGAATCGGCAACCTAGGTACATGCCCTGACTGGGGATCCAACCCACAATCTTTTGGTATATGGGACAACTCTCCAGCCAACTGACCCATTGGCCAGGCTTTCACTTTCTGAGACTCTCTACAGTTCAGTGGGTACTGAAGTGCTTCCTCACTCTACTCAGTTTTGGGGGTGCCAGAGATAGCAGGCAGAGCTCCCCATGTTGTGTTCACAGGGGTTACAGAATGTCCCCCAAATTCCTCATTTATAGAATCCCTGGGGCTCATTTGAGGTAACCTTGTCCTTTCTGGTTTCAGTTCTGGAATGTACATCCCTCTGTGCAGGCCCAGCCCTCACGGCCTCCCTGACCTGCAGAACATCTAAGGCGGTACCTGCTTTGAGTTTCCCAGCCCTGGTTAAGCCGCCTGAGTGGCCCAAATGCCTTTCCTCTGCAGCTTTGCCTTCATCTCAAACGCTGTGGGCCTCCTGCCCACTGCGGCTCTGGGGTCCGGTTTTGCTTTGTGGCTTTTCTTTCCTGTCTGCCCCCAAAGCAAGCCTTCAGGTCTTTCACATCAGAGTTCACTGAAAAACTCAGCAGGGACCTAGGCAATGGGTAGGTAGTGTTACCAAACTAAAGGGGTTTGTTTGCCTGCACACATCAAAGCCCAATAAGACATGAAGTGGAGGAGGGAGCATTTGAAGGAGCATTTGAGATCTTACTCCACAGCGTATCTCATCAGTTTGGCTCAAATAAACTTTTTTAAAAAGATTTTATTTATGTATTTTTAGAGAGAGGGGGAGGGAGGGAGAAAGAGAGGAAGAGAAACATCAATGTGTGGTTGCCTCTCACACGCCCCTTACTGGGGACCTGGCCCACAACCCAGGCATGTGCCCTGACTGGGAATCAAACCAGCGACTCTGGTTCGCAGGCTGGGTCCCCAGTAGGGAGCCATGCCAGCCAGGGCTCAAATAAACTTTTATAAAAATTCAAAAGAGAGCGAGACAGACAGACAGATAGACATGAACAGGAATTTGCAGCAAAAAAAGTAAAGGTTTATTTAAGGAAATGGCACCAAACCCAGAAGCACAGGCGAGCTAGTGTGCTAAAACCTGGCTCCCTGATGGCTTCTAGGGGATGGGTTATGTAGGAGACCGAGGGAGTCAGGGTCGTGGTCTCTACTGATTGGTCGATACCAGGGTTGGGGTGGTTGATCAGTGCATCCGGCCTGATGTCAGCCATAGCATCACTCTGCCTGGTTTCACTGGGGGGTGGTTGTCCCGGTGGTTCTGCTTTTCTGGGCCTGGAGCTGAAACACAGCCGAGGCCTAGTTTGAATGAAACTCTATCTCTGTGGTCAATAGGCCTGAGGCCTTGTTCCTGCGATTTTGAGATGCTGACCAGAACCTCCTTGTCCTGAGGGCTTGGTGATTAAGGGAGTGGACATGTGAGGGAGAGGGAGGTGGGCGGGTCAGGGTGCTGGATGAGGCCAGTTTGAATCAAAGGGAAAGAAAGGAGTAAAGGTCACATTAAAGAGATGATGTTTCTGTGCAGTTGCAATAACAATTTAACAGCTGGAGCTCTGGTATCTAGTTCTCATTGGTGTAAAAACTACTTTACTCCCGATGCCCCTCCTCTCTCAGGAGCTCCATGGACCTGCTCTTCTTCCTTCTAATTCCTTGGTCTCAGCCCTACCATCGCTCATGTAGAGAAAAATTTCAGTGGAAAGTGAGGCATTGTCTACACTCTAGAAAACATTCCTCTGGGTTTTCTAGTTCCAGTTCTCTGTAAAGTGGAGATAACTGATCGCACAGAAATAATTCTTGTCTGAAAACATGGAAACTGTGAATGGACTTTCTTCCCCACCCACCCACTTTGTGGAAAAACCAGCTCCACTTAGGTTTGTACATCCATGTCAATATTCCTGAGCTATAAATGTGTCCGTCCTTTGGATTGTCTTTTAAACCTATTAGAACACTTGGCTGCCTCCCTCATTCATTAATGAGTAGAAGAAAATCTTTAACAGGTGTTCCTTTTTATATCTGCACGAGAGTCATGGTTTTACCTTTCATTGAAAATTATGCTTTGATCCTAAACCGGGTAGTCACCTGCCCCCAGAAAAGCCCAGCTTTCCAGCACTGACATGCGAAGGAGCCCTCTTTCAGGGGGACAACCAGAGTGACCTGGCTCCCCTTTCGTTGCCCTCCGGCCTGCAGGGAAGACTTCACCTCTGCGTCCTGGTGACCGTGGGTGGGAGGAGGCTTGCTCTGAAGATTTCTGAACTCTTTTGTTTCGGAACAGTTCAGCGCAGCTCAGGAACACAGCCGTCCTGGCAAGTGCAAGGACGTTAAATGGTTGGCTTTGGAAGAGTGTGTAAAAGCTTTACTCTTTTTCAAAAAAACATTGCTACCATGGCTGGGGATGGGGGAATGGGGAGTTCAGTGTTTAATGGGGACAGAGGTCCAGTTCGGGAAGATGAAAAAGTTCTAGAGATGGATGGTGGTAACGGCTGTACAACAGTGTGAACGTCCGTAATGTCACTTGAGCTGCACACTTAAAAATGGTTAAAGTAGGGACACTTATGATATATACATTTTACCACAATAAAGAGAGAGAGAGAGAGAGGGAGAGATGCTTATTTGAATACTTTTCTGGGTGGGCCCTGTGGTTAAAGCTGAAATCACAGCTTCTCAGAAACTGAAATTTTGTGTGTGTCTGTGTTTTAAAAATAAACCTTCCTCCTCCCACCCCACCCCCTTAGTTCCCAACCAATCAGCAATGACTGTGATCCACCATCTAGAGTACTCTAGGGAACAGAATGGAGGAGATAAAAAGAAGGAGCTAACAGCGTGGGAAGGCAGGACTGTCAATGTGTTACTTGTTATTGTTCTGAAAGGATTGTTTTGGTAGCAAATGACAGACGCCTTCCTTGCGCTGGCTTAGCCACAAACGGGAAGGCATTGGGAGGATCCTGGAGGTCGTGGAGGGAGCTGTTGCTGCTGTAGCAAATTACTGCAAACTCAGTGCCTTAAAACAACACAAATTTAATCTCTTACATCCTGGGGCATCAGAAGTCTAAAATGGATTGGCAGGGCTGGTTCCTTCTGGAGGCTCCAGGGGAGAATCGATTTCCTTGCCTTTGTCAGCTCCTGGAGGTTGCCAGCACCCCTTGGCTCATGGCCCCTCCCTCCATCCCTCCATCTTCTTGCTTCCATGGTCACTTCTCCTACTACTGACTCTGACCCTCTTGCCTCCTCTTGAGAGGACCTTTGTGATTACCTTGCGTCCACCTGGATCATTCAGGATAACCTCTGCATCTCAGAGCCCTTAGCCACATCCCTGCAAAGTCCCTTTGCCCATATAAGGTAACATATTCACGGGTTCTGGGGATTAGGGACCTTTCTGTGAAAGCATACAGGTAAGGAAAGGACTACTAATGCTTCCCATACCCTCTCATGGGGACCTTCACCTTCAGGAATGGGAAGAAGCGGACCCTTTCCTACACAACAGATGGCTGCCTCCTGCCCAGCCACACCCAACTATCTCCATGCAGACCTTGCATCTGGGCCGGGAAGCTCCCACCTCAGTGACCTCGGGGCAAGGATGGGAAGGACAGGAGCTACAATGTTGTTGGGGATGAACAGAGTGACCACAGTGGGCTTCCTGATAGCCCCCAGTGTGGGGTGCTTTGGCCTCTCACGCCCCTCTCATAGCCCTTCAAAGAGTTTTTGTCTTTGTGATTCACAAACACACCCACACTCCTCAGACGGTGAAAAGAAGACAATTTAAATCTCTAAAAATCCCACTAACTCAGAGGTAACCACTGTTAACACATTGATGTATATCTTTCCTGGCATAGATTTAAGTATACAACTTTACAAAATTGTTATACTAGATGCTTTATAATTTGCTTCATTCACTCAATAATATGTCGTGATCACTCTTCTCCAGCAATAAATGTAGAATTACCTCTCCATTTCTAGTGGTTTCATAGTATTGCATAGAATAACATAATTAGGACACAATTGACTACCAAGTCACTTTTAACTGTTATAAACAATATTTCCATGAACCTCTTTGATATTTGTCTAGGTATCTCCTTAAGGTAAATTTCTAAATATGGAACTGCTGAGTCAAATCTATACGTATTTACACTTGGGTATTATTATGGGTTAAGTTGTGTTCCTCCCCCTTCCCAAAAGACATATTGAAGTATTAACCCCTAGTATTACCCATATTTTCTTCTGGTATGTCTATGATTTTACATTTTTTGAAAAGGATTTTATTTATTTATTTTTAGAGAGGGAAAGGGAGGGAGAAAGAGAGGGAGAGAAACATGAATGAGTGATTGCCTTTCACACGCCCCCTACTGGGGACCTGGCCCACAACCCAGGCATGTGCCCTGACCGGGAATTGAACCAGTGACCCTCTGGTTTGCAGCCCATGCTCAATCCACTGAGCCACACCAGCCAGGGTTGATTTTACATTTTAAAGTTAATTTTTTGCTATACCTGGAATGTGTTTTCCTGTGAGAAGTGAGATTGGAATCTAGGTAGGTAGTTTTTCAAAGTGACTAGACAGTACCATGAAATAAATAACGCATGTTTTTCATACTGACCTTCAATGCCACCAGTGTCATATCCTAAATTCCCAAGTGTACTGGGTGCTACTTCTGGACTCTCTTGGAATCAGTCGTTGCAGTTAGCCTAACTAGTCATCTGCTCTTCTTTATCCCAACTGGGAAAGCACCAAAAATGACCACCAGAGGGCACCTTCCATTGTCCTTGACCCTCTCCACTTGGTCTTTGCTGTCCAACCCTGCAGGCTGCATTTTAGTTGTGCAGAAAGGCCAAACAGAACACCCTAACTTCCTGCCTTCCTCTTGTGGTGAAGAGACAATAGTGGAGCCAGGGCAAGAGTGTAGGCGACAGGAAGAGGGCAGGTCCACATGCCCTGGCATGGGCCTCCCTCTTGCCAACACATACAGTCCCAGTCAACTGGGACAGGGCTGCCAGCTGTTCTCAAAGCACTCTGGCTTGGTTTATCCACATTGTCTCCACTAGGTGAGCTCCTACACATCCCTCTCGGCCCAGTTCAAATGCTACTACTGGGACCCTCTTGGTCCTCTTACTTTTCTGTCTGTGCTCCCTCAGCACCAGCGTTCATTGCTTCTGTAGCAACTGCTTACGTGCCCTTCTGACCTGGAGAATGTGACCTCTGCCAGGGACCAGGGCTTGCTCAGCTCCGACTAGAGACTTGTGAACAGAGGGCCTGGCCGTGGCGAAGGACATTGAACTTCACCTGCATTCTAGTATGTCTTCACCTGCCTCCTGCACCTTGGGAAGCTTCCCTGAGGGCAGGTGCTGGGTCTGATTCTTCTTTCTGGCCCTCACACTGCCCAGCACAGGGTCTGGCAAAGCAGCCAGATTCGCTGCAGTGAAGCAACCTTTGGTGTGTGTAACTCACTTCTGTCTGTGGATCTTTTTTCAGCTGGCATGTATCTATCAGGCACTTTCTGTTGTGCCCGGACTGTGCTGGGTGCCTTGGTGGGAGGGTAATTGAGGAAGCACCCGGGCCCAGCTGGGAGAGAAGACAATCATGGATGAGATTCCACGGCCCCATTGCTGGGGCTGCTTCATGTTTATCAGTCGAACTCTTTCATTTTACAAATGAGGAAACTGAGGCTCAGACAGGGGAAGGTTTCATGTTGGAAGTTGTTAGCAGACTGACCCTGGAATTCTGATCTCTGACACCCCAGGCTTGGACTTGCTGTGCCAGGTGCACTGTGAAGTCTGCTGCGTCACAGCTGGATGGGGCCGCCCTGGAGGGTGAATGAAATCATTTATGAATCAATCAGTGGAACACAAGCCAAAGAGTTGCTGCTTTAGTAGCGGAGGATGAGCTCTACCCACAGAAGCATTTATTCATGTCTTGAAAGCTCATTTAAATTTTGCTTTTAGGGAAGTTTTTAAGCAGCTACCCTTTAGATGGACCCTAATAAGAAGGAGCACAGACTTTGCAAATGAGCAGAGCTGGGTTCAGAGTCCTTCCCTGGCTGTGCAGAGTTGATTCATATCACTTCCCAGAGTGTCGGTGTTCCCACCTGTAACATGGAGATGATCGTTTTCCAGGTAAGTGGAGAATGGAAAACCCTGGTGTCAGGCCCAGGCCCCCAGCAGGGGCTCAGTCATGGGCTCCTCAGTTCTGTGGCGTGTGGCCCATTGTGTTTGTCTCGTCCCAATGCTGAGTCCAGTGACGTCCTGCTGGGAGCTTGGAATCAGCCACAGTGGGAGTAGTTACATCATGGAACTTAGCAAACACTACCAACCAGGAAGCTTCATGTTTCCCAAGACATCTCCCAGACATCCCAGGGTGTCATCATTATTGCTGAGAACAATAACTTGTGAACTCCTGATTGTGTGCAGACCCCATGCACACAATCAAGCCGTTAGTGCTGACCCGGCCACTCATCTCCATCAGAGCGGTCAGCTCAACACCGATGTCCTTGTGGGTGAGCAGTCCCGTTTGGAGGCTGTCAGCCTCGCTGGGAACTCTGTCTTGTCGAGTTGTGGGGAAAAACCCAATTCCGTCAAAATTTCGGATGCCGTCTATTACGTACCCTAAGGAACAGGAGAACTTCCCTGTCCTCTCCCAGCAGAAGCAGGGTCAGTGGCTCCAGGGCTGCCTGGGCTTTGTGAGAGCTGCTCTCCGTGTGGGATGGAGTGCCGGTCACAGGCCAGCTGGGCGCTTACCCAGGTCTGCCTCTGGGTGGGAGTCAGGGTCCCCTCCTCTGGAGCTCTGAGAATGCTCCAGGCAGGTACTGCTGTGGGGATACCCCTGTCCCTCCCCCCAGGGCCTGACCCCTCCCCACTAGGACAGGCTCCTGGAGGGGACACGGGGGCAGCAGGAAAATTCTGGCTCCAGGAAAGCCTCAGGAGTCAGATTCCCAGGAAGAACGGATGGCCCGGTGAGGGCGCCGGGCCTTTCCCAGGGGGCTGAGCCGAAAGAGGAAGTGTGGTCAGGCCTTGGCACTCACTGCTCTGGGGTGGGTGGGAGGCCTGTGGGCGAGGAACGCCTCTCGTCTGCTGTGCCTGAGCCACGGCACTCAGGACACCGCTGTCCCCTCAACCACTCACATCTGAACTTGCTTATGACTCAGGTAAGCATCTGCCCCTGTGTTGTGTGAGTGACCCAGGTAAGCATCTGCGCCTGTGTCGTGTGAGTGACCGCCTGAGATTGACCTGGGGGTTGTGGCTGGAGCCTCCATACCACCACTGGGTGGGGTTGGAGAGACGCTGGTTGTGAAGAACCCTCTGTGCTGGTCACTGGGGGGTGAACTCAGAGTCACTGTGCCCTTCTCCGGGCCTCCATTTCCTTGTGTGTGTGCTGGGGTGATGAAGAAGCCCATGTGTCAGGTTGAAATGACAACATTTGGGCGTGAGGTTGTTACCTCTCAGGATGCTGCTGGGAGTTTTGGTAGCTGAGGACCCTGAGGGGTCCGTGCAGAGGGCAGGGTGGAGTCATCCATTGTGTGAACTTTGGGCTGCGTCATGGAGCTGTTGGTTGAAAACCCCGCACCACCACCAGCCTAGGTACCTTTGTCACTGTGTCTCTGGCGCTCAGGGATTTATCGGTAAGGCATCCTGCCTTCCAGAGGCCTCAGGTTCGAGCTGTGTTGGGTTGGGGTCAGATCTCCATTTTGTCACCTGCTCTCGCCCTCTGTGAAATTACTGTGCAGGAGACCTGGGTTCAGCTCTGTTGCTTCCACTTCCACCTTCCCACGCACCACTCATCCCGAAAGCCACTCCCTTCCCTGGCCCCTTTGCATGCAGTGACCTCTGAGGGAGCATTGAAAATGGACATTGATGAGCCCGGAGATGACAAGGCCTGGGAGCTTCTTTTTCTTTTTCTTATTTTAGGACCTTCCCCCACTCTGCCTCTGAGAGTTGGAAAACTACAGAGAAATAAGGAAACAGTGCTCCCAAATTCCACCACCTCACAACAACGGCAGGGAAGAGTTTGGGTTTCCCCTTCTAATCTTTTTTTCCCAGGTATAGGTATTTTGAAAAGTTTTATTTTGACATAAATACGATCTAGAAATAGAAACACAAATGCCACTGCTGTGGTCAGGGCCCAGGCTTCTCTGTCCCCTCCACACACTTACAACACCAGCATTATTGCCTGGGCACTGCTGAGGGACAGGCTTGGAGTTTTCCTCCATATCCTTAGAACCAAACGCCTAAGAAAAGTGAACAAAGAGGCAATTTGATTGGACGCAAGGAAAGACTTCTGGGTGGCAGAAATTTGGGGATTAATGTACCGGGAAGCTTGAATAATTTGCTTCTCTGGGACGCTCTGCTAAGGGAGACCAGAATCTCAGAGATACTACAACAGCAACCTGTTTGGGGCCAGGGAGCAGAAGCTCTTTTAAGGCACGATGCCTAAGTTTTTGAAAATGTGTTTACTTTATGCTTCACAGCAAGGCCAGGTGACAGCGAAAGAAAGAAGGACCCTACTCTCCCACACCAAAAAATCAAAATCATTTTTCCACGTTCGCTCCCCGTGGCCCCGGCCGCAGGCTCAGGCCACCGTGCATGCTGATGTGGCTGCGGCACAGACACACAGTTGTACTCTGCTTCTTTCCTTTTAAGCGGTTTCCCAATGGTCCCCTCATGATGTTTTCTTCCTGTTGCTCGATTGCTGCATCCTATCCCATCATGTGACTCTTCCGTCATCTTCTCCTCCAAAGCCCCAGCATGGGACTGCTGGCAGCTCCCCGTTCATCTGCACACTCGGGTTCGTCTGCACACATATGTGTGTGCTTCGGTTTTACTTCCTTCGGACTACTTCTTAGGTTAGAGTTCTACAGTGATATTATGGAATCACAGGACAGGACCATTTTTTAAATGTATTACTATTTGCTTTCCAAAAAAAAGTAAGTTAATATATATGGCCAAAGGCCATGTGGGAGGACCCGTTTCACCACAGCTTTGCCAGAATAGGATTTTATCATTCCTTTTCCCTTTTTGCTAGCAAACAGATGTAGTTTCTAACTGAGGGCAGACAAATGTGCCAGGAGAACAATGAACGAGCATGGCTGAGCGTGCACAAACAGCACTGGGTCCTGTAATGAAACACATCCAACACCAAGGTGGATCTGGGCGTGAAGGTGTGCTAGATGCCCCACTGAAGCCGGCCGGCGCAGTCAGCTTGGCGCTGCGTGGCCAGAGTGGCATGTTCAGTTCGCCCTCTCCTCCTTAGTTCCCTAGGATCAGCCTTTCACAGAAATGGGAAGATAGACAGAGGGAGAAGAGAGGCCGCACCCCTTTTAATTATATTACCTGCCCTTTCCCAGGCCCACCTGGCTTGTAAGTTGCCAGCAACTATCCACATGGCCATTTCTGGTGCTGACCTCAGCCAGGTCAGGCGGGGATTCTGCGCCGCCCACCCTCCACCTGCCAGCCCAAGCCTGGGCAGTGACCGTCTGGGAACTAGAGGTGAATTCAGGCAAGAAATGCTCATACTGATCTGCAAGTATGAACTGAAATATCTCCAGTTTCCCAAGCCCGTGGGATCTAGGTTGACACCAGCTCAGACCCTCATCTTTTGCTCTGCTGAGGTCCAAAGCCCTCCCCGAGACTGCTGTGGGGTCCCCAGGAGGCCACCCCTTTCCCATGGCTCTGAGCCTGTGCATGAGCCTCTGTCCCATTCTGCACTGACCAAGGGGTAAACTCAGCTCCCTTCTTGGCTCCCTACACCCAAAACAAAACGGCTCACCATAGCGTTGGCAGATACAATAGATTTCACGAAAGATTGGGCAGGGGGCCACCAGAGGAGAGGTTTCTAAGGCAGCAATGCGAACAACAGCCCTGCTCTTCAAATGCCATGGCCACTCCACCCCTGAGCACCTGCCACCAGTTGCCTCTTCCACCTTTGCACCACACAGCTGGCTCCCTGCCCTCCCCTCCTCCCACTCCTTCCCCTTTCCTTCTCCCCCAGAACTCCAGGTTCACCCCACCCAGTACGCAGAGGAATTCAATCTTTTCCAGTTCCTACCAGCCAGCTTCATTCCTGGCCCAGTCAGCTAAGTACTTTAAAGGCAGCTCATTCTATTTTTTACTTCTATTTTTAAAATGAGGTATAAATAAAATGCACAGGTTTTAAATGTGCAGTTCAATACATTTGACAATTGTGTATGCTCTGTAACCACTGCCCAAAATAAGATGTAGAATATTTCCATCACCCCAGAAAGTCCCCTTGCTCCCCTTTCCAATCACACCCCTTCCCCCGCCCCCATTGCAGCCACTATTCCGAGTTCTACTGCAATCACATCGTTGAGCCTGTTCTTGAGCTTCCTATACAGAGAAGCACACAGGCTGGGCTCATTTGCCTCTGGCTTCTTTCGCTTAATGTTTCCAGGGTTCATCTACATTGTTGTGTGTATTGGAAATTTGTTTTTTAAAACTTCTAGGTAGCATTTTTAAAAATATTTTATTTATTTATTTTTAGAGAGAGGGGAAAGGAGGGAGAAAGAGAGGGAAAGAAATGTCAATGTGTGTTTTCCTCTCACACGCCCCCTAATGGGGACCTTGCCCATAACCCAGGCATGTGTCCTGACTGGGAATTGAACCGGTGACCCTTTGGTTCCCAGTCCATTGCTCAATCCACTGAGCCACACCAGCCAAGGCTCTGGGTAGCATTTTATTGTATGAATATACCAGCCATTTTGGATAAAATGGAATTCTCCTGTTGAGTTCCGTTCTGTTTTTATAGTTTCATGTTCTTTGAGTGAGTACAGCTTACCCAGATGGTTGATATTAAGAATAAAAGTGAGCAGGACAGAGGGGAGACAATTTCAGTGGGGAGGTAGGGATAAAAAGAGGGAAAAAAGCTGGCATTTTAATAATACATTTTCCTTACCCCAATATACTTAAAATATTACAACATGTAATCGATGTAAACATTTAATAATGAGACTTGTTACATTCTTCTTCCCACACTATGTCTTTGAAATCTAGTGTGCATTTCTCACTTACATCTCAGTTCCAACTTGCCACCTCGCTCAGTAAGTGCTTGATAGAATAGCCTAACGGGGCCAGCAGCTGCCGTCTTGGTAGTGCAGGCCTCAGCTAAGGAGGTGAGCGTCCAAGGCCATGCAGTCCTCAGAAGCAAGGAGCTGGATTAGAATTCAGATCTCCCCAGCTTCCTGCTGAGCTGTTTGCAAGTCTGCCTCCTTCTATAGACACTTTTTTTAGGCCTCTTTCAACTCCAACTTTCTGAAACTCGAAACCCTCTCCCATACATATCCTACCTCCACTTTTAGGACTCATGGCTATTTCAGATTATTTCTTCTCCATGAGGAAAACTCAGGTTTTTCAGCATACAGGACACAGCCATCAGTGGGCTGTGGAATAAATCTGGGGGCTCACACTCAGTACTCTTGTTGGTGAGATCAGCTGAAATAGTTGAGAAGATGTTGGTGTGCCTCGCGTATCATGAAGACATTTGAAGAAATTTGTTTCACTCGTGTGAATATACAAGTAGCTGCAACATGGGAAGCTGTATGTCTTGCTCTGAGGATCTTGCTTGAAAAAAAAAGTAAGTGCTAAATAAACCCACAGTCTCTGGAATTCCCGGCAATGGCCAGTGAGTATGATTTCTGTCACTGACTCCCTAGGAGTGCCTTTTGGGGAAGTGAGACTTGGGGCTGGGACGGCCGCCGCTCTGAACCACGCTCCCACTCTTACACCACTCAGAATTGCAACAGACTCACGGACAGTAGTGTCTGAGGTTCCCGAGGAATGGGGAGAGATAAGACAGAAGCTGGAACTCCCCCCCAAGTGCCTGCGTGGCCTGTGCTTCCCAGTCAGCTGTTCGTTGCCAGCAGCAGGTGGCAGATGGAGGGCAGGGAGCCTGCCTAAGGTCGTGTGGCCAGATGAGATGGCTTTGGAATTAGAATTTCAGACCCTGGATCCAAGCTGCCTACTACCCTGCATTGTTGTGGGGGAGGTCTGCCAGAGTCAGGGGAAGGGGCTGGGGCATCATTCGTGCCTCTAGCCACAGATAGGTATGGAGCGCCCGCCCACGTGATGCTCTAGGCTCTGGGAACAACACGAAAGAGAAGGGTGAGGCCCTTCCTCTCACAGAGTTTACAGGTCGGTGTGGGAGACAGGGAACAAATAAACCAAGAGCCTGCCATTGAGGGTAAGAGCATGTGGGCTCAATTGGAGGGGGAAAAATGCCTTTTGTGTATTGATTGTAACATAATGGCGGAGAGGGTGTGTGTCTGCCACCCACCCCTCCCCACCCCACCCCACCCTACCCTCTACTTTAGAGAGAATGGGAGCTTCTGGGTTTAAGGGTAAAGGAGGGAGAAAGAAAGGGAGAGAAATATCAATGTGTGGTTGCTTCTCACCTGGCTCCCACTGGGGACCTGCCCTGCAACCCAGGCATGTGCCCAGACTGGGAATCAAACCAGTGACCCTTTGTTTCACAGGCCGCGCTCAATCCACTGAGCTACAACAGCCAGGGCACGGTTCCCTGTTAAACACTCACGCTTCCACCTGGGCCTACAAGGGTACCTCCTCTGCTCCTCAGATCCACTCCTGTTCTTGTCTATCCCTTCATGTCGTTCTTTCTCCTGGCACCTTCACAGTTTACCGGAAGTCTCTAATAAATATACAACCTTTCCTCACCTTCGGTCTCCTCCCTTCTTGAAATTCAGGCTTCTCTTGCCTTCTGGGCTTTGTTGCCAGTCAGGGAGATCCCAGAGTGAATGCAACTCAGTCTGTCCTGAGGGCAGGATGGTAGAGGAGAAAGCAGGGGCGAGAGTAGGGGCTCGAGCTCCTGAGCAGGGAGCATCTGTGAAGTAGGGAGGGGATGACACGCAAGAGGATGACGCCAGGACACAGGGGTCTTCCTGGGTCTCCTGGCTCCTTTAGGAACGTCATTCCTATCTTGTACTCAGTTATGACCATATTCTAAGGACTTTGGATAAAATTCTAGATGCCCCTGCTCCTGCCAGTGCCCTAAGGAAGGAACCCAGAGATCCAACAAAGTCTTTCACATTCCAGTAAAAGTCAGTTTCTCTTCCTCAGCATCTGGCACACCAGGCAAATGAGGGGAAGTGGAGAGGGGAGGGAGCGTGGAACTTTGCTCTGGAGAGAAGTGGCTTGAAAATGATGAAATTCCAGGCACTGTGTGACAAGCACACAGGAAATGCATTTGGGTTCAAGGAGCCTTTTTTAGTGCCTTTCAGTCCACCCAGCAACTGCTGCTTCTGACTGTTGTGGGGAACAAGCCTCCAGCTTCCTCACCTGCCCCAGCTGATGCAGTGTTCTTCCCAAGCCTGAGAACCACCTGGAGTGCTTGTCATAAATGCTGATACCTAAGTCCCACACCATACCTACAAATCAGGGCTGGAGTGGAGTAGGGATGTGGGACCGTGGGGTCTGCATTTTAATACTTCTCCCGAGGCCTGGCTTTGATGGTCACCAGCTAGGGCTCTAGAGTTAGAAAGATCTGGGTTTGGCTTTTGACTTTTTTGCTCGCTAGCTCCACAACCTTGGCCAAGTTATTGAGCTCTTGTAAGCCTCTACTTTGTTTTTTAAAGATATATTTTATTGATTATGCTATCACAGTTGTCCCAATTTTTCCCCTTTGCCCCCCTCCTCCTGGCTCACCCCCATTCTCTCCAGCAATCTCCACTCCCCCCTTAGTTCATATCCATGGGTCATGCATTTAAGTTCTTTGGTTTCACATTTCCTATACTATTCTTAACATCCCCCTGTCTATTTTGTAGCTACCAATTATGCTTCTTAATCCCTGTACCTTTTCCCCCATTCTCCTCCTTTCCCCTCCCCATTGATAGCCCTCCAAGTGATCTCCATATATATGATTCTGTTTCTGTTCTTCTTGTTTGCTTAGTTTGTTTTTTAGATTAAATTGTTAATAGCTGAGAATTTATTGCCATTTGAATGTTCATAGTTTTGATCTTTGTCTTTTTCTTAAATAAGTCCCTTTAACATTTCATGTAATAATGACTTGGTGATGATAAACTCCTTTAGCTTTACCTCATATGGGAAGCACTTTATCTGCCCTTCCATTCTAAATGATAGCTTTGCTGGATAGAGTCATCTTGGGTGTAGGTCCTTGCTTTTGATCCCTTTGAATACTTCTTGCCAGTCTCTTCTAGCCTGTAAAGTTTCTTTTGAGAAATCATCTCACAATCATATGGGAACTCCTTTGTAGGTAACTCTCTGCTTTCTCTTGTTGCTTTTAAGATTCTCTCTTTATCTTTAACCTTTGGCATTTTAATTATGATATGTCTTGGTGTGGTCCTCTTTGGGTCCAACTTGTTTGGGACTCTCTGTGCTTCCTGGACTTGCATGTCTATTTCCTTTACCAAATTAGGGAAGAGTTATTTTCTTTATTTTTTCAAATAAGTTTTCGATTTCTTGCTCTTTCTCTTCTCTTTCTGGCATCCGTATGATTCGGATGTTGGTGTGTTTGGAGATGTCCCAGAGGCTTCTTAGACTGTCCTCATTTTTTTTTAATTCTTTTTTGTTCTTGCTGTTCTGATTGAATGCTTTTTTTCTTCCTTACGTTGTAAATCATTGATCTGATTCTCAGTTTCATCCCCTCCACTGTTGGTTCCCTGTAGGTTTTTCTTTATTTCCCTTATTGTAACCTTCATTTCTGCCCAGGTCTTTTTTATGCCATTGAAGTACCCCATGAGTTCCTGGGGCATCCTGGTAACCAGTGTTTTGAACTCTGCATCTGATAGTTTGGTTATCTCCATTTTGTTTAATTATCTTTCTGGAGTTTTGTTCTGTTCTTTCAACTGGGCCATAGTTCTTTGTCCCCTAGTTTTGGCAGCCTCCCTGTGTTTGTTTCTATGTGTTAGGTAGAGCTGCTTTGCTTCCCTGTCTTAGTAGCATGGACCGTCTGGATGAATGTGGCTTCTTAAAATCCTTGGTTGTTGGATTTCCATACAGCTAGATTATCTGATGGTTCTGGATGATATTTGTTTTGTAGTCTAGTTATAATTTTTTCTGTAGTTGTGCAAGGAGGTGAAGCATGTTTACCTACACTTCTCTCTTGACTGGAAGTCTTAAACCTCTATTTTCTTATCTATAAAATGGGGTAATAATTAGGAACTGCCTTATAGAGCCTTTGTGAGGATTAAATGAAATGGTGTGTGCAGATTGCTTAGAACTCGTGGTAAGTTAGCCAATGATGCATGTTACTTTTGTAAAGTGCATTTTCATATTGAGGTTCTTATTATATGAGACAAGTCACAGCTAAAAGCTGAGGTCTTGCCAGTATTGGAAGTTCTTAAATGAGGGTTCTGCTTTCAGTTCTGTAATGATGAGGAGCTTCAATCAGTCTGGTGTCAGCCTGGCAGAGTAAAGAGAGTGTGGACTTTGGCAATGGACGGGGCCGAGCTGCTATCTTAGGTTAGCCAGTCAGTGGCTGTGTTGCCTTTAGCAAATTGCTTAATCTCTCTGAGTTCTATTTCTTCATCTGTAAAACAAGGGTAATCGTAGCCCCCATTATATAACAAGGTTATAATGAAGATTAAGTGATAACATGTATGTTAATGGTTCTCAACCTTGGCCTCTTATTAGAATCCACTGGAGAACTTTATTAAAATAAACAATATCTCAGTGGCCAGGCCCCAGCCCAGAATAATGTAATCGGAGTCTCTGATGAACTGCAGACAGCAGCAGTGTTTCAAGCTCCACAGGTGATTGCAACTTTCAGGTAGGGTTGGGAACTTAGGATATCCTTTAGGCTCTTGGCCCAGGGCCAGAACACACTAACGAACCTGACACTAACAACTGAAGTGTGCTCCCATAGTTCCGCCTACTCCTCCTCTTTCCATTCATGGTGTCCACCAAAGGCTCCCCAGTCAACAGAAACCAAGGTGAAATCTTGCAGCTCCCTAACCTCCTCCCGACAGCTTGGACCCCCAAAGCTGTACATAGAGGCTCAGTCCCTCACCCTCTACTCCCACCCTGTGCTCTGGCACCTGCTGACCTAGGGTTCGGAATTGGACCAGCTCTGCCTCACACAGGATCTTACCCTCTCTGGTCTGTGCTGGGCAGTGGGCCCCACTCTGGCTCATGGGGCCCTGAACCATCTCTGAGTCTGAGTCTTGCCTGGAGAACCTTCCCATGTCAGAGGCATGCAACACTGCTGGCTCTGCAGGTGGAGGACGGGGCCGGGGGCCAAGGAATAAGAGTGGCCTCTGGAAGCTGAAAGGGACAAAAAAACGGCTTCTCCAGCTGAGCTTCCGGCATGGCACACAGCCCTGCCACACTTTGATTTTAGCCCAGTGACATCATGTTGGACCTTTGACCCCCAGAGCTGTAAGATAATACGTTTGTGCTTTAAGGAACTGTGTTTGTGGTAATTTGTGAGAGCGGCCATCAGAAACAAGTATGGTTTGTTTCCAACTGCTGCTGCCTGGGCTCCCACCTTGTTCCGATGGGGAGTAGCCTCCCTCAGTGACATTTCAGTCCAATTCCAAAACTTTTAAGTTACTTTTGATTACTAAGTGACTCATTCTAGCTTTAAAAACTTAGTTGTGCTTCTTTTTTCTATCCTCACTCGAAGACATTTTTTCATTGCTTTATGGAGAAAGAGGAAGGAAGAGAGAGAAACATCGATGTCAGAGAGAGACATCAATTGGTTGCCTCTTGTACACGCCCGGACTGGGGACAGAACCTGCAACCCAGGCATGTGTCCTGACCAGGAATTGAACCTGTGACCTTTTGGTTATGGGATGACGCTCCACCAACTGAGCCACACCAGCCAGGGCAGTTGTGCTTTGTTGAAAACTTCAATCTTTGACTCAAAACTCTCTCCCCTTTGCCCCAGTACAGGGATTGGTTAGGGTGGTGGGGCTGCCTCAGCTCCCTCAGCACCCCTCCCCTGTACCTTCTTCTGTGGTATTGGATAGAGGAGGAAAAACCAGGACAAACACTTCTCCACAGGAAGTCTCCCATGAGTGGGCCATTCCTGCTGAGCTAGATTGTGGTGTTGAGTGAAGACTCTGGCCCTTGGCCCTTGAGAGTTTTCTCTTGGACCTTTGAGAGACCCGGCTGCCTTGCTGAGCTGACTGCCATCATCCTCTCAGACAAACATTTCTTTGCCCCATGTTCTAGAAGCTCTCAGCCATCCTGCACCCCACAGTCCTACCTACTCCGGGCCTGCTGACATGGGTGGGATTCAGCTTGCACAGCTTTCCAGGGCGTGGACTTTACCATGCAGTCACTGCATGCTGCCCACTGGCCGGATTCCCCACTGTCACTCCCCAGAGTACCTCTCACCTCTCTGGTGGCTCTCTGGCTGTTAAACTGTCCTGGTGGCCCCGAGGACATGCTACTGGGAATGGGAAGTGATTCTCTTTGGGCCCCCTGTCTCAGCTGCACTCTCCCAAAAAGACAAGCTCTGCTTGGTTCTGTTGAAAGGTATCTCAGCGGTCCATAGGGGAGAGGGCTATTTCTCTGGCCTTAGAATGGGGGAAACTTGAGATACTTATTCTCAACTGTGGTCCCTGATCATTCATTCTGGGGAGTCCCTTGGCTCCTCACACCACATGCCAGGACCACAGTGAGGTTCCTTGTGCATTTGATCCTAGCCAAAAGGCCGAGAAGCGATGTGATGCTCCTTTTGAAGTAAGGTGTCCTGCATCCCGTTTGGCTTTTCATTGATGACTTGGGAGCATCACGACTAATATCAACAGAGGAAGGCTCTGTAGCATGGAAAGCATCTGCCCTCCTTCTCACCTGGCTGACCTTGGGCAAGTCATTTGACCTCAGTTTCAGCTCTGCTGTGGTGGAAAGGAGTGCGGTGGTGCGGGTGAGCTGAGGGGAGAGATGAGAAAGCCCTTGTGGACTGCTTGACGCACTGAACACACTTAAAACATCTGATGGAAAATCAGATTCACTCAATCTGTAAGAACACAACTGCAAAATATTTATCACTCCGCGTCGCTCTGAAAAGTGACTCATAGTTTTACTTTCTGACATAATTTCTTTGAACTTGAAATCTGAGCTATGGTTTTTCATGGAAGTTACACTATATATGGTTGATTGACACTTTTTCAATTTCATCAAACTAAATGTAAATAGTTAAAAAATATCCAGTAATCGAGAAGGTTTGTGGTGGAAAGTTACAGCAGCCCCCACTTCCCTCCTTCCACCCAGTCATGCTCCTCAGATGCGCCAGCTTTTAACTCTCATGTCCTGGTATTTACTTCCATAGCTCTAAGGGTGTGTTAGTATCGCTTTGTGGAGCAGCCCTTCAAGAGTAAGGCAAAAAGACAAATAGATAAGAAATAGGAGAGGAACATTAGATAAAGAGACACACATTTGAATGAGGAAAAAAAGGAGAAAATGATGGGAAGAAATTCTATTTATCTATCTGTCTCTGTGGTTCACCAGAGTTAAGAAGGTGAAAGTCCAAAAAGAATTTTTTTTTAATTTTTATTGTTATTCAATTACAGTGGTATGCCTTTTCTCCCCAGAATTTTTTTAACTAGGAATTAAAAGGACATTTTTTAAATGGTCAGATTCCAATTTAGGTTTATTGAACAAAGAGGCTGCCCTCTGCTACGTGGTGACACTTAAGTCCAGTACCCTTTGACCTCATGGGTCCCTGAAAAACCCACTTTCATAACCCACATTGAAAGCTAAGCTTCTCATCTCCGTGGTTTCCTTTTCCCTTTGTTCTTTTTCCTCCCATTACTTTTGTGTGTGTGCATCCTGAAAGGGTGGTCTGCAACAAAACCTCTGCCTACCACCTGCCTGGGGGGCGAGATATCCCTCGTCCCTGGTCGCTGGCACTTTGGTCTCTTCAAGTCAATCCTCAGCACATTTTCCAACACGGGTAAATAACAAAAACAATGTTGAGCAAAAAAGGAAGCTGCAGAATGATGAGTACAGAACAGTGCTGGATATACATGATTGTCTCTGTCCCACATAACTTTATTAATAGACAAAGAGCATTATATTTGATCAAGCCAAACCCCACTAGGGAAACAAAATTTGGAACTGAAAGTCCAAATTGTAATATAATTACTTCATAAATAAAGACTTTGTGCCAGTAATGCACACTTTTAATAGTCAAGCTAGGAGGTCTTTGTAGTAATAATGGCCTCAGCAGCAGCCTGACTTTGCCCCTGTTCCTCTGCCACCTGCCTGGGTCCCTGATGACATTGTTAATATTACTCAAAAGCATGAGTCAGAAATGGCACTGCATCAGCATGCATGGGCTAAATGGTGACACAGGAAGCTGGTTCTCACGTAACTGGGATATTCCAGGATCTCCCCCAGGCCTCAAACACCACTTTTACTTTAATATCCAAGGGTATTCACAGAGTGCCTATTCCATGAGTGAGGGGAACCCAGACCCTCCCCAGACCCCCCTGAATTCCTGCAGCCTGCTCCCCAATGTCACTTGGAACCTGGCAGCTGCTCTTCTCTCTGCTTGCTCCTGTGTCACCCCTGGCTTGGAAAGCTACTGCACACATGTCGTTTTTCTACAGGTTCTGTTCACATAAGCTGTTGTTGTGCCATTTAATTGAAGATTTGATGGGAACAGAAGATGACAACAGTTTAAGAGTGAATATTAGACATAACTGTCCTACTAAGGCACTGGTCACTTTCCACTGCGGAATCTTTCTAATGATGCTCCAACTTTGTGCTATCTTCTTTATTTTTATCTCCCCCCAACTTTATTTGCATATAATTGACATATCACACTGTGACAAATCACACTGTTGGTTTGATACAGTTCCGTATTGTAAAATGATTACCAACGTTGAGTTAGCTAATGCCCCCATCACATCACATAATTACAATTTCTTTTTTGTGGGGAGAACATTTAACATATAACTCTTTTCTTGACCTTGTCCTCTGCTACTACTCTCTTCCCAGACTTTCCCGCTCTCTAGTCGGCCCACCCTCAGCCCCCAAATTCCTGTTACTTTCTCGTGTAGACTAACTCTGTGTGCTTTGCATCTTCACCTTCCCCCTTCTGACCATGCCTCACTCAAAAGCACCCATCAAGGTATTTTTCTAGCCCTCATCTCAAAAAAAACTTCTCAAAATTCTGTCTCTGCATTATGAATTAAGCCTAAGTTGCCTATTTGACATAAAATCAACTGCAATCATTTTCACTTTAAATGGCACCTCCCCTCCTACTGTGCATTTGACAATCTAAGAAAGATCAGTGATTACCTCTGTCATTTCTAGAGTGCCTCGTCAGTCCACAGCTTACCCTCACAAACCCCACATGAAGTCACAGGTAGTGTCGCTCCCATACTGCCCACGTGACACCAAGGCTCAGAGTAGGTTAAGGGGTTTGCCTGCCGCCCCCCCGCTGCTGATTGGCAGGGTCTGACAGCAAACCAGTGCCCGCCTGATCCCTAAGCAGATGTGTCCTCACACAGCATGGAAGGTAACCGCCCCTGCCACCTCAAGGTGCCTTTCACTCACACCTCATTCCTCTATCGCCATTCTCCTCAGGAATTCACTGCAATGGATTGGTGGAAGGACAATTTCTGGATCATCTTAGCTGTGGCCATCATCGTAGTCTCTGTGGTCCTGGGCCTCATCATGTGCTGTGTCTGTAGGTGGCTGTTCAGACAAGGTAATAGCCATCTCACCTGGGCAGGTGGAGGGCTGGTTATCAGTGCATTAGGGCTCCTTTAGAGCGAGAAGATTAGTTCTGGGCCTGAAAGGGCTGAACTTTGGATTAAGCGTCATGCTCTCTGGGTTTCAGTTCAAGCCCTGACACTAACTTGTATCCCTGAGCCTCAGTTTCCCCATCTGCATACTGAAGGGAGGGAGGTTAACTGATGTCCAAGAGCTCTTCCAGCCCAAAGGGCTTGGGTGAAAGCAGAATCTCTTTCAAGGCGCACTGTGCTCCAGTCCTTTCTCTCTTTATTGTGGCTGCTGATCGCAGCATCTTATGTCTGAGACTTGAAATAGAACACAAGTCTATGTAATGTCAAAAGCTGTCTTAATTCCAAACCCATCAAGTTGTATACATTAAATGTGTACAGCTTTTTATATGCCAGTCCTATCTCAATAAGTAGCTTTGAAAAATGTCCTGAGGCATGAAGAATAGACTCAGTCTACGATCCACCTATTCGTCCACCACGCTCACCTCCTCTAAGATCATACTCTGAATTCTGGTATTACCCACCTTGGCCAGAGGTTCTTGGCAACCTCAGACATAAATAAGCAGCTATCTGGTGATTAACACTAGCTTTAGGTTATCTACAAGAGGGTGTTCCATTCTGATATTCCTCTCCAGAGACAGGCAATCCGTGATTCAGTAGTGTGTTTTCTTGAGATCTAATCCCTTTACGTAATGACCTAAACCGGGAGTACCCCTGGGGATGGTCAATACACGGAGAGGTGCAGCCATGTCCCCTGGGCCACCCTGGGCCCCATCCCGCCGTGATCAAGGCACTGCCCTCCTGCTGCATCTGGACACAGCCTCAGAGTCCGGCTCAGCCAGTGCTGGAGTGTCCGGGCTGCACAAGAAGTGAAATCTTACTGGCATTCCTCTCAATCTCTTTTCAGAGATAAGAAAATTAAGATGCAGCAGGAGGTGAAGCCTTGGTTGGGATCTTGTAGGGGTTGGTGGCAGAGTTGGGAGCAGAACCCAGGTCCATGGAGCTCCCTGCTTAATATTATTTCCTTTCTACCCCTTGATGGCAATCAGTTTTTTAATATAAAATGTGTATTTTGGCCCCTATCCATTTGCCTTCTTAAAATGTCCCGTTCTCAGACAAAAGCATAATCCTGAACAAAAACATTACCTATTCTTTTACCTTGACCTCTTATTAACAAGCAGTTTATAATTAATAAGTTATATGCCAGCACGTCATAATTTACAAACCGCTTTTCCTATTTTTTACCTCATTTCCTCCCAAGCACACTTTTGCTTATTCATCTGACCAATATTTCTGAGGGCCAACTATGTGCCCCGCGTTGTACTAGCAATAGGATAAACAGCCCACATGCTCCTGCCTTCACTGGGTTAGCAAAAGGCTCAGGCAGCCTGGGTCAAATTCCAGCTCTGCCAATGTTTTGCTCTGTGTCCCTAAATCTGCTTCTCCTTGGTGGTTCTTCCAAAAGTCCTGAACCCACGTGATTTCTGAGGATTTTTAAACTCTAAAATCACAAGTTTTGTTAATTCTTCCTAAGTCAGTATGTTTGCTTTTTTTCTTAGGCAAGACATTTGAAATTGCTAAGCCCTTGAAACAGAAACAAAAAGATGAAGAAATGATGTATGAGTAAGTAGGGGAAATCCTTCTGCTTTTTAATTTTGAGAACCGCCGATTCACTTCCACTCTTGGGCCTCCGCTGCTGTGCGAGCGTGTTCAACACCCACTTTTCCTTGGCAGCCAGTGAGATGTCATGTCTGTCAACTCTCCCCACTTTAAGGGGAGAGGTCTCAGGCGGGGGTACAGGCCGCCATCTGTCTCTGTCTGCTCTCCAAGTGTCCCTCATGTCGTCTACTTTGATAGAAGTCACAGGTCGGGCTCTATGTTCTGGGTCCACCACTCAGGGTGAGCTTGGCCCTTTTCTTCAAATGGGTTAAAAGTATAGTCCTCTAAAAGCTATTGTACTGAACAAAGATAATACATCCGCTTTACTTTTGTATTTTGTGATACCTTTGGGGCTTTATGATTGCTGTCTGTGTTGCAGGTCCCCAAGACCACCCTTGGGCTGGATGATTCTCTAGGAGGACTCGCAGGACCCAGAAGCGTTGTTATCTTTATGGTTATGGGCCATTACAGTGCAAGGATACAGACGAAGATCAGCAAAGGAAAAAGGCCTATAGGGTGGAGTCCAGGAGAAGCTAGGGGCAAGCTTCCAGGTGTCCTCTCCCAGTGAAATCACGCAGACTGCACTTTCTTCTTGCAGCATGAGCTGTGACAGCCTGTGCCCACCGAGAAGCTCACCTGAGCCTTGATTGCTAGGGTTTTTATTGGGGATCAGTCACAGAGGCAGGGAGCACCCGCATGACTACTTTAGCTACTCAGTCTCGGCCCCTCCAGAAGCCAAACAGATACAGCATGACCTGTGGCCCTAGGCAAACACAAGCAGGCATTCATCATCGGTCACATTGTTAGCATAAACTATCTGGCTGGCCCAAGGCCCTGAGTACACAAAGTCACTCTTATCAAGCAGCATATTCCAGGAGCTTAGAGGTTATCTCCTAGGAAATAACTTACATCGGAATGTACACACCATCTGAAACAAAATCTATACTTTTCTAAAATGAATTTTGTTGGGGCTCAAGGGATCCAGCAAACAATAGGCCTCTTCCCCCACCAGTTCTGATCCAATGAGGAGTAAGACAAACGAGTCACGCAGTTAGGTAACCGAAGTATCACCTTTATTGAGAACAAAACCGGCATTGCAGAATGTGGCACTTCTCTGTGGGCAAGTGCGTTTCCTCGTTTGAAACCAGGCGAGTTTCTTGCATGGTGCACAGGCAGCTCTGGGAACCTCAGGTCTCCGCCGCAGGGCAGCCCTTTCTGAGTGGCAAAGACCAGAGCAGAATATATGCTTTCTGCATTCAGGCCTGCTCGGGAGGAGAAAGGGGGAGGAGCTGGAGTTGCCCAAATTTAAGAGTCAGATAGATTTCCCTCCTCTCCTAGGAAGAGCCACAGGCAGGTGGAGAAAAAGGCCACTGATGGAGCTCTTGCCACAAGTCCCCTCCTCCACTCATGCCCACAACCTAAAACTGCTTAAGTGAGACCACAACTCAGATGAATCTAGTACCAGTTTGAAAATCAGAGTACACAGAGGGGAATGGAGGTCTAGGTAAGGTGGCTTGCTTGGAGTCTATCTTTTTGTTGAAACTTCTTAGCAAAAAAAAAAAAAAAAAGAATACAGAAAAGTGCACGCAGTGAGAACACAAGTCAATGAATTTCTGCAAACTAAATAGACCCAGGTAGCTGGCATCCAGATCAAAAACCAACGTTATCAGCTCCTCAACATCTTATATTCCCTTTCAGTCATTCCACCCCAAGGATTTTCTTGTTTTTGTGCTTTGTATAAATGGAGTTACACAGTGTGTATTATTTGGTGTTTGGCTTCTCTTGCTCGGCATTTTTGTGAGATTCATTGTGTGTGGTTGTAGATTGTTCATTCTCACTGCTACAGAGGCTTGTACTACAGGGAACTTATCCATTCTGTCGCTGATGGGCATTTGGGTAGTGTCCAGTTTCAGGATGTTATGCTTAGTGCTGCTGCGACCATCCTAGAGCATGCGCAAGCATTTTGGCAGGGTGTATGTCCAGTAGTGGAATTGCTGTCACACGGTGTGAGTACAGTTAGCTTTAGGAGGACATTGGTGTTGCAAGTCAAAATACAGCTGGTGCTTACCTCCCCATCTTCACCAGCCCAGGTGAGCACAGGAAGGGGGGTGCTCCAAGCTCTTAGTTACAGCACCTCAACTCCCTTCCATCAAGTCCAGATGCTCTCAGCTAGTGGAAGTGGTTTCTTTAGAGTGCCAGTAACAAATGGGGTGCAAGCCCTAGAAAGGGAAGGTAATGCTTCCAAATTTTAGTGACCAGGTTTCGACTGTTCAACCCTACCCGCTTTCTTTGATGCTTTCCTTTAAATCCACTGGCAGGGAGCATGGTCAAAAGCAAACACCAACTTCTCTTTCTTTCTCTCCAGGAATGTTCTCGATCAATCATCGGTTCAATTACCCCCTCTGCCACCCAGGGACTTTCTTTCTCAACAAGATGCCTGTAAGTATATTTTGCTAATGACAGTCTCATTCAGAGGAGGTTAACAAATTTATCGAGGTGTCTTAGTTGGCTCAGGCTGCCCATAACAAAATACTATAGACAGGGTAGCTTGAACAACAGAAATTTATTTTCTCACAATTCTGGAGGCTAGAAATCCAAGATCACAGTGCCAGCTGATTTGGTTTCTGGTGAGGACTGTCTTCCTGGCTTGAAGATGGCTGCCTTCTCCACCGTGTGAGCTGGGGAGAGCTCTCTTTTTATAAGGGCGCTAACCCTAGTGGACCAGGGCTGTAGCCTTATGACTTTATTTAATATCAATTACTTTTCCATCTCTAAATACAGCCACACTGGGGGTTAGGGCTTCAACATACACATTTTGTGGGCACAAACATTCACTCTATAACACAAGGATTTGCAGATGGCAGCAATCTGATTAAATGAGTTTAAAAGGATTAAAATAAGTATCAGTGCTTCCAATGTTCACTTTATAAATTCATATGCAAATCCTGACTTGGGATATGAGTAAAAAGGAACTTCAGGTTGTCACTGGGCCTCTCACACTTCTTTTTAAAATTTTTTTAATTTTTTTTTCTTTTATTGATTCTAGAGACAGAGGAAGGGAGGGAGAAAGAAAGGGCGAGAAACATCAATGCGAGAGAGAAATATCGATCAGTTGCCTCCTGCATGTGCCCTGATTGGGGACTGAACCTGCAACCCAGGCATGTGCCCTGACCGGGAATTGAACCTGTGACTCTTTGGTTTGCAGGATGACACCCAGCCAACTGAGCCACACTGGCCAGGGCAAGGGCCTCTCACATTTGTATCTGCCTTCTTCCCTTGACTGGAATGTTGTTCCTTAAGCTCTTCACACAGCTGGCTCTACCTCCTCCTCCAAGTGTTGGTTCACATTACAGCACCCCAAAGAGCCCTTCCCTAACCACTCTATCTAGAGCAATCCCACTAGTTTTCTTTAGGAAACTTACAGGAATGACCAGAATTGTCTTATCTAGTTATTGTTCATTTGTTTACCAACCTCTTCCACAAGAGTATAAACTCTAAGAAGTAGGAATCTTTCTTGTCTTGTTTACCACTGCTTACCCACCACTAAGAATAGTGCCTGGAGCTTAGCTGATAATTAATAAAAATGTTTTGACTGAGTGGATAAGTCGTGATATTACCTAACATTTATTGAGCACGCACCATGCGTCGGGCCCTGTGCCCAGCACTTTACAGGCATTATCTCATTTAATCTTCTCAACAACTCTATGAAGCAAGTACATCATTATTACCCTCCAACAGGTGTGGACACTTAGGCACAGAGAAGTTAAGTGACTTACCCATGGTCTCACAGCGAGTGACTGCTGGAGCCTGGACATGAACTCAGATCTGTCTAATTGCTTAGCTCTGCAGAAAATGGAACGGTGGCCGTTGTTTGGATTCTCTTAGGAAAAGATGAGATTGTGGTATAGGCAGTTCCCATCCCCATGAAAAGTGGAGCTGAGCTGTTTTGTCACCCTTTTCCTAGCCACTTTAGTCCTTTTTGCTATGTACCCATGCTCCACTAATTCCTCCACTTGAAAATACCACTGTCCCCTTCTTCTTTAGAAGAGAGATTCATACATGAGTAATTAGCACTAGTTCTGGAAAACAGCATAAGTCATTGTGAGGCATGTGCCAAAACGGAAATACGGTTTGTATCACTTCCTTATGAGAATTAGGATCTTTAGACACAACACCACTCCCTTGGCTACTAGCTCTGTTCTGGTCAAAGCCCTGGTCAAAGTTTCTGTTTCACGGCTCCCACTGCAGCGCGGTCTTAGGCAGGGGGACATGGGAGTCCAGGTGGCTGACCAATATGTGCCATTTACTCACTGGGGTGATCCTGAGACTGTGTCATGTCTGTGCTTTAGTTTGCTTTGTTAAATGAGGATCTGGTCCACCAAGAAAAAGATCACCGAAATCCATGAAAGCCATGCTGAGCCACGTGGTCAAAAATATATACATGCATGAGAGCTTTGCATCTAAAAATCTTTTTGTATATTCTAGCCCCACAGGAAACCCCAAGTGTGCCGCCAGCAACATACTCATCGGTAAATAAAGTTAGAAATAAGGAGACAGTTTCCATCCCGAGCTATATCGAGCCTGAATGTGACTATGATGATGTGGAAATCCCTGCAGATATGGAAAACCATCATTTTGAAACAACCATTTCTTCTTTTTGGCAAGCTGAACAGGGTTCACACAGCTTATTTTAAAACCATCAAGAATGGTTGAACTTCCATGTGTCCAGTCCCGAAAGCAGTGGTAATGTTATGGGGCTGTATAAGATAAGCACTTCTGAACCTTAGATGAAGAAGTTTTAGTGATCAAATGATGACAGCCAGAGAAAGATGCAACCGCTCAGCCCTGAAGACTGAGAGGAGTCAGGCCTTGAGCTTCTGTTGAGCGAGTTTCCACGGGAAGGCCCGCTGAGCTTCATGGCTCCCACCCAAAGAAAGCATCCTGTTCTCGGCACTCTTCTCTCTTTCCTTCCCTTCTTTATTCTAAGAGATCTTAAAGCTTGGGGTTTGATTGTGCAGAGGCTTCTAGGCTTCCATCCCCAGCACCATGACTAGGAGCACAAGGTCTTGACCCCACCAGCCCCACCCACCTCCTGCGTAGTGTCTTCAGGTGGCAGTTGCAGCTGAGTGCTCTTGTGTGCAGGTCACCCCGTCAACCTTGTGAGTTCTTCAAGGGTGGGGAGTACTTTCTATTCTTGTGAACCCTTCCCACCTACACACACCTCAAACCCCAGTGCCTCTCTATGACGTTGGCCAGGCTGACCATACAGTTCAAGTTCCCACCCAGGTTTTTTCTGTGCTTCCCAGTTGTACCAAAACAATCAACAGAGGACAGATGTTACACATAGAAGTGTCATTTTGCAATATGTGTATTGGGCTACAGGAAAAGTAGGTTTTCCCAGGAAAAATCATGGGAAACAGGAGAGAAAGGAGTGATTAAATGGCAGATTCAAGATGAGAGTTCAGGGGCTTAAGACCTTCCTGCATAATTTTCATTACTGCTTCCTCCCTATATAAAGCCAAGGCCCTTCCCTCCAGATCACTGTCCCTGAGCATCTGGAAGGCAGAATCTCCAGTGTGAGCTGCTGCAGCTAATGAGATGCCAGGGGGGTGGGCTGCTATCCTGCTAAACAAGTGCCCTAGTGTGGTCACTGAGCCTTAAGACAGCTTTATAGGCTCCTGAACCTCATCAGTTCTTTTGAGTTGATCCAGTAGAGCTCCAGGACTTGACACATTCTAACCAGACTGACAAAATGCTCATTTCTCAGCAGTCCCTGTAGAGGCAGCTGATGAGTAGGGAGAGCCAATAAGCTGTGAAAAGGCCTGGGAGTGACTGTGGGGCTGAACTCCTCTTCAAGAGACGTCTAGCTTCCTCCTTACACCAATGCTGGACCAGTGGGGAATATATCTTTCTCCCAGGTTATCTCTTTCTAGACTCCATAGAGACCTCCAACTTCCTGTTAATACCTCCTTCTTGTAGGCCAGTGGCTCCCTCACTATGGCCTTATAGAACTCTGGCATTCAACACACCAAAGAGAGGACCCTTTTCCAAAACTATAGAAAATAAGTTAACAGATACAAGTATTTTACACGTATGCTTTCCTCTTGTAAATTTCCTGTAAGCTGTCTACATCTGTGACAAAAGTTAAAGGCAAATGCCTCTCAGCATCAGCATGCTGTAAGTACCTGCCTGCCTGTCCTTCTCCTCCACTGGACTGAGAGCGACATGGGGACAGAGACTGCATCTCTCTTGCCCCACTGTTCTCTCTCTTCCCATTCAATGCCCAGGCACTTTGTAGATAGTCAATAAAAATATTGACTAAATGATCAGTTGAATGAATGAATACACTCCTCTGGGACATCTCCACTCCTTGTACTTGGCCTTATGAAAACATTCCTCCCTCTGCATTATAATTGCCTGGTTACATTTCCAGTCTCCTTTTTCAGTCTGGGGCTCATATGGGGTGGAACTCATCTGGCTCACTGCTATATTCCAAGTGTCCAGGACAAACCCTGGCACATGGTAAGCACTTAATATTTATTGGATGTTGAACATTAATGGAAATTCTATTAATCTGTTGGACAAAAAAAACCAAGCATGTATTATTTGGACACCTGTAATAAAGCCCCATTTTTGCCAATAATGTCGTTACAAGTTTGGGTGATAGAATTAAATGTATCAAGATTTCACAGGACTTTCCGTGTACCCTAACCCCACAGGAAACCCCAAGTCAGCTACCAGCTACATACTCATAAAGTTAGAAATAAGATGTTTTCCATCCCAAGCTCTATGAAACCTAAAGATGATTATGATGATATTGAAATCACTGCAAATATTGACAACTGTCATTTTAAAACAACTCCTGGCCTGCTACCCTAACTGCTTTTGAGAATTGATGGTTTACTCATACAATAAACCAGTGGATTATAGTTTTCTTTTAGTAAGTTAACAGTCTGATCTGATCTTTTTGACACAAACAAGATTGTTGTCAGAGAACCAGCAGCAAGTTTTAAAAATCATGTGTATCAACCCTAGCTGGTGCGGCTCAGTGGATTGAGCATCAGCCTGCAAACTAAAGGGTTGCTGGTTTGATTCCCAGTCAAGGCACATGCCTGGGTTGTGGGCCAGGTCCCCAGTGGAGGGCGCGTGAGAGGCAACTACACATTAATGTTTCTGTCCCTCTCTTTCTCCCTCCCTTCCCCTCTCTAAAAATAAACAAATAAAATCTTTTTTAAAAATCATGTGTATGCATTCGGCTGCAAGGAACAGACTATCCAACTAAAAGTAACTGAAACAATGAGGAGTTTATGACCTCACAAAACAAGAAGTCTGGAGGTAAGCACTCCAAATTCAACCACTCAGGAATCGTCTGACCTTTCTTTGATTCTCTCAGCTTTACCCTCGTGGTGGCAAGGTAGCCGCCATAGCTCCAATCATAACATTATCATATGATGACGTTCAAAGTTAGGCAGGAAAGCAGCATTTCCTCCCATGTAGCTTTTTTTATTAGGAAGGAAAATCTTTCCCAGAAGCCCCCAGCAATTTTTTGTGATATCTTATTGGCCTGGACTGGTTCACATGCCCAACTGTAGGAAAGGCCGGGGAGTGAACATTGGGCATTTTCAGCATTTCTTCTTTTGCCATCAAGGAAAAAGGAGAGAATAGCTTCTGGATAGTCAGCCTCAGTTCACTTTCAAAAATCATATTACTCATTATTTGCTTTTTTTTTTTCCATTACAATCTCAGACTCATTAGGGAGTTCAGGGTAAGGTATGGTGTCTAGATTCTAACATTCGCTCTTCTCCTACAGCATTTTGGCCGGTAAAAACAAACACAGGACTGTCAGTCAGATGAGGATAGTGACAATAACAGCAATAGCAACAATAACAGAAGCCCACAGTGACCACGCACTTCTGCCGTGTCAGAGTTCTAAGGGCTACACTGTCCAATGTCAGCATGCCCTTGAACAGGCAGGACTGCTGTGTGGTAATCAGAGAAGAGCTGCATCCTCCTGCCACCTCCTCACCCTTGCTGTTCCTTGAAGCCCACTCTGATGGGCTAGTTCTCCCTCGCCCTCTTGAATAAAATCCCAGGCAGGTGCCACTGGGTCTTCTGGTCACTCTTAGGTAATAAAAAGTCCTCTAGGCGTGTGTGACATGGGGGCATGAATCTATCAAAACTCAGTGAACACACACTTAAGGTTTCTGCATTTCAACCTAAGTAAATCTGACCTCAAAAGAAAGAAACTGTAAACAAATATTGAACTCTGGTTAATGACATATACACTGGAATATTTAGGGGAAAGTGTACCAATGTCTGCCATTTACCTTGAAATGTAGCCAAAGACAAGATGGTGGTAGAGCCTGCACTTTTAGGTATAAACGGAGCCTCCTTGCTCTCGTCCTAAATGCAGCAAGGTCTGGATCTGCAGGGCCAGCTCCGCCCCACTGGCTTGCCCAGTTCCTGGGAAGACAAAATGGAGGAATAGCTGTACACGTATCAAAGAGAGAGTTTAGAGCCTGCTCTCCATTTTGAGGCAAAATAACTCCATCCATATTCTCAGCAAATGTTTTAGATTCAACTCAGTCAAGTGAGTTAGTCCCTCCCCGCTCCACCTCATAGGGAGAGAAATGGACTCTCCTCCTCTATGGACATTGAGAGAAAGAGGATAAGACTCCCTCCTGACTGAGGATGACTTTCTCCAGACCTCGCTCTGTGTCCTCTCCAGAGCTGTGGAAGGGCATCAGTGAGAGCAGCACCCTGGGTGGTGGTCCACCCAGCTCTGCCTCCATGGTGGAAACTTGCTCTTCATCTCCCCAATACGGATTCCACTCTTTTCAGCAAAAGCCTCAGATTTTTCTGTTGGATCCACCTCTCTCTTCTCTCTATTGGTGTAATTTGTGTAGAGCCTTAGCCCAACTCAGAGACAGAGCACATGACCCAGACTGGCCAATCAGAGCTTCTCATTCCCTTGACCACAGTGACCAATTAGTTGATTCTTTGAGTTCCAGAGCAGGTCCCCCCCACCTCCATGGGATATGAAGCTATAATAACAGGCTAGACACTACCAAGGTAGAATCCGTCACAAAAGACACTGAGCTGAGATCAGAAGAGGGTTCGGATCCTCATGGCATTATCTGAGCTCCTGCCTGTTGCCATGCTTGATGTAGGCATACTTACGGAGCTTTCTAGTTACATGAGCCAATATTCTTTAAAAGCTTTCAACACTGTCCCTTAAGACCCATCCCCACCATCACTGCCTAATTTTGGTCTTGTCATCTTTCATGTGGCTTAATACAAAAGCCTCATGACTGTTCTCTCCTCCCCCAATTCATCTCCCACTTGCTGTCAGAGGAAACTTTCTAAAACACAAATCTGATTAGGTCATGGCCCTGCTTAAAACCCCTTGGGCCTACAGGGATAAAATCTACACTGCCTAAGCACACCCTGCCAGGCCCTGACAACCTGGTCCCCCCTGGGCTCATTCAGCACTTCCTCTCCTCCCACCACGAACTGACCATAGAAAACCACTGGCAGCTCCCGAAGCATCACAATGCTGCAAAGGCTTCGTGTGTTCTCTTCCTCCTGCTGGGAACTCCCTTCCCCTCTTTCTCTTCCTAATAAACTACGACTCACCCCTTAGCACCCAGCAGGAGCATCGCCTCCTCTGAGAGGTCTTTCCTCACTAGGTCAGGTGTACATTTCTCTCACACCTATCACAATGCATAATTATCCCCGCCTTGTGGTTACGTCTCTCCTTCTCGTTAGATACTGGGCTCCTGAGGGTTAGGATTATGTCTTGGGGTGACTCTACATTCAGGTTTGCCAAGAACAACAGTTTTGGCTTTTGTTTGATGCCTCAGCATAATTATTAAGAGCACCCCTTTTTACTCTCAACTGTCCTGGTGTGGGTAGTAAATTACTTGTTCACCGTACTTATTTATGATCAAGTCCATGTCTATAAAGAGTGAGTGTTAGAAAAAGTATTTCCACACCCTGACTGGTGCGGCTCAGTGGATTGAACATCAGCCTGCAAACCAAAAGGTTGCCAGTTTGATTCCCAGTCAGGGCATGTGCCTGGATTACGGGCCCCGTCCCCAGGTGGGGAGCATACAGGAGGCAACCAATCAATGTTTCTCTCCCTCTCTCCCTCCCTTCCTCTCTCTAAAAATAAATAGATAAAATCTTTTTCAAAAAAGTATTTCCAAATAAATGCATGAATAAGTGATCTTTCTAGGTCTAATTTTATTTTATCAAATAAATAGCTGAATTAGATTATTTCTAAATTCTTTATTGCTTAAAGTGGTTCAAATTAAGTCAGTACTCCAAAAGTCCAAGACCAGTAATTTTGGTTTATCCTCCCCTTGAAATGACCCACCATATAGAATTCCACATTTAAACATATTAATCCAGGGTTAACAACTTCAGAGACTATGACCTGCTGGGAGCCTGGTTATTGACACAAATGACTTCTCTACTGATGGCTAAGTTCCCTCAGTTAGTCCCACCAAGGGCTGGATAATCTCCTAACATCAGGTAAAAAATTAAGTTCCACTTATTCTTGTGATGCATGTTGCATCGATAGGATTATTATTGCTCAGATTTGCCCCCATGTGTGGTGTGCTTCAGTTTCCGACCGATCCATCCACATCCCTGAGTGAGCACAGCATGCTCTGCCTGGCCAAGCGGCAGTGAGAAATCTCACCGAGATTTACACTTGGGTGCCAAAAGCCCTCCACCATAAATAACATGTACCAACCAACTGTGGTCACATTTCATTTTACTAGAGCAGATGCAAAATTTTTGTGAGAAACAGCCAATTAATATTGTTGCATCTTGCCTCTTTCACTGTAAAACGCAGGTTTTTATGTTTACCCACATCTTATTGCCAAAATCTAGTGTAGTTAAAGTTTTAGGTCAGCTGCCCTTGAATACTTTAAATATTCTACAAACAATCAGAAAACAACACTAAATAACCGTGGTCACTTACAAAGTGGCCTATAAACTAACATCCTTTGCATTTTTTTAAACATTAGATGTCTTAGCATTTTTTTCACAAATTGGGTGTCAGTGGAACATGGCTTAGGTTTACAAAAACTTGCAGAAGGCAGTATTTAAGAACAAAGAAATTCCCCTGATGGTAAAAAGAGTGTATTTGCATAACTTCTACACCTCTACCTCCCATGAGACACAAACAAAAATAAATTTTCCGATACATGTAACTTTGGCACTCTACAATGCTGTTCTCACTGACCGAGAAAAACTTCCTCTGAATACATGAAAAATAAATATCACCCTGCATTTCTTACTATTGTTTAGAAAAAAATGTTGCATCAATATTTCAGAGATCAAATCTCTGTTGCATCACTGGACTAGTTTAACAAGATTTCCACAATTCTTCACAATTTGAGATTTGCCAGAAAAAAAAAACCCCAAATATATACAGATTTCTTTTTAACTTCTGCTTTAGCCACTTTGGAGTGCAATTTGGCAGCATCCAGCGAAGTGGAAAATACGGATACTCTACATGACCCACCAACCCCACTTCAGGAGACCCACCCTAGAACCATGGCTTTAGAACTTGTCGGTACAAGATCCCCATGACACTCGTAAGAACGACTGAGGACACCAGGGAGATTTTATTTATACAGAAGATACCTACTGACACTTACCTTATTGGAAATGAAAACAGATTTTAAATATGCATTAGTTAATTTAAAATAATAAATCATCATGTTAATATAAATAACATTTTTATTAAAATGATTGTGTTTTCTCAAGCAAAAACATTAGTAAAAAAGAGTGGCATTGTATTAGACTTCTGTGAATTTCTTTAATGCCTGACTTAATAGAAGACATCCAGATTCTTATGTCTGCTTCTGTAGTCAACCTGTTACACTGTAAACACCATATACGCTCTGGGAAGCTCCACTATACATTCGTGAGAGAGGAAGCATGAATAAGGCCAAATAACATCTTAGTGCTGTTACAGAAATAGTTCTGATCTCATGGCCCAGACCACACTTTGAGAATTACTGCCCTAGTGAAACTGAAGCATGTGTCACTTTGAGAATCACTGCCCTAAAGAAACTCAAGCACATGTGTAAAGATGTTCTTTGTAGTACCATTAATTACAGTGAGAAAGTGGAACCCATGTCCATCTTGTAGTCTATCCACAGGGGACTACAGAGTCCATGCAGGCTGCCCTGTTGTTGTTTTGCTCACTACATACCTCCAGTTCTTAGCACATGGTGGGTGCTCAATAAACAGCTGTGGAAGGAGGGAAGTGAGAGAGGCAGCGAGGGCGGAGATATAAATATTGCTCTGCAACTTGCCTTAAAATTTATTCTATGAACATCTTTCCACAGATATAAACTTAAGTCACAGGGTAGGAGTGGCCAAAAGCAATGTGATTGTTGTATAGCTAGTAAGCATATTTTTCTAAAGTCCAAAAGTAAAGGTGTCTGTACTTTATCTGTTAAGCACCACAGGCTGCAAACCACTGCCATCTAATGGAACATTAAGCTGTCCACACATCATGGGCAGACTGGCCTTTGTTGTTAACAAATTTTGCCCATATTTTGTTTGGAGATATTCTGTAATTCAGATTTTAAAAATGAGCCAATTATTTAAAGGCCTTTCTAGAAATAATATAACCAATGTAGATCTCTTTGTTACCCCTGTTATTTTCATGTACACTGGAGGATTTTCTTTTTTAAAATATATTTTATTGATTATGCTATTTATTGTATTATTACAATTGTCCCATTTCCCCCCTTTTATTCCCCTCTGCCCTGCATCCCCCCTCCCACTCACATTCCTCTCCTTAGTGCATGTCCATGGGTCGTATATGTAAGTTCTTTGGCTTCTCCATTTCCCATACTATTCTTAACCTCTCCCTGTCTATTTTGTACCTATCATTTATGCTTCTTATTCCCTGTGCCTTTTCCACTATTCTTCCCCCTCCTTCTCCCCGCTATAATGCATAATAACTGCTCGATAACCCTCCATGTGATCTCTATTTCTGTGATTCTTTCTGTTCTAGTTGTTTGCTTAGTTTGTTTTTGTTTTTTTAGGTTCCATTGTTGATAGTTGTGAGTTTGATGTTATTTTACTGTTCATATTTTTTATCTTCTTCTTTTTCTTAGATAAGTCCCTTTAACATTTCATATAATAAGGGCTTGGTGACGATTAACTCCTTTAACGTGACCTGATCTGGGAAGCACTTTATCTGCCCTTCTATTCTAAATGATAGCTTTGCTGGATAAAGTAATCTTGGATGTAGGTCCCTGCCTTTCATGACTTTGAATACTTCTTTCCAGCCCCTTCTTGCCTGCAAGGTTTCTTTTCAGAAATCAGCTGATAGTCTTATGGGAACTCCTTTGTGGGTAACTGTCTCTTTTTCTCTTGCTGCTTTTAAGATTCTCTCCTTATCTTTAATCTTGGGTAATGTAATTATGATGTGCCTTGGTGTGTGCTTCCTTGGGTCCAATTTCTTTGGGACTCTCTGAGCTTCCTGGACTTCCTGGAAGTCTATTTCCTTTGCCAGATTGGGGAAGTTATCCTTCATTATTTGTTCAAATAAGTTTTCAATTTCTTGCTCTTCCTCTTCTCCTCTGGCACCCCTATGATTCAGATGTTGGAACACTTAAAGTGGCCCTGGAGGTTCCTAAGCCTCTCTTCAGTTTTTTGAAATCATCTTCATTCTGTTCTGGTTGAATGTTTATTTTTTCCTTCTGCTCCAAACCATTGATATGAGTCCCAGCTTCCTTCCCATCACTGCTGGTTCCCTGTACATTTCTCTTTATTTCACTTTGCATACCCTTCATTTCTCCCTGTATTTTGCAACCATACTCAACCATTTCTGTGAGCATCCTGATTACCAGTGTTTTGAACTCTGCATTTGATAGGTTGGCTATCTCTTCGTTGCTTGGTTGTATTTTTTCTAGAACTTTGATCTGTTCTTTCATTTGGGCAATTTTTTTTTTTTTTGGTCTCTTGCTCCAGTGACATAGTAAGGGGCGGAGCCTTAGGTACTTAGGTATTTGCCACATCCAGGCAACCCACATCGCTGCTTTGTAGCACTGTATGTGGGGGAGGGGTCTGAGAGGGAACAATGCTGCTTGCTCGGCTCTCATTGGCTTTCAGTCATTTCCTCTGCTACCCACAAGCAAATTGGGCACTTCTGATCCTGATTCACAGGTGGGTGGGTTTGTGTACATTCTGGGACCCTGGGGGTCTCTCCAACAAACTCTCCTGTGAGGCTGGGAATTTCTCCCGCTGCTGCAACCTCCACAGCCTTTTACCACCAGAGGTTCTGAGACTTTATTTCCCCATGCTGGAACCCTGGGTTGTGTGGTCTGTCTTGCTCCCCAGTTGTTCTTTCCAGTTTATCTGCACATAAATGTGGGACCACCCAGTCCGCCAGCCGCCTCCTCGCCCACCCTGGTCTTTCAACTACTGCCTTGCCACACATCCTCTCAACCCAGCTGCCCATCTCCACCCCTCCCACTGGTCTGGATGAATGTTTCTTCAACTCCTCGGTTGTCAGACTTCCATATAGTTTGATTTTCTGGCAGTTCTGGTTGTTTTTCTGTTTTTAAATTTGTTGTTGTCCTTCTTTTGGTTGTGCGAGGAGGCACAGCATATCTACTGCACACCTCCACCTTAGCCGAAAGTTGGATTTTCTTAAGATAATTTAGGTAAATTCATTAACATTTCTCACATCATACAACAAAACCAGTGGTTAAAACAAGTTAATGAATAATTTTGTTCATATAAATTTATTTTTATTTCTCTCCTCTTTTCTTGACTTTGTTTGGTCCTAATTTACATGGTGAAAGATTTTTAAAACTGCACACAGAAAAAAAAAGCAATGCATAATGACTGCTCGATAAAAAAAAAAGAATATTCACAGACTTTTTCAATGCCTTTTTTTTTGTTCAGTTTTGTGTCCTCAATGCCTAACACATGTGGGAGTCCAATAAATAATTGTGGAAGGAAGGTGGGGTGGAAAAGAGAGAAGATGGAAGGGAAGAAGGAAATGTTTTAAAAAGATAGGTTATGATCTTCAGAGTGCCTTTTATCTGTATGATTCTAAAACATTAGTAACTATAACAAAGAGGCCATGGTTAATTAAGAAGCTTTCAGCCCTGGCCGGGTGGGTCAGTGGGTTGTAGTGGCCTTCGTGTCAGCCACCTACACTGGTCTTCAGTTTCTCAGGCACATTGCCAGCTGCCACAGGACCTTGCACAAGTAGTTCCTGCTGCCAGGAATTCTCTCCCCCTACACCCTCTCATAGTAGACATCTGCTACTTTACCTGTCCAAAGAGCTGCCTCATTTTTCTGGTAAAAATAAAAAGAAACAAAAAAACTGTCTTTTCTTTCCATCATCTCATGGACCTTGTAGTAACATGGATCCCTTCCCACATCCCAACATGTAATTCAGGCTGGCTAAAGTACTTCATCCGCTGGATTCAGTGACTGGTCCAGGTTTGGCCATGTGATCCAAGCAGAACCAAGCCGAATCCCTTTTTCTATAATTGCTATAGATGCTCTCCTTCAGTAACCCTGGGCTCTGAAACACACCTCCATGTGGAAAAAAAAATTATGAAGTCTACACAGAGAAAAGCAAAACCAAGAGATGGAGAAAAAGAAAGGAGTCCTGTTGACAGTGCTTAGATCCCCAAGTTCTGGCCTTTCCTGAGGCCTGTCCACCCCCCCCCCACCCCGACTTCTGCTACATGGGACAAGTTATGCTCTAGCCAGAGCTGGGTTTCTACTACTTAATTTCCTTTGTCTGCCTAACTCTTCAAGGAAAGCCAGATTCCAGAAAGTCTTCACAGACCTTCCTGTGCAGGTCAAGTCTTCATTAGTAAGTTCTTAGTGTACTCTCCAGCATAGCAGTCACCACATATATCACTTCATATTTATTCATGGATTTATTTAAATATCTCCTTCACAAGTTCTATGAGAGGGCCTAGGGTTTTGCTCAACATTCATTGCATCACCAATGACTGGTCTACAGTGGGCACTCCACACATATTTGTAGAACAAATGAATTTCATAATGAATTCACGCTTATGAGAGGGGCAGCAAGCCCAGAAAAGGTCAGAAAAAAAGAGTTCTTTGTTCAAAAAAGACTAAAAAGCCAAAATAAAAAAAAAACACGCCACTGTTAACACGACTTCATATTTCTCAACAAAAATGTAGCTACTGTCTTTCCCTGTAATTCCATTTTCATTCTTCTTCTGGTTTAAGCAGATCTTGGTTCTCAGAACAAAACTAAAGCTAAAAAAAAAAAAAAAAAGAACGCTTTATTTTGTTATTTCAAAGTAAAATAAGAAATACAAGAAAACATTCATGGTTACAACTTTCCTGAAAAAAAAAAAAAAAAGAAGAAGAAGGGGAAGAGTAAATGGATAGAAGACTAGCCCTAGCAGATTTTAAAACATATTTAAAAGCTCACAATTAGAACAGTTTATTATCGAAGAGACAAATAGACAAGTGAACAGAAACACACTTCAAATACATAACTAAATACATATGTAAATTTAGTTAATGATAAAGACAGCATTTACAATCAGTGAGGAAGAGGATGATCCATTAAGTGGAACTCAGGTCACACAGCTCATTAGTGATGGGTCAGCTATTTCTGACTTTCTGACCTCTGAATTTATCCTATTTTTGTTTCTCCCTGTTTGACAATAATAGCATGCGGGGGGGCGGGGGAAGAAAAACATTTAAAAGGCTGAAAAAAATGTAAAATTACTTGATGGGGTCGTCCACCCAGACCTACCGGACTGAAGCCCGGCCGTAGGCAAGTCTAGGACCTCCGGAGGACTCTACGTCTCGGTGGTAACCAAGCGCACCTGGGACTGGCGCCCGCAGGTGCACCAACCTGCGGGCGCAGGACCCTCTAGGAGTCGACTCACGCGAGACCCAGCTTAGGAGCGAGCCGGCCGAGTCTGCACAGAGAATACACCTGAGCCTGTGGGAGGCAGCCTGGGGGAGCACACGCGGGTTGGTGGGCACAGCAGGGGTCGAAAGGGGGATGCGGGGGTAGCGCGACCTCCTCCTTGGGGAGCACGCCGGAAGCGGCCGCCCAATCCTGGTGTCCAAGATGTTGGCTCCGCGCCCGAGTTAGGAACGGGATGCGCGATGGCGGTCGTGGAGGGGGCCCCAGTGGAGCGGGAGGCTGGAGGTGAGACCCCGCTGCGTTCGCAGAACTGGTAGCCCTGGCGCCTGGGGCCCTACGGAAAGCGGGGTGGGCAGCAGATCTTCGGAGGCAGGAGGCTAACCCACGCACCCCTCTTTAATCCGGGTGGGAGAGGCTGGGGCCTCCGAGACGTGGGTGTGTGGGGCCTGGGCTTTCTGAGACCTTGGCCCTCTTCTGGGTCTCGGTGTGCCCCGCTCACGGCCTTCCCCCTCTCTCACTGCCTCCCCACCTCACTCTAATGTTTTCCAGTTTCCTCCTGTGCGTATTGCAGACTGCACCTCCCCCGAACCCAGAATCAATCCTCAGACGTAGATTGACCCTATTCCTTGCCCAGCTCTGTGGCAGGCTCGTTTATAGGTTGTAACAATGGACGAGATCTGGTTTCTAAGCTCCAGGAGTCACTGAGAGCCCCGCTGGGGAGACTAGGCTGAACTACAGGAATGAAATGTACGCTTCAGATATGTTCTAATAGTTGATCTAAACTATTAGCACTGTTGGAGTTCGGGGGGCGGGGGAGGGACATTTAAGTCTGGTCTCTTCTTTGTAAAGGTCTGTATATCCTTTTAGGGGTAACTTCAAAAGTCATTTTCTTTGGAAAGCATTCCCTACCTCCATTTTAAAGCTTCTCCTCTATTTTTTAGCTTATTTAGCTAGTGCGAAGTTCATAAACTCTCACCACCTTGTTTCAGGTGTGTGTCTGCATGTGGCACAGCCCCCCTCCTTAGACAGGGACTCTATCTTTGTTTAGCATCACCTAATGTGTGCACATGAGTATGAATTGAAAAGGATTGAAATGGTGCCCTGGCCAGATGGCTCAGTTGGTTGGCGTGTCATCCTGTACACCAAAAGGTTTCTGGTTCAATTCCTGGTCAGGGCACATACTTAGGTTGTGGGTTTGATCCCTGGTTGGTGCATAGGGGAGGCAACCAGTGGATGGTTCTCTTTCGCACTGATGTTTCTCTCTCTCCCCCTTCCTCTCCCTCTAAAATCAATTCTTAAAAAAGGATTGAAATGGTTAGAAGGTACTGACTGAGGTGGGTCTGCAACAGTGGGAAGTATTTGTGTCAGTCAGAGGTTGAAAAATGATGGCCCCTGGCCAGATCCAACTGTAGATATATTTTCATTGTTCATGGTATTTGTTTTTATTTGAATTAGTGGCCAAACTTTTATATCAGGAAATTTCTTTGACATCCACTCTCACAATTCTAGATTTTCAGTACCTCTCGCAAAATCAGAAGATGTAGCCAAACAGGGCCCATGTGCCTGCATGGTGCTATTAGCAGGAGTTGAGTAGCAAGTCACTCCTGTAGACTCAGTCTAAAATTTCCAGATTCCTTGTCCCCGCTAATCCATTGTCTTTCCCTGACATGGAAGCAAAGTATCAATTGTCATTTATCACTTAGTTTGCTTCACTCCTGATTAAGTGCCTGGCCTCTTGCAGCCATTTGAGTTCTTGATTCCAGATGTAGATAGAGGTGAATAGTGAGGGCATCACAAGTAAGAGAGTCATGGGCAAAGGGATGGAATGGAGAGAGACCTAGCATATGGAGAAATTAGGGAGGATTCCAGAGCATGTGTTTGCTTTTAGATGAATCATAGAGTTGGGCTATTGTTATGGGTTGAATTATGTCCCCCCAAAAAGATACTTAAGGTCCTAATCTCCAGTACCTTAGAAAGTGATCTTATTTGGAAATAGGGTTGTTGCAAATATCACTTGGTAAGGTGAGGTCATACTAGAATAGAATGGGCCCCTAATTCAATGTGACTGGTGTCCTTATAAAAAGATGGCCATGTGAAGCTCCGGAGAGACAGAGGGAGAGTGCCACGTGAAGATTGAGTCAGAGATTGGAGTGATGCATCTACAAAGCAGGGAATGCAAGGATTGTCACCAGATGCTAGGAGAGAGGCACGGAACAGTTATCCCTTAGAGCCTGTGACTGGCTCTGGGCACCCTGTTTGGATCTACAAAGTGATCCACAGTTTGTGGCTGCCTCTGCTGGGCCTGCATGCGCACACGAAGGACCAAGCTGTGCACCAAGGCAGGCTTCCATCCAGTCTTGAGGGCAGGTCAGCAAAAGGCCCAAGGCACCCAAAGATCTGCCTCTGCCTGCTGGCTGCCTGATAGGCTCAGTCACTGCAAGAGTCTCTGGCAGTACTCACGCTGCATGAGAAAGGTTTTCAGTGAGCACACGGTGTTCACCAGATTGATAGAGGTTCAATCTCAGTGCCAGCGCTGGGTCTGAGGCCACTCAGCAAAAGTCCAGTGTATACCAAGTCTAGCTTCCCCTTGCTGGGTGCCCGCAGACCTTTGTGGTGGGCCATGGTCTCAGGAAATCATCAGAGTGAGGCAAGCAGAATTTATCAGGCCCAAACAGATCAAGATTTGGCTATGTGAAAAGAGGGCTCAGCACCAGTGGGGAGTGCAAGAGAAAAATAGCACCTGTCCTTGAGCTACACAACTTAGTCTGTCCTAGATTTTGCGGAGAGCCCAAACTCAGCAGAGCAGGGCCACCAGGAGTCCAGTAGGGTGGGGTTAGTGGATCTCCTATGTGGGGGAGTGCTAGTCAGGTTTAGGGGAAGCAGGGAGGAGTGGCTTCCACCCCAGAGCCACACAACTCAGTCACTGACACCCTCTGATTCTGCCCGGACCTCTACACCCCTTCCCAGGCAGCTGACTCCTTGGCTGGTTATGGGCTCTGAAAGATGGGTGACTGGGAGTCCGGAGGGTGGGGCTAGTGCCTTCCCCCAGGCTGATGCCAGGAGGCAGCTAATGCTCCTACCAAGAAAGATGGCCTCTGTGGTGTGGGAGAGGGACTCAGCACAGGGATCCTAGCAGCTGTCCCTTCAGCTCTCCCCAGATCCACAATCCCCAGTCCCTCCTCAAGCAACTCTAGTCCACTCTGTTCTGCCTCTACCATAGCCCAGAGTGGCTGTGATTGAGACTTTTGTGCATTGGCCCTTTAAAAGAGCTCCTGTGTCCCTAGCAGACTCCTGTCTCTCCCTGGCAGACAGAATCCCCACTGATTTTCACAGTCAGATGTTAAGTGGGCTCCTCTTCTGACTCTGGTGCTCTGGGCCAGGGAGCCCAGCATGGGGTTGAGACCCCATGCTCCTCAGGGGGAACCTCTGCAGCTGAGATATCCCTCCAGATATCAGCTGCAGCCCATGGGAGTGGGGCCAGCCCATTTCGCATCTCCCCCCCCCCAACCCCCGCACTTCCTATCAATCTCAGTGTGGCTTCTTCTGTAAATCCTTGGTTATGAGACTTCTGTTCAGCTTGTCTTCAGTTGGTTATTCAGGTTGATGATTCCATGTTTTAATTGTAATTCCAGTTTGGTCCTGGGATGGGGTGAGTGTAACATCCACCTACTCCACCACTGTCTTAGATCTTGGTCTCTCACATTTTTAGAGGGAGAGGCAAGATGGGCTACTGAGACCAAGCATAACACAGGAAGTAGTAGATTTTAAAAGAGAAGAGAAGGTATGGAGTATTTGCTACTGGCTCTCCATTGGGCAGTTTTTGAGCAGAAACTTCTATTTCAGAATTCAAGATGCTGCAGGATGCAGCTGTGAATGAATCACAAAAGGATGCTGTGCACCAGATCTGCATTCAGTTGGAATCTTTGTGAGGAAGAGACAGAGCTGGTCTTACTGGGTAAGGGCTCCATCCTCAACATAGAATCCATACACTGTAACTTCTCTTTCAGTTGAAAAAATATATATTTTTAAGAGCTCAGTGGAATTACAGGATTAAGGATTTCCGATGGAGGCAAGATTCTTCAGCTCTTTGGTAAAGGATAGCTAGCCTGACCTGTGGCAATAGAAATTCACAGCTTCTTGACTTGCCTTGTGCTTTCTCTCTCTCTGTCTTATTAGTCCTGTTAGACCAATAGATGGCCAAAACTCCACTCATCTTCAAATCTCAGACCTACTCCTCCCATCTTTGAAAACTACTCTTCCTCCTGTGTCCTCTGTCTTCATAAACAGCACCATATCCCACTCATTGCTCAAGTCAGAAAACTGAAAGGCCGTTCTTGACTTCTTTCTTTCCCCACATGCTGTTGATTCTAGGCCGACCCGTAGCAGACAGTGCTTACCTTGTTGGTCACTCACTGATCACACTATCTTGTTGTTATCCATTTACACATGTCTCCCCTCCATTACACTGTAAGTTCCTTGAGGGCAAAGACCATATCTGATGTTCACTTTTGTATTCCCAATACCTAGTACAATGTCTGGAACACAGTGGGTGCTCAATTAATGTATGTTAGGCAAACAAACCAATAAATGTTGTGAACACTGAGGCCCTTTTCCCAGAAACTCTGAGTTCAGCTATATTGGACTGTAGAGGAGGACTCACCACTGATCAAGCTTATGTTTCAGATGCTGCTCCCTTCTACTTAAGACGTCCTCTGAGGGAAAGAGTTCCTTAAACTACTTTCTGTGGAATTGGATGAAAAATCTGAGTAGTGTGCCCACCTGTCTCTGAGGTGAGAGCTTTGCAGGACAAAGGACTGGGTACTTTGCCATTCCCATGCCTGTGGCAAAGTTTGATTCTAACAGAAGAGTGCTTGTATCACTATTTGCAAATAATGTATTGTTTCCCCTTTCTAGCCCCCTTACTACTTTGCTTATATCATCTTCACTTTGTCCTAGATTTAAGATGAAATTATACTGTGTATTCATTATCAGCCAGAATCCAGTCAAGAGACAAAAACTATACCAGTTATTAAAACAAGGGGCATTTCATATAAAGAATGTTTACCTAGTAAAAGATGGTTAACTACTAAAAGGGTTACAAAAGGACTCTAAGGAGTATAGAAATAGATAATGCAAGAAGCAGCCTTACATCGCATTAAGGGAGAGTAAACACAGAGGGAACCAAGAATTTAGAAGAGGACTCCATAGCTCAAAGCTGAGATTCAGATGTTTTTTAAGAGGTTGTGGCTGCCAGAGGGACACATAGCCTGATGGTGGTGAAGAGGCTTGTCAGAGGGCATAGGCCAGAGCTGGTCTGTAAGAGTGGCCTGCCTAATGCAGAGAAATTCACTGTAGGGTATAGTCCATAGGAAGGGCCTGCTAGGTGGTAGAAAACTCATTGGAGGGCATGGGTGGGCTAGAGCTGGTCCACCACAAGCTATTAAGCCTCCCATCTGTTGATTTGTTGGCCCCCGAAAAAACAAAATAGCTTACTAGTATCAGGAAGAGAAATCCCTTTCTCTGTGTATGGCTCACAGTGCTCCTTCAGCGCCCTCTGCTGACTAAGCCAGACAACAGGAGAATGTTTCAGGGTCCAGCTCCAACACCAAAAGCAGGCTGAAGAAGACAAAATGGGCCTGTATAACACGATCCCACTTTTGTACATAACAAAACATCGGCCACAGCTGTCTTTGGATGGCAGGATCAAGGGATTATAGGTGCTTACTATTTTCTGTTTTTTATTTTCCTATAATAAACACGTAGTATTTTTATAATCAACAAAAATGTTATGGAAAAAGTATTTGTAATTTTAAAAGATTCTTTCTCTAAAATTATGAAAAATGATTATGAAATACATAAGAGTTTGAGTCACTTTAATGGCATCTGTTGATTTCCTGTCGTGGAAGACAGGTAAAGTAGCACAATTTATACTCACTCCCACCGCCTCTCCTCCTCACTCATAGTGCAACTTTTATAATATAATTATTTTAACATTGTCATGGTTTAAATTCACTTCCTATTCTACAAAAATAATCTCCAATTGTTTAATCTCAGTTCTGCGTTTAAAATGATTCAGTGCTCACCATCCATTTTTTACAATGTCCTCTCAATTCCTTAATGTTTATTTTAATTTATTTCTTCATCAGCTATATTTCAGCCATGTAGCCCTTTCCATAAAGGGTGCTCATGGGTGTCAAACTCCATGAGTTCTTTTTTTTACCTACCTGATAATGTTTTCTCATGCTTTTAACATGAAAGTGCATGTTGCTGAATAAAAACTTTTTTGGAGCACACTTTGTTTCTCTTCATAACTTTATAGGCATTACTCTACAGTCATCCCTGGGTATCGGGGTGTGGATTGGTTCCAGGACCCCTGTGGATACCAGAATCCACATGTGCTCAATCCCTTATATAAAATAGTGTAGTATTTGCATATAACTTACACACATCCTCCCATCTACTTTAACTCATCTCTAGATTATTTATAATACCTAATACAATGTAAATTATATATAAATAGTTATTTATACTATATTGTTTAGGAAATAATGACAAGAAAAAGGCCTATACGTGTTCAGTATAGAAGCAACCATCATAGGCCTAACTATGAAGTACATGTCAGCAACAATGTAACTTTTTAAAAAGATTTTATTTATTTATTTTTAGAGAAAGGGGAAGGGAGGGAGAGAAACTTCAATGTGTGGTTGCCTCTCATATGGCCCCCACTGGGGACCTGGCCTGCAACCCAGGCATGTGCCCTGACTGGGAATTGAACCAGCAACCCTTTGGTTCCCAGCCCGTGCTCAGTCCACTGAGCTACACCAGCCAGGACAATGATGTAACTTTCTAAAAAAAGATTTTCAACAGTGGTTGGTTGAATCCACAGTTGTAGAACACTAGGGGTGGAGGGCCAACTGTGTTCTGTCTGGTATTAAGTATAACTGTGGAGAAGTGTAAAGTCGACCTGAAATTCTCTCACACATTACTTGCTTTTCTGCCTACATGTCCATTTGCTCATTTGTTCCTGAAATATAGTTACTTCACCAGGAGATATCTTGGTGTTGACTGTTACATATCAACTTTTTATGAGCTACAACACACCCTTCCAATAGATTCAAGTCTTCATTTCAGCAACATTTTATTCTGTTATATATTTGAATGTTTTTATTTTGTTCTTTTCTTCAGGAATACTAATTTTATGTATTTGAATATCTTTCTATTGCTACTGGTCTTCTCTATAATCATATTTATATCCATTTCATTCTGTATGATTTCTCCAGGCCTCATCATAATCCTGTAGTGATTATTTTGTTGTTTCTTGGGTGAATTTCATCTATATAATGCTTTTAGTTTTCCCTTGCATTTCTTTTCTCAGCTCTTTAAAAATACTTCTAATTTTTTATTATTTTATAACCTATAATCTATTTTGAAGCCTTATATCTCATCTTTGAGATGATGGAGAACTCTGATGCTTCATATCAGTTCCTTCGGTATTTCTCTTGGATGTATGCTCCTAATCCCTCTGTTATTCATGTTCCTTTCTTTCCTAAAACAATCACCACCACCTATTTTCAAGCACACTTCCCACACAGTTACCTTAATGATTATGACTGAGCAGCGAATGAATCAGACTCTCCATTAAAGATTACCATGGGAAGAGGCAGAGGGAACGGAGATGGGGCACTTCAGAACCTTCATGCAGAGTTGCTGCCACAAACACCTTCTCATCTAATCTACAGTCACATGTCCCTTCAGTTTTTGGTTTCCAGGAGATCAACACAGCACAAGGGGAAGTCCTTTAGATCACAGGCTTTTCATAATACAATTTGAAAGTCACACTGTCTACTCCCTCTTCACCTTGCATAACCTCTGTCAGTGTTCTGTAGCTAGAACTAGGCGGAAGGTGATAGAGATGACCTGCCAGCGTAGCTCCTCGCTTTAGCATCTCCTCTTCCCACTCTGATGTGTCAGACTAGACGTCTACGGGGACAGTCCTTGCTTTCTCCATGACTCCCCTCCTGCCATGCTCTAGATGTCTTCACTCCGATCAGGAGGTCACTGAATGTGCCGTTCAGAAATATGAGCCTTTGGGAGATGTCTGTATGTGGCCCTCTTTTTTACGATGGAGTCACCTCATTTGTCATTCTTTTCATTGTTTTCAGTGGTTTTTGAGAAGTACCTTTACCATCTTTTAGCCTGTTCCTGATTTTTGAACAATATATATCAAACAAACAAAAAAAAAAAAAACACTTTAGGAGAAAATTATGATAAAGCCAGTTCTTTCCAGTATTTTATTTGACTGCTATTTAAATGCAATCCCTCCTGGATATGGAGGTTTATGCTAGGGACATTTTATTCACTGGTAGTTCTTGGGCTTAAAGGGTCAACATTAATAGTAATAATAACAGCAGATGCCACTAACATAGTGCTTTCTATATGCCAAGCACTGTTCTAAATGTTTTACATATATTTATTCTTATAACAACTGTGAGGTAAATGCTATTATTATCTCCATTTTAGAACGAGGAAACTGAGGGACAAAGGGTTTCAGTGACTTGCCTGAGATCACACAGTCAGTAAGTGATGGAACCAGGATTCAAACCCAGGCAGTTGGCCCTATAGTTCATTAGGAGTCTGTGTTCTTATTCATTATGTTGTGTTGCCTGTTGTTCATTGCAAAAAGATTAATGACTGGAGAGTTTATAGCACTAGGGCCACGGTGAAGTGGCTCACTCAAGGAGCTCAGAAATGTGTTTTTGTGTGGGAAATGTCAGGGATTTGAGGATATAGACACTTAAAAATAGTAAGCTCATCTGCCTCCAGTCACAGGAGGATACGAAGTTGCCATAAAGAGGAGGCAATTCTACCAGAATACCAGAAAGAAAAATGCCAGGTCTGAGAAAGGGAGAATTGATTCCTATTGAAGTGACAGGTAAACATTTTTATTCTGAGGCATAGTTTCAGAATTGTTTAACTGTTATGGTATATTGGGAGGAAAGGGTAGGGTGCCAGTTATTAATTTATTGTCTCTCAACTCCAAATCTACCCTTCTTTGCCTTGCTTTGCTTCTGTTACTGAATTTCAACCATTCCTCCTTTGCCAGCTGGCACAAGATTTAGATTTTTGTCAATAGAGGGTGCTGGAGGGACAATGGAAGGCCACTGAAAAACAAGGGTCTTCCTGGTGCTGGTGTGCTTTTTTTTATTACACACAGGATCCGCCAAGTTTCAACCCCATCAAAAAGGCCACTCCCTGGGGCCAGCTCCAGACCACCCGCCTCCTCCTGTGAATCTTCCCACCACCCCACAGACCACTTCCACACACCAGTTCCAGCCTGCACCTGACACATGCCTTCTCTGCCAGTAGGTATGTGTTCCTGTGGTGCCACAATCTCTCTAAAAAGGTCTGAATCTCAGCCCCAGTGGGGAAGAGTCCACCTCTAGTTTCTTTGTTCCTCCTTCTTAAACTTCCCAGCATAGGGAGAGGTGATTTTTGTACTTTAGGAATTATAGAATGTCCTACTACTTATCATTTCAGATTCTGAGACCAGGAATAAGATGAAGAACTGGAAGGCAAAGATGAAAATTTCTGAAGAAAAAGATTTAGCGAGGGCTGTACCGGAAATACTCCAAAGACAAATCTCCCAGGAATGTGGGTTAGTCAAAACCAGTGATCCCGAGGACAGGTCATTGCGACATTGGGTAAGCCCCTCGGAGGATGCAGTGAAGCAGCCTCCTTCCCAAGAGAGAGCCATCAGGGAAGTGGACCTCATCCCCAAGAAATCCATTGCAGGAGAGGGGGGCCACAGATTCAATGAAGGAGGAAAAATACTTTCTGCCAGAGAAAGATCCCACAGGTATGACATCTGTGGCCAGAGCTTCAAACAGAAGTCAGAAGTAACTGAACATCAGAAAATTGATAATATCAAGAAAATCTATGAATGTAAGGAATGTGGAAAAACTTTTAATCGGGGCTCAAGCCTGATTATACATCAGAGAATTCATTCAGTAAAGAAACCATATGTATGTAATGAATGTGGGAAAGACTTTAATCAAAGTTCAAACCTTATTATACATCAAAGAATTCACACAGGAAAGAAGCCTTATATATGTCATGAATGTGGGAAAAACTTCAGTCAGAGCTCTAATCTAGTTAGACATAAGAGAATTCACAGTGGTGAGAATCCCTATGAATGTAAAGAGTGTGGGAAGGCCTTCAAGGGAAGCTCAAACCTTGTCCTACACCAGAGAATTCATAGCGGAGGGAAGCCATATATATGTAACGAATGTGGGAAGGCCTTCAATCAAAGCTCAGATCTTATAACACATCACAGAATTCACACAGGAGAGAAACCCTATGAATGTTATGAATGTGGACAAGCCTTCAGCCAAAGTTCACACCTTGTCACACATCAGCGAATTCATACTGGAGAGAAACCCTTCAAGTGTAATGAATGTGAAAAGGCCTTCCGGCAGCGTTCACGCCTTACTGAACACCAGAGACTCCACAGTGGAGAGAAAACCCACGGATGTCATGAATGTGGGAAATCCTTCAGTGGGCGCACAGCTTTTCTTAAACATCAGAGACTGCATACAGGAAAGGAACTTGAATGTGGAAAAGCCTGCACTTCTGAGTTGGACCTTATCAAACAACAGAGAATACATAGGGAAGAAAAACCATATGAATGTAATGAGTGTGGTAAAACTTTCCGGGGAAGTTCAGATCTAATTCGGCACTGGATAATTCATACTGGAGAGAAACCGTATGAGTGTAGTGAATGTGGGAAAGCCTTTAGCCAGAGGTCTCACCTCATTACACATCAAAAAATTCATACTGGAGAGAAACCGTATCAGTGCAAAGAATGTGGGAAAGCCTTCCGGCAGCATTCACTCCTCATTCAACACCAGAGGATCCACAGTGGGGAGAAACCCTATCAATGTAAGGAATGTGGAAAATGTTTCATCTGGCGCACAGCTTTTCTCAAACATCGAAGACTTCACACTGGAGAGAAACTTGAAGAAGGTGAGAAAACATTCGGCAAGGATAAGTTGTTTAAAGAAGAGCAGAGACTTCACCAGAAAGAGAAAGCTTGTCTGGGTAATCAGTGTGGTAGAACTTTCCAGAGCAGCTCAGACCTCACCACACATCAAGTCACTCACACCAGAGAGAAACCATATGAATGTAAAGAATGTGGAAAAACCTTCAGTCAGAGCTCAGACCTTATGAGACATCATAGAATTCATAGTGGTGAAAAACCTTATGTATGCACTAAATGTGGGAAATCTTTTAGGGGAAGCTCAGATCTTATTAAACACCATCGTGTTCACACTGGAGAAAAACCCTATGCATGCCTTGAATGTGGGAAAGCCTTCAGTCAGAACTCACACCTTATTAGTCACCAGAGAATTCACACTGGAGAGAAACTCTCTGAATGCAGCAGCTGTGGGAGGGCCTTCAGTGGGCGCACAGCCTTTCTTAAACATCAGAAATTTCATCCTGGAAAGGAACTTGGGAAATGTGAGAGGGTCTTCACACAGTACTTATTCTAACAGGTTGCACAACCTAATGAATGTAGGAAAAGCCTGGTGGAGACCACATCTTATTGCACTATAGAGGATTTTTATTATTGAAAACCATCTGAAGAAAGGAAAACATTACAAGAGTCCTAGTGGATGGAAAACATGTAAGTATAGTCAGGTGGAAAAGTTCTTGGACATAAAATAGCCTTTTTCTGCCTTGGAACTACATTGGAGTATGGTCCCCAGCATATAATTACTTGAGAGTGTTTAGACAACTTCTATTGTTACTAAATCATTATAAATCACTTTGGCAACAACCCCAAAACTAAATTCTTCATGAAAGGAGCCCTTTAAATCTTGACTACCTAGTCTAGTGACCAGTAAAAATCTTAAGTACTTTAGTGTGATTAAATCTTTCTCTGGGATGAATTCTTCCCCTTAGGTGTTTTACACATATTCTCTTTTTTCCACCCTTATAAAAATATGCTTATGCATATGCAAAAATGCCAATTGGAATGAACCACTAATTGAGAGGGAACTAAAAAATAATAGAAATGACAAGATAGCTAAAGGCCAGAAGGATACAAGAGCCACATGAGGAGTTTCCCCAGAGAAACAGGAGTAACTACAAGTAGTATCAGGAAATGAAAGACCAAGGGACAGGAGAACAGTAGGTTTTGGGACTAGGATAAGACTGAGTGCTGGGACCAAGCATTTAGGTGACACGGGCTGGTGGGAATTCAAAGAAAGCATCTGATTTGAAAGGTCATTCGATTATAGGGAGAGTGGTTTTGTCTTGAACCAGGACTTTGTAATTGGGCACAACTTATTTAAGAATTGGGGAGTCTAAATAGAACTCTGAAGAGAGGTCATCGTTTAAGCTGCCAACTAATTTGGTAATTAGGCTCTGCCTCTGTGCAAACTCAGTCCTCAAATATTCTTATACTCTGAACTACTGGCAGATTGCATCTGAATTTCCATGAGTCATCAAATAAGAAAGCTACGAGAGGGACCATGTAAGGCAAGGAGAATTTTGACCTCATGTCTTTCCCCAGTGGGAGTAGCTTAAGAGATGCATAGAAGGGATCAGTGGTTCACAATGGGATGGTTTTGCCTTCCGGGGACATTTGGCAATCTCCAGAGACAGTTTGGTTGGCACAACTTGAAGAAAATATTGACTATCTAAAGTCCAGGGATGTTGCTAACATCTTAAAGAACACAGCCCTATCCCCCTCCCAAACAAAAAATTACCTGGCCTTAAGTGTCACCAGTGCCATCCTTGAGGAACCCTGCCCATGGATATTTAGACCACCAGTCACCTGGGGCCACTTAATCAAGGATTTCAGTGTCGTGTGGGCAGTGGCGTGTGTCCCAGGGGAACTGATAGAAGCCTTTAATTTAATTGGGAGGCAATCTGGTGTGGAGGGAGCACAGACATGGGTTTGAATCCCAGTATGATGTGTTGGTTTCAGGACTGGAGCAAACTATTTAACACCTCTGATTTTTATTTTCCTTAGTAATAAAGCAGTGATAAAGTAATCCACCTTATGGAGTTATTGTGAGTTGTGTTTTTAAAACATTTTATTGATTATGCTATTACAGTTGTCCCATCTTTTTCTCCCCTTTATTCTCCTTCGCCCTGCAGCCCCCTCCCATGGGCATTGTCCCCCTCTCTTAGTTCATGTCCATCCATAGGTCGTCCTTATAAGTTCTTTGGCTTCTCCATTTCCTACACTGTTCTTAACCTCCCCGTCTATTTTGTACCTACCAATTACACTTCTGATTCACTGTACCATTTCCCCCAATCTCCCCCCACACACACAATTGTGAGTTTTAAATGAGAAACTGAAATTTGCTGTTGACACACAGAAAACCATCTGGAGCTCTAATCATTTTAAAGCAAGATAAAGTATTTACAATCAAAGCATAACATGTAAGATACACATTATATATCAACATAAGACACAAGACACGTTATGCTGTCTTGTGACTGGTATAAAGAATATGACAAATTAAAGTTCAAGGCACTGGGGGGCTGTAGCACCCCCAGAGGAGCACCCTGAACATTAGTGGGAAGTCTGGAAGTGGAGAAGCCCACCCATACCATCCCACACCATCCCGAAAGGTGGCTGCTTGTGGATGGTGGTACAGAGCATGCCTACCCCCATCACTGTCTCAAATGTTAAAGCTCTTTAATAATCTCACACAAATTAATATTCTTTTTACATCAGAATATCTTTAAATATATTTAGGAAGCAAAAGGATTTCAAAGTGGCTATTACCAGTGATACACCTGTATTAAAAATTAAAGATACTTAACATTTTTTAATGGTCCCAGATTCTAACTAATCAAAACCTTTAGCTAACTTGGACATTTTAGCATTCTTTTTTTTTTCTTTATGTAAACAAAGGGAATTAGGAATTTATTCTTATAAACCCATCTCCATGTCCTTTACCTTACACAGTGACAGTGATGTTTATAAGGATAAGCAGGATATTGAAAGGGACCTTAAATAGCTAAAGACCTAAACTCCAAGTCTTTTTGAGGGACAGGTGTGATTGGAATGTGGACTAAGAGACATTCCTCCATATAAATATTTCATAGGAAGCAAGACTGTTACTACCACCTTGGGGAAAGAGCATATGAGTACAGTAGAGGAAGGGAGTGTTACCCAATAATCTTCCAATTTGGCCCATTTTTCTCAATTTTTCATGCCCTTAGAGTGAGGCAGCCATCATCATCTCTTACTTACGTTATTACCACAGCCTCCTAACATGCCTCCTGCTTCCACTTTTCTACAGAGCAGCCTGAGTATCCTTTCTTTAGAACAAATCTGATAGAGCCACCCACCCCCAAACTTCTTTAGAGCTTTCCCAATAACCTGAGCCTGAAGCCCAGTCCTTACAGTGACGCATGTGTTCTGATCCGGCCCCGTTCATCCACTCACTTCGTAAATATTTATTGAGCTTCTAATGTGTGTCAGGTAAAGGGTGGGGGTACAAAGAGGGGGGAGCAGAAATAGACAACAGTCTCTGTCTGGTGGAGCAGAGGCAAGGTTAATTAGGATCATAAGTAAAATTACAACCGTAGTAAGTGCCAAAAAGGAAAGGCATGAGAGTGCAGTGGGAGACAGCTGGGGAGGGCTTTCTGCAAAGTTGCTTAGCTTTCTAAATCCAACAGTTACTTCTGAATTATCTGTAGCTCCCCAAGAACCTAGGCACTGCCCCCTTACCCTATGGCCTTTCCACAAGCTGTTCCCTCTGCCAGGAATGCTCCCTCCCTCCTTACCTACCTCCGTTCTTTTTTAGTATTTCCTAGGTGTTGGGTACTGTGATAAGGACTTAACACCCATTTTCTCCTACATTCTTTGCCTCCGTCTTAATTGGTGAATACTACTGTTTTCTAAACAGGAAACTAAGGTCAGGAAGGCAAAACAATTTGCCCAGAGAGTCAAAACTAGTAAATAAATGGAAATTCAAATCCAGGCCTGCCTGACTCCAAAGCCCATTTCCTTTGGCACTGCTGTGTTGTCTCCCAGCTCCTTTGTGTTGGCCTCATTTACTCTGGTCATCTTCCCTGATGTACACCCAGTCAGGGTTAAGTGCTTCCACCGTGCTCCCAGATGCCACAGCCACCATAGCACAGACATTGATATATTTGTCACTCCACTAGACAGAGCTCCACTGGAAAGGGACTGGATCTTTCTGGTCTTTCAGGTCCAGTGACTCCAGGTAGAAGGAGCCAAGCTTCAGACACTAGGACAGATGATAGCTCATGTGGGCAGAAGTGTGACCCCCCTCTCTGGGCTGGTCTAAAAGAGGGGAGGACTCTACTGGGTGGCCATTCCACACGTTAACCAGGGAGGCTGCAGGAGTGAGAGGGCCTGGCTGCCAGCTTTCACTGCAGCCTGGCTCCCACCCAGACTGGACAATGGCTACAGCTCCAGGGGAAGTGCTGAGTGACAGGGCAATCTGCCACAGGTGTTACACCAACCACCTGTACCCCAAAAGAAGATCAGATAAAGCCCCTGCACTGCCTCCTCAGCAGTGCAGCTGACTTCCTGTCCAAACCCCGTGGGCCTGGGGCCTCAGTGAAGTTTCCCTTTTGTTGCCTGGAGAGTTAAAAAATGAATGAGTGAATGAATGAATGAATGAATGCAACCTGTGGATATCTCATATTTGAGTAAATGGAATAGTGGATCAATTCCCTCAGCTAAAGAAAAGTTTTGGTTCACCCTTTTAACATTTTACCTGTGCCCATGTCACATAAAGGGATACTACTTAGATTAGATGGTTGATATAGGGCTTTAATGCCATCACCATCATTTTGGGGGATAAAGGATTTGCATAGCAAAGTAAAGAACAGCAAAGACATCATGCTGCTATACCTTCAGTGAATTAAATTTGTGATACCCAAGTCATCATTTACAACCTCTTATTTGTTGAATTCATTCATTTATTAATTGTTGAGTGGCAACCCTGGGCTAAATGTGGCCCATTCTTCCTTGGGGTCAGCTCTGTCCTCAAGGAGCAGGACAAACTTAGCTGACACAAAGGGCATTTCCTGTCTAATGACCCCAGGAAAGAAGAGGAAAAATCAGAGAAAAGTTTCGGGTCAGAATGAAGGTGTCCTACAGTCAGTAAATCCCAGATCAATGTGCACTGTGGGTGCTCTGATGCTGAAGTTGTCCACACTGATATTCAAATGGCCTCTCCATGTGAATTTTCTGTGAACTCCAAGGTGGAAATTCCATCTTAGGGTGGACTTCATTACAACAGTAGGGTTGCTCAGCAGTGTGAATGCTCTGACGCAAAGAATCTCTGAACTCCACCCAAAGACTTCTCCGCCCAAGAGCATGAAGACCGCCCAGCTCTTTACCACATTCACTGCACTCTTGGATTCCCCCTCCCCCACTTGGAAGTCAGTGGAGTAGAATGTGGATTACAGTCCTACTCTAACTAAAGGCGCTCACTGTCCCCACCCACAGCCATGCCGGACATAACCAGTAGATCAAAGGCATAGAAGCATTTTGCTCTGTTCTTGATGAATTTTCTGGGTGATCTGCCCAGACCTCTGCCCCTCCAACACATAACCACCCGTCTTAGCAAAAGGCCTCAGGTGACCAACCCTGCTGGCCTCAGCCCTTATCGCCTTCACATCTATCTTCTTAATCCCTCCAGCGGCCTCAGAGGACAGTGCCTTCTTCCTTCTTTCTAAAGCCAACCCTGCATTCCTTATCGAGTTTATTATCCTTTCACACTGCAACTAAATTAAATTTTAAAAATTAGTTATTAGAAGAGTATCTTAATAGACCTAGCTGGAAGTCTGAAATAACGTAGGCCGAGCAAGGATCCCCTAAGTATCTGCTGTTGGCTATTGAATCCCACCCTGGGGTGTGAAACATTTTCACAAACTACAAATCACTTGGTGCTGAGACAAAGGCCAGGTCCTGGGTCGTCACACCCAAAATTCGGAAGTAGGATTCAGCTGGTGCGCCACAGCCAGCCCACCCGGGTTGGGGGGGCGGGGCTGGGCCTTAACATCCTTACCTCATTGGTCACCAGTAAAAGGCACAGCGGGATCTCAACTAATTGGCGCGCAGGAGGCCGCCTCCAGTCCCGACCCAGGGCCAGCAGAGGCCCCGCACAAAAGTGGGGGTCCCGGCTTCCTAGAGCAACCACGGAGACAGAGGTCGGTCTCTCTGTCTCTCTGGGTGGGGCTCCTACCTCTTCTTGCAGGAGGCTGAGTGGAGGCCGAGCGCATTTGGTGACTCCTTGGAGATTTGGAGGGTACTGGCAAAGTTGAGTACACCAGGTGAAAACACTGCCTGCAAAGCGTGTTACAATCAAGTTAAGGAAAAAAAAAAAAAAAAAAGTCATCGTTCTCGCCGGGGTACTGCCGGAAACAGTGGAGTTGCAGCCCAGGCCCCATGCAAAGCCCCATGCTGGGAGAGGACATGGGGAGGGATGGCCAGGGGGTGGGAAGGGAGTGAACTCGGGTGCTGGGGCTTATGGAGGGCTCCCGGGCTCTCAAGCTCTTTCCCTCCTTCCCTTCTGCGCACTCTTCCCAGCTCTGACAGCTCGGGGAGAGGCGGGCGTGGACGATCGTCTGCTTGTTGGGATGGCCCAAGCCTTCTTCTGTTCTGCGGCGCTGACCGCTACTAGATTGCTCGAGTCCCCACCAGCCTCTCAGTTTAGCCCCGGGCCCAGAACAAGTACTACTGCGTCGCAGGTGCTCCACAAGTGGCTGATGAATGTGCACCCACCTGCGTTACTACTAGAATTGTCCTCTCCCCTCCCCACTGGATTTTACTGAGGCCCCAGCTCCTGTCCCTTTTCAGGGGCTCACCCGGGCAGGTCGTTTTCACACAGCTTTATCCCAAAAGTTGAGAGGATGTGGTGAGGTAAAGGTTATTGGGGGTTACTTGGTAATTTTTTTTAAGGTGCAAGTGTGCTTTTTAGTAACTTGTGAAGGACTACGGGGTCCAAGGACGGGTTTCAGATGGTCCATGAATTCCCTGAAACCGCCCGCACATTTTTCTAGGCAGAGCTTCCTTGAGTTTCAAAGATCTCTGACTCCACAACCTTAGGAGCCTGCCTTAGACCAGGAGCCACTTAGGAAACATGTTTTAAAGTATCTTAGCCAATAACAATAATAAACACCAGCTCAGAAATCTCAGTAACAAGTTATTTTAAAAACTGGCCCATCCAAATGATCAGGGTATCTTACATGAAGTTGTGAATCATGAAAAACTATGCACACATACAAATAGGTAACATGTGTCCTGTTATGAAAGATACAGGCTCTCACAAAGCAGAACAGATCAAGGACAGAGTGGGGCTTATACAGAGCCAGCCACTCACAGAGCACAACAGGTTGGTAAGGGTGAAACTTACAGGATGGGGACTTAACAGGATAGTAGACAACACCATATTAAGACCATAATGAAACAATGTACTTTGGAGTAATAAACATTAGAAAGTTATCAAATTAGTAAAATTGTAAAGAAATACTTATCCAAAGTTAGTATACCAATAAAACTCCTTTATCAGAGGAGGATAAAAACACACACAGACATAGCTGCAAAAATTCTGAAGGATATTTCTGGGTATTTGGGCAGGTCTTTGAGATTGTGAGACTTGTTTTTTTTTTTTAATGGGTCTAAAATTAAGAAAATTCATGTTTTTTCTCTTCCTTGATAGAATTTGACTTAGACAAAATTATGGTCACCTGTCAAAACTACAGATTTTGACTCCCGAGTAAATTGAGAGTGAAAGAGGCAAACAAGGAGAGCAATCTTCCCGAGGTAACTGGGTGAGGTGGACAAGAGCAGGGAATGAGGTGAAAATTTCACTAGAATTCCTTGTTGATTCTTCTTGAAATAAAATGTGAGACCTAGCCCCCATATGAATATGCTCTGGTACAACACAAGTTGGTCACTAAATTGCCTTATATAATGAATGTCCCAAGGAGTGAATTAACTGAACGACCTTTTCTTGAGCTGGGAGGGAGGGGGTGAGTTGGTGGGGAAGCACAAACTGGATATCTGACAAGAAAAAAGGCTTGAGGTGAGCCCTGAGAGGGAGGACAAAGAGAAAGAATTTCAGTGGCAGTTTGGCCAAGGGACTTCTGAGAACAAATTGATAGGATGTGAACCCACTTCTCCACCTCTTACACAACAGCATCTTCAGGAAAGTCCGTATTGCTCATGGATGTGTTCGTGTGAAGGGATTCTTTTGGGGAGCTTGAGGTGGTGCTGGGATCTATATCAAGGGCTGGTAAAGGGTAAATGTGGAAATAAATTATGCGAATGCAGATATCAGAAGTTAAATGGATAGGTGACATCCACGTTTTATGTGGAATATATGGTCTGGGTATAATTAGATGTGAACTTGAGTCACTGCACTTGTAATTACCCTACAGAAAGAGGTAGGCCAAAGAACTTCTGCTGAGAGTTTGGCTGCTAGAGGCAAAAGTACCTGAAAGGATGTGAAAACTGTGTAATCAACTTTATTTGCTCAGTCCTTTTCTCAAGCCAAGAGTGTGAACCTGGGAGATCATATATTGGGGTACAGAATAAACCCACTTGGTGGGTTTGGGCTGTGGTCAGTTTTTTTTCCCAAGCACATGATGTAAATCCATTATATTCAAATCCATGTAGCAATTCATAATATAAAATGTGCAAATGATTTCAAATAAGGCAGTAATGAGTCCACCTAGCCACAGCACAGCACAGTGGTTAAGAGCACAGACTAGGGTTGCAGTTTGGGCTCTAGCACTTACCAGCTGTGTGATCATGGGTAAGTTACTTAACATCCTTCCTGCCCCTCCTCATCTTTATAATCACTGATGGTTGTGCAACTGTAAATCAACTAAACAGCATTCAACACTTAACGCAGGTGAATTTTATGGTGTGTAAAGTATACTCAATAAAGCTGTCTTTAAAAACAGTATCTAGATCAGAGAGATGCTGTAAAAAATGTAAACTGGCACTGTGCCTGGCACATAGTAAACAGTCATAAATACTAGTGATTAATTATTAGTGTAATAAAGAAGAGATTAAATAATAAAACACTAAAGATATATAAAGTTAGATTTTTAAAAGAATCAAAGAACTATTGAGTTGGTTGAAATTTCAGAGATCACTTAGTTCAACTCCCCTCACTTTATAGTTGAGGAAATTAGGGACCAGCAGGTGAAGTGCCTTAATTTAAGGTCTAGTTCTAAAACCAGACCCAAGCCTGCTGGATCCCCATCAGTGCAATTCCCACTCCCACCCACTGCCTCAGAAACATGGACACATGAAATATTGAGGGTGTGTTTCTTCAAAGAAGAAAAACACACAGAACACAGAAATTCATGTAGAAATGAAGAAAGAGGATCCCAAGGCCAAGGGCAAACTGTGAAGAGACCATCCCATCCTGGCCTATCAGTCCAGTGGGATCCACGTCATGAGAACATTAAGTGCTTTGGCAAGGAGGCCCTGCTCAGCCAGGTGACCTGGCCCATCACTGTGGCAGGTGCCTGGTATGATGAAGCTGCACAGTCCTGTCTGCTACTTTCTGACACAGGATCTGTCAGCGTAGCAGCAGCAGGAACTAGAGCCAAAAGTGAATGCAGTAGAGTTCTTGGGAGCAGTCAGTCTGAGCAGCCCAAAGTGTGAAATAGCTGCTAAATGGCTGTTTTTGCCCATGCTGAGTAGTCTGGCCTCACGTATTTATCATCCCCTGGCCTTGTTCATTAGTCCCTGTAGATTCTGAGTGCCTCATGATCCTGTAAATTGCCTGTCAGTTTCCTTCATTGTGGCACCCTCTTCTAGCAGGAGATATGAAATGACCCAAAGATTTCCACTTCATTAGTGCTGCCATCTTCTAAGGGAACTTGATAGCATGTTTGAAAAATTTTGAAGCTAATAAAAGCTTACTGTATTATTCCAATGCTACATGTTGGACAAGAGAACAAGGTTTGTCTTCTAGGCCAAGGCTTTCCAAGACTTCAGGGGATAACATTCAATGAGTCAACTCTCATTCTTAGGAGGGAGTGGAATTACATTCCTCTATTTTTCCTGAAGAGCAACAATTTAGACTAGGTGGCTGGTACGCAGACCCCTGATGGTAGGTGACCCACTAGGGGAGAACGGAGGAAGAAAAGGAAAAAGGGCAGAGGAGAATTAAGGCCTGAAACAGCTTTTATGATTTAACTCAGTACATTGAAACTTCTCAATGAATAATTCATAAAAGTGCCTCATCCTATTTGACCAACTGTTTAAATAAAAATCAGTAGAAAGACAGAGGAGGTTCTATCCATTCATTTGATCTGAGAACTTGGGATGTAGCTTATGATTAAGTCTGACTTCAGCTTTTCCACAGAAAGCTTTCCTATTTTGTAAGTCACTCCATACAGTGAACACTTTGATGTCGAAGGAGGTGAGAACTCCGACTAAAGGTCTTCTGACATTCTTGGCACTCGTAAGGCTTCTCTCCAGTGTGAATTCTCTGATGTATGATAAGTTGAGAATGCTGGCTGAATGTTTTCTCACACTCATTACATTCATAAGGTTTCTCACCAATGTGAATTTTTTGGTGGAGAAGAAGCTCAGAATTATCCCAGAAGGTTCTTGCACATTCATTACACTGATGAGGTTTCTCTCCAGTATGAATTCTCTGGTGGACGATAAGATGGGAGGTCCGCCTAAAAGCCTTTCCACACTCAAAGCATTCATAGGGTTTCTCTCCAGTGTGAATTCTCTCATGTCTAAGAAGTTCTGAGTTCCCCCTAAAGGCCTTCCCACATTCCTTACATACATAGGGCTTCTCACCAGTATGAATTCTAATATGTCTAATAATCTCTGAGTTCTGACCAAAAGTTTTTCCACATTCATTGCATTCATATGGTTTGTCTCCTGTATGAATTCTTTGATGCCGGATAAGCTCAGAACTCTGACCAAAGCCTTTCCCACATTCATTACACAGATATGGTTTTTCTCCAGTATGAATTTTCTGGTGTCTGATAAGGCCTGAGCTATGCTTGAAGGCTTTGCCACACTCATTGCATTCATGATATCTTTCTTCAGTATGAATTCTCTGATGCTGAATAAGCTGTGAGCTGACCCTAAAGGTCTTCCCACATTCATTACATTCATATGGTTTCTCTCCCGTGTGGATTCTCTGATGTAGAATAAGGGCTGAATTCTGACTGAAGGCTTTACCACATTCTTCACATTTATAAGGTCTCTCTCCAGTATGAATTCTATGATGGTGGATAAGATGTGAACTCTGAATGAAGGCCTTTCCACATTCATTACAAGCAAAGGGTTTCTCTCCCGCATGAATTCTCAGGTGCCTGCGAAGACTTGAGTTAGTTCCAAATGTTTTTCCACATTCTTTGCATTCAAAGGGTTTCTCTCCACTATGAACTCTCATATGCTGGATAAGATGTGAATTCTGATTAAAGGCTTTCCCACATTCTTTACATGTATGAGGTTTTTCTCCCACAGAACTCTGTGTTTTGTTAGGTCCTAAATTCTCTATGATGTTTTGGCCAGAGGTAGCAAATGCCTCCGCTGTAATATCTCCCTGACGTGTCATCAGTTTTGGTCTGGGATGGAACTCTCTCACACTCTCATTCTCCTGGTCTTTCTCGCTTGAGGGTGATCTCTTAAAGACAATCAACCCTGATGCAAAGTCTCTCTCCTGAGGAGACATCTGCTCCATAATCTCTTCTGTGGACTCTCCTGAATGCCCCTCCAACATGTCTTCTTCACATGAGGGTCCAAACTCATGACCCTTGTAAACTGCCTTTGGCAGTTTTTCTATTGCCCCATGTAGCTCAGACTCTTCAGAAATTTCTTCCTTGGGAATTATCTCCTTGTTCTCAGTCCCCATCTCACAATCTGAAATGAGAGAAAGTATGTGAAGTGGCTATATCATACCTAAATGAAGCTAATGTTAGAAGAGTATGGAGCTTTGACATGCTCTGACAGCCCTCAAAAGCAGTCTTGGTTTCTGCTGAAATGATAGAATGCTGTTGAAGAGAAGAAAGATATTTAGAATTATGGTGGACATGCCAGACAAACAGCAAATGCTGACTGAAAAGAGTGAGAGAAATGATTAGAGGAAGAGAGTTAAGGACAGAAACAAGAACTGGAAGGTAAGGAGATGCTGATAAAAGTTCCATGGTATTAACAGTGAGTTGGGGCAGAACCTGAGGTTTGGTAAGCAAAACATTTAGGGAAAATGGTGGCCATATTAATACATGGTACATGGAAAAGTCTGAGAGATTGGGAAAAATAACTAATATAAAGTTTTGGATTTATAAACAAAGTAATAAAAAAATGAATAGCAAGAGGGACTATCCTGAGCCCAGTCCTCTGGTGCTTACCAGCTCTACAGAACAGGGGACTATATATGTACCATTCAAAAGTTAACTTGAGTTAGCTATAACTAGCACAGAAGTAACTATCCTTGCTCTCTTATAATTGGATGAAGTAAGGTTCTAGCTTAATTTTCGCCAGCCAGTTAGTAAATTGTATAAATAACTACTTTCTTTTCTCCACTGATTTGAAATGCCATCTATATCACAGTCTAAAGAACCATATATATTTGGTTAATTTCTGGGTCAATTTCCAGACTCCATTCAGTTCTGTTAATCTGTTTATTCCCTCTCTAATACCAAACTGTTCAATCTACTATGGCTTTATTAAAAATTTTAATGTTAGAGAAAGTTCACTCTCATTAGTCTTTTTTCACATTTTCTTGTTGTATTTTTCTAAATAAATTTTAGCATAATTTTGCAAAATCTCCTAACATCCTGATGTTTTGTATCCATCAAGTCTCTTTATGAATTTTCTTTTAGTACATTTTTTGTATATTTTCTAACTGGTTTTATTTATATATATAGCAATGCTATTGACTTTTACATACTAATATTCTAATTGGCCCCTTTATAGAAGTTTCTTAGTATTTTTATAGATCTACAGCCTATGCTTTTTGTAAACTTCTAAAATGCTATGGCAAAGATTTTTAGTTATTATCCCAAATCTATTCTTCCCTACCTCATCAGCAACAGAATAATGAATTTTTTTAGTGTAGCAATAAGTCTAGCAGAAGAAATAAATTCTCAGACTTCTTCACAGCTAGGTATTGACATGTGACCAACTTCTGGCCAACAAGATGGTAAGATGTAAATGAAAGAACACAGGACATATGGGAAGTCTCTTTCAGGGTGAAGGAATGCATTCCTTCACTCTCTTCTTCCATGCTGTGCCTGGGGTGTGAGCTGGTAGTTGGAGTGCCATCTTGAACCATGAGTACACTGGCATACCCTATGGCAGGACCAGAGCTGGAAGGAACCTGGGCTCCTGATGACTCCATGGAGCTGCCAAAGCAGCCCTGGAATGCCTGCCCCTGGAGTTCTTTTATTTAAGAAATAAGCTTTGCCATGGATGAAACTGGAGAGCATTATGCTAAGTGAAATAAGCCAGGAAGTGAGGGACAAGTACCATATGATCTCACCTTTAACTGGAACATAAGCAATAGAAGAAAAAAGCAAACAAAATATAACCAGAGACATTGAAGTTAAGAACAATCTAACAATAGCCAGGGTGGGGGTGGGGGGTGGGGGCGGGGATAGTGGGAAGAGGGTATTACAGGAACTACTATAAAGGACACATGGACAAAACCAAGGGGGAGGGTGGAGAGGGGGGAGGGAGGTGGGTTCACCTGGGGTGGGGTAGAGGGATGGGGAGAAAAGGCATACAACTGTAATTGCATAACAATAAAAAAAAAAAAGAATAATCAGTAAAACTTTCAACATTCAAACTATATTGAATGAGAAAAATTAAACTTGTCTTCAGAAAAAAAAAAAAAAAAGAAATAAGCTTTGCCTTGTTTGAACTATTAGTTGTTGTTGTTATTTTGTGGGGGGGCGAAGGTTTGTTTTTGGTTTTTTTATGAAGCCAAACCTGTTCCAAATTGGTACAATGGCCCCAGGAATTTAGCTGTCCCAGTCACAGAAATCCAAATGATGGGAGAATAAGCCTGGCCTCTATTCAGGTAGTAAGCAACCTGGAGCTAATATTGAAGAGGCTTTTTGCTTAGGCGAGTGCATTTTTGTACCATAGCAAATCTGAGGAGTATAATCCTCCCATCAGTAAAAGTATTAGCTGTGGAAGGTAATTCTCAAGGGGGATAGGTAGCTATGGGGCTTTATCCTTTAGAAAATTCAGTGTTATGGAATGCTTTTTAAGCCAAGGAGTGACACAGTCCATTGTCAGACTAGCATTCCAGGCAGATGCACACTAGTGGCCATTTAGTGGCTGAACTATAAAGTAGTATGCCTAGACATAGGAAGATCAGTTAGGTTGATGCAGTCATCAAGGTAAAGGGTCATTAAATCTAACCATGGCAACTGTAGTGGTGAATGAAAAGGACACATACTGGAGAAATATTTAAGAGGACAAATTCTGTAAGATTTGGTGTGTGAGGAGTAGGGATGAGTCCAAGATGGTGCCACATCTCCCTTAATTTGAGGAATGGTAATTAGATGGACAGTGGTACCGCTGAGGTTGGGAATACTGGAGGAGCAGCTAGTTCAGAAAGGAAGATGACAGATGGCTCTGTCTTGGACTATATGGATTTAAAAATATCCATATAAAGGTATCAAGGAATCAGTCAAAATATGTTAGTCTAAAGTTTAGAAGAGTCAGGACTAGAAAAACAGACTTGAGAGTACTTAGCATAAATGGTATGAGCATAGTATGAGAACTGTTACTGAGGACAGAAACCTAAAAAGCCAAAGATAACATTTAAGGGTACTCCAATTATCTCCCATCTTCCACTCTAGATCTTTCTACCTTTCTCCACCCTGCTCTCTGCCCCAGATGGCTACCCTATACAGCATACATCAACAGGCCATCTGGCTTCTAGTTGGGTTCCATCAATGGGGAGGCCCAGCAGGAAGCTGGAAGTAGGGACAATAGTAAGGTCAGGATATTTATTCTCCTAGTTCCTATGAGATCACCTTGGGCTCATGGTCTCCCTCAATGGTAGGTCATTACTCCTCTCAAGGTGTCTATTCTACCCAAATGTCTAAACAACTGGGTTCTCCATTTAAGGTCTCCTGTCTCTGGTCTCTTATGACCACCCCACTGTTGCCTCAACACCCTGCCCACACTTATATCATTTATAATTAACCTCTTTGCAAATAAACCCTCCTGAAATTATGCTAATTTGAGTCAAATATCTGTTTCCTGTTAGGACCCTAAAGATAAAAGGGTGGGTAGAGGAAGAGAAGCCTGCCAAAAAGAGAAAAAAATGGTTAATGAAGTAGGAGAAGAACCAGAATACAACATCAGAATTAAAAAGTGTCACACACATTGAGATATCCAGTAGAATAAGAACGGGAAAACCTCTACTGGGACAATTAGATAGTTACAGATGATCTGTGAGAACAAATTCAGTAGAATGACAAAACAGAAGCCAGTGACAGTGGACTGATTAGTAAATTTGCTACTTCTTTTAAAAAATTTTGGATGAAAGGAGAGGACCAAGATGGGCAGTAGCATTAAAGGTCAAAAAAGAATTTTCTATAATGGGAAAGACTTGACTGTGTTTATATTAGAAGTGATGGTACCAGTAGAGAAATAGGGCTTAAGAGGGAAAATATGAGATTACTAAAGAAATGAAGACTCTGAGAGGCAGGAGACACTGGGGTCAAGTGGTGAGGAAAGGGAAAAGTGGTGATTTGGGGGTGACCTTAGGACTGCCCTTCTTTCTCTCCCCAGCTTCTCAATCATCCACAGGGTGGTAGTTACTACCACCTTCCTACCCTGGGGCCTTCCAAGTCACTCATCAGTGCAGCCCTAGTAACGGCCCCACAAACCCCCACCTCCAGCACCTGTTAGAAACTCAATCTCCTACTGGAATCCTGAAGCCTTGGAAGTTCTTTGTGCTACCCCTCAAAATGATGTGGAATCTTCGTCTACTTTCCCTGCCACGGCATCTTCTCTCATTTTTCCAAGGAGTAAGGAGTGAGCACCCCAAAGCTGGATTTCTCCTTTTTGTTGAAATTTTTGAAAATACAGACAATATGAATCCATGTAATTGTAAGGATCCATTGTAGAGAATTTAGCTATCTTCTTCATCCATGCTACCATTTGAGTTGGGAAGTAGTGTGTTAAATAAATTTCTCTCTAATACTCAGCCAAGAACAAGTTCCACAGGCTGGTATTTCAGTCCCTATCTACTTCCAGCGCCCTCTCTGGCCTTTCCTTTTCACCCTCATCTCTCCCATAGTTACTTCTTTTCTATTATCTAGCTCTTTACAAAGTCATCATTCATAGAACCTAAATCTGTACCACACCATATGAAAAAATCACTTGTCCACAGTAAAACAAGACAAAGATATGAAAGTTAGGTATGTACCTATCCCCAGCTTCAAACTCTGGTTCAAAATTCAAATCCAAAAAGTATCCCCTAACTAAATTTGACCCTGTCTGACCATTCTTTTGCCTTGCATTCTACCAGTGACACAATATTAACATTATTTATTAAATAATGCTTTACATAGGTACCTTCTCATATACAAATCAAAGCCAATCTCCAGTTGGTTGATTTTCCCAGAGGCACAGCCACACATTAAACCTCATCCTAATATGGAAACATGCCACTACTCGTAGCCTAAATGTACATCTCCAAATATAATTTCCTGTCTTTCTGCTTCTCACTTCTGTACTTTTCTACATTGAAATTAACTCCTTTTGGAGAGCAATAAGATGAAGGTGCCACCAGAGGAGTAAGTTGACCACTCTTGGTCCTCGGTCTGGGGAATGACAAGCAGACCCCACCGGATCTCCACAGTTCAGCAGAGGGTCTTCAAGTCTGCAGACCTGGATTTGTTTTTCTCAATGCACCCTAGAGTAGGCTCAGAAAGCCTCATTCACAAAATACTGATGCGTAAGCCAGATACCACCTGTTAATTAACAACAAGAAATAAAACTTTAAAAGGACCGTACTGACTAGATGAAAATCTACAATGGGAAGCCACATAAAACACTGAAAATTGCCCTGGCTGGTGTGGCTCAGTGGATTGAGTGCCGGCCTGAGAAACAAAGGGTCGCAGTTCAATTCCCAGTCAGGGCACATGCCTGGGTTGCAGGCCAAGTCCCTGGTGGGGGGCGCATGAGATGCAACCACACACTGATGTTTCTCTCCCTCTTTCTCCCTCCCTTCCCCTCTCTAAGCATATATAAATAAATAAAATCTTTAAAATAAACACTGAAAAATTTTTAATAGGCTTGAAATCTAGCAAGATTTTTAAAAAACACTTTATTTACTTATTTTTAGAGAAGGGAATGGAGAGAGAAAAACAGGGAGAGAAACATCAGTGTGTGGTTGCCTCTCACATGCCCCTTACTGGGGACCTGGCCTGCAACCCAGGCATGTGCCCTGACTGGGAATTGAACCAGCGACCCTTTCATTCACAGGCCAGCACTCAATCCAGTGAGCCACACCAGCCAGGGTAAGATTTTTTTTTTTAACAAATGGCTCTTAAATAATGATCCTTTGCCTGAAACTAGGCTAGATGCCTAAAAATCAACTGGGAAATCTGTTAAAATATACTAATTTCCCACCTCAGAACTCTCAGAATCAGAATTTCCAGGGGTGGCCAAGGGATCTATATTTTTAACAAGTGCCCCAGGTGATTCCAAACCCCGCCATAAGGTTTGGAAACCGCTGTGTTAGACAGTGTTAATTAACAAATGAATTTATCCCACTCTCAGTCTGGTGCATCCATCCCAACCCAAGGTCTTGTCTACCAAATAGCTAAACACGTGTATGAAGCAGCATTATTGTAGATATATGGCCAGTTCTTGCCCTTTCTTCCTACCCTCCATCTTAACTGCTCCTACCCTTCCCTAAACTTCTGAGGACAGACAGGGAAGATATAATACAATTAACTAAATCCCCTTTTTGAGTTAAAAATCACATTCCTCTTAAGCTTATCAGACTGACCCTAGCTGGATACTGTGACTGGACCTGAGTTTGCCCAAACTGTCTAAGTCAGAGTTTACAACGATCTCTTGTGATAGCAGTATCACTTAATCCTTTGAACTTACCTACCAAAAATAATATTGTAATTCACAGTAAAAAAAAAAATTAAATAATCTATCAGCCTACAGTCTGATTTGGTCTTTTGAAACTTTTGTTGAAAGCATATATTGGGATTTAAATTACAAAAGGTCCAGGAATCATTTACTTCCTCAACAAACTCTCCTTTTGTGTGGCACTCCAGAGATTTATCTACGCCAGAGTAATAATACACCGCAGTAAAATCAGAAGGGCACGAGTGAGACGTATATCTTTCTTTTGTAGAGGAGGAAAAGAGAAAGCTATACACCACAAGCTCATTTTCAAGATTGGTGGTAAGTAAGGATAAATATTGAAGTCAAGGATCTAGAAACTGATCCCCATTCAATAATCCATGTGCCCACAGACATTACAGAAAGGGTTTGTGTACCTCCTCCATGTATTTCAGTTCAAAGACTGCACAACAGCACATGGGGCAAAGCCTCAGCAGCCAGGAAGTACAGGAGGAATAAAGGAACAGAAAGAACATTCTAACCTCAATGTAGTATGTGCAGAGTTGGGGTAGATAAAGAAGTGAGGATGCACTGACCTTTTAATGTGGAGAGTAATGATGAGCACTTACTGTGTACTGTGTGCTAAGCAATTTATAGACAATAGCTTGTTAAACCCTCACAACCTCCTTATGAGGCAAGTATGCTGGAGAGCATCACGGTGAGGAGGAACCCATCAGCATGCTTTCCTGTCTTTCTCCAGCGACACTTCTGGTGGCCCGGAGCAGGCTGGGAATCAGGACATGCACAGTGGAAGAATGAGGGAGTGAGGGGCTTGAGGATACTAGCCAGGACATAGTTGAGATGACTGAGACAGGGAGGCAAATGAAGTGGGAGAAGGAGGGAGGAGTAGGATGCTGACAGAAGGAGGTTACAGAGAAGGTGAAGAATGTGGTAAGCACAAGGAACCAAGGGCAGGTGTCCAGGAAACTGGCATAAGGTTTAATATTGAAATGTCAAAATTTATAATACACTAAAAATAATATCCTTTGCAACTATTCAAATTTATGACAAAAAGATGAAACATTTTGGATGTCAACTTACAAATAATGTAAGGGGATACAAAGCTTTTCAAATTATTTTATGGGGTATTTGACGAAAAAGTATGCAGTGGCCTTGCTCTCAGAGCCCTAGGAATGAACCTCAACTGAGTTAACCCAGTCAAATTAAACCCATCCCCCTTGCAAGTGACTGTTCAAAACAGCAGGGATTGGTTCAGAAATGAACATATGCCTTCCTCTGGCTCAATAATAGTCTGAGAAAGTTTGCTGGGCGATTATGAGAACAGTTTCCTGCCATCCTGAGAGAAGTCACAGCAGGAGAAGTCTATGTATGGCTGCCTGCAACTGCTGCTGCCATTTCATTCCCACGTTGTGGAAGAAGGCAGGCTGAGCTCAGAAAATTGAAGGGAAATGGAGCCAGGGCCAAAAGATTAAATGTCCTGAAACGTTTTTACCTGTTGTCTTCCAATTATGAGAGTTTATACCCCGCATTAAGCCAGCTTGAGCTGTAGTCTTACTTGCAGACAAAAAGCATTTTAACCGATATAAATACTCTCCCTTAACTTCTTAAAGGGCAGATATTAGTATATCTAGTCTAAGAATCACCTCCTCCCCAAAGTCTTCACTAACACCTGTAGGAAGGTAGTTCTCTCTTGGTCCCCTGAACCAGCATTCCACTCACCTCCTTCTTTGTACTATAGTTATCATGTCGCTTCTTGTTCATTGCTTCCCAAGACCTACAGAATAAAAACTTAACATGGCTCATAATGCCCTGCTAGTCTGGCTCCCGTCTCCCTCTCCATCTCCTGCCCGACACTCTCCAATCACATTTGAAAGCTGCAGCCATGCTCTGGGTCCTGAAGAGCAAACACTTCCTATTCTAGAAAGCTTCTTTGCCTTTGCAAACAGGTTATTCCCACCGCCTGCCCGCCTTGTACACTTAACATCTACAGGACTCAGCTCCAGCATAGAGTCCCTTCTGTTTTCTTCCCCTTCCCTGCCCCTAAAACGCCTTGATTTTGTAGCAGTTACCTCATTGTATTAGCAGTCTATTTTCATGTATGCTTTCTTCTTTATAAGGTGAGCAGGAATGATGTTTTTCATCTTGGTATTCCCAGTGCCTAGCACATTTCAGGTACTTGGCGAATATTTATTAAATGAATCTGTGTAAATGTCTTACCTACATAACGAATCTGGGATACCCTTGAGGACTAACTGGATATTTCATTCATTTTGTATCTAAAGAGCCTAAAACGATGTCCGATCACAAACGATGTCTGATCTTTTGTATCTAAAGAGCCTAAAACATAGCTGATCACAATAACTATTTGTGAAAATAACTTCCTTTTCCTAATTGGGATGTCATTTAATTTAAAGCACTATTATCCTTTCCGCTGTCCTCCTGGTTCCCACAATCAAGAAGGCTCGATTGCCTGTCTCCGTTCCAATACTAACCCTCATAAGCCAATATCCTGTCTGCCAGCATAAGGCACAATATGCCAAGGGCGCCTTAGGTTTTTGACCCTACCCTGTCATTTCGGCCCCGCTGTTTACTTGGGGATGGTATCTCAGAAAACCACAGTTCCCACTGGCCCCCACCTCGGGACCCAGGAAGGGGGTGCCCCTGCTTCTTCCACCCCGGCGGCTGACAGGCACGGAACTGCAGTGGGGATGGACCCTGGCAGGGTCCAGGCCCCACAACTTCAGTGTGCAGGAGGGAAATGAAGGCCCGAGCTGACCATAAAGTCCAAGGTCACACAGCGAACCCAAGTCAGAAACGGGCCTAAATGTTGGGTTTCTGCTCGGGTTAAAGACCGGGAAGTCGGGAGCCTAGAGCCCTCCTCCCTCCCGCCGAACGGAATGAGGTCTCACCGCAGGCCGCCGCTGCCCTACGCTTGCTCCGTTCGGGCTCCGGGGCTGCTCGGCCCACTAGCACAGTACCCACAGCTGTTGTCTTGGTTTCACTGACGACAGGCATTGGCTACTTCCGGTGCCCGGGCCGCACTCCAGCCAATCTGCGCGCGCCCCACTCTGTGGGAGGAACAGGTGGTTCGCACGTCAACGCCACCTCCCCTTTCCCAGAGTTTCTTTTTGCGGGTTCGCTCCATTACCTGAGCGCCCTCTCACCATTGCATGCCAAAGCTGCTCCCTGGAGTGGCCCTGTGAATCGGCCAAGGCCCACTTCAGCCCCAGGATCACTAACGAGCTGAGTCCTCCGGGTTTCCTAGAACGGCTCCAAGGATGCACTTCCGCCCTTTGACAGGCCGCTCTGCGCAGTGGTGTGGCTCCCTGAGCACACTCCTGGGCTTGAGAAATTGGGAGTGGGCTTCGCTTCTTCGCACGGCAGAGATTGCGGGGTCTTCTTAACACCCCCAACCTGCATCTCTTATCCCACCACTGCCTTTCCTGAGTTCCATTAGTCTGGTAAACACACACCCCTGGATCCCAGGAAGAAGCTGGGGAGGAAGGGAGACCTGCTCTGAGGTCATGGAAGGCTTACTGTTGGAAGGGAGTGATGTTTGGGCTAAATTCTGAAGGTTGAATGGGAATTACCCAGAGTGAGGGGGAGAGCAGTTCAGACAATGAGAACAGTATTCTACAGTAGACTTTTTACTTCTTGAACAAGTATGGCTCTTCTCACCTCAGAACGTTTGTACTTGTTAATTCCTCTGTTCTCTTTGCACAAGATTCTTGTTATTCAGGTCTCAGTTCAAAGGTAAACTAGTTGCAGAAGGCTTCCATCCTACCTAATGTTGCCTCAAACTACACTTCCCCTCACAAATCCCGATTACAGAAAAGGAGCACCTGTTTGGGTCTGGTGCTCACCCCTGGACCAATCATTGTGTTCAGGGGAAAGGGATAGTAGGATGAGCCAAATCTGGGTCGCATTCTACCCCAATTGTGGGGGCAGGCTTCTGTGTTTGCCTCACCATAAAGGGTGACTTTTCTCAGAGAGGAATATTGTGTATATATATCCAGTATACACCCTAGCAGAAAAGAAAACTTTCTCTTGAGTTCACCATTGGGGTAAGGCCCTAAACTCTAAGGTCCATCACTTTAGCCACTCTCCCACCAATATCCTTAACTCTAGCCCTAATGTCTTCAACTTCCCAGGAAGTTTGTTAACCCCAAATCAGTTGAAATATCCATTTTCCTTGTCCAGGCTATTAATAACTAGTGAGAAAAATTTTACACTTTGGAGATGAGCCCCAAGATAAATAAATGTATGATTTCCACTCTCCAGAAATAATTTTCTGTTTCCCTAGTCAGCTTGCCTGCCATTTTCCACAATTGCTATTTCAACCTTCTCCATTCTGCTCAAGCTACAGTCCTGATCCAAGAGAAGTCAATTACCATCACAATTAATAGCCAGCTATATGCATCCCAAGCCCAGACTACAAAAGTATCTTGCCTCAGAACCAAGGTGGGGGGGGGGCATTTGGTTCTACTAGGTACTTGTACCTAGTGTACATGCATTAATGGGCATCTGCCTCAAGAGCCTAGAGCAGTGATTCTCAAACTTGGCTGCACATTGGAATCCCCTGAGGACCTTTAAAATGTTGATGTCTAGTGCCACCTATATAAATTCTGTTGAAATTGATCTCAGATATAGTCTGGGAAAGTTGTTTGTTTGTTTGTATTTTAAGTGTTTGTATTTTTAGCTTTCCAAGTTGCATTTGAGTAGAAATTATTTGTGTAGGATATTGCAGGGCAAATATCCTACATGAATATTTCTGAGGCTCTTTTTAGAGAAAATAACATGGGAGGAAAATCAAGACCCAATGTCTCCCGCCATCACAAGGACATAAATTCCCAGTGTGACTAGAGAACCATGAGACTGCCAGAATGACTCCTAATTCTGTTCTCATGGTGTCATTTTTCCAGCTGAAGACATGGCCCATCAAAAAATCTTGGATGAACTATTTAATCCTCCAATAAGATCCCTTCTCTATGACTCTGCCTTCCTCCTCTCATGAATGTGATCCATTTGCCATCTGCCACACTGTTTACTCACTATTCATTCTGTGTTTTCGCTTATGCCATGAGCCTGCTCACAATGCTGACCTTGTTCCAGTGCCACTGAAATCCATAACTGTGATACTACTTCAGGGTCTCTCTCAAGAGACTTAATTCTGCTGCAAACACCCACAAATTCTCTCTCTAGACTCATCTTGGGCTCATTGCCTTTCCCCTTCCATCAAACTCGCTCTACCCCTGCAGCAGTGAGTCATTCAAATGATCCTCCTTGACTTCACTGTGTTCATGCCATAGAAGAAATCATGTAGCCCTGGCTGGTGTGGCTCAGTAGGTTGAGCACAAGCCTGTGAACCAAAAGGTTGCTGGTTCAATTCCTGGACAACCCATGCCCAGGTTGTGGGAAAGGTCCCCAGTTGTAGGCATGCTAGAGGCAACCACACATTGTTGTTTCTCACCCTCACTCTCTCCTTCCCTCCTCCTCTGACTAAAAATAAGTAAATGAAATCATGTATAAGTCTTACCCACATGAGCAAAACATGGGCTTTGAGACATGGTCTAAAAGAACAATAACAAATCCAAACCTTACGAATACCTCACATTGTTTACAAAGCCTTCTCTGGCTTCCCTACTTCAAGACCTGGTTCCACAAATCAAATCCACAAAGCCTTCCCTGACTCCTCTCTTCTCACTCTGACCGCTCCTACCGTTCTTTCCAACTCTTGGCATTTGAGCTAATTTGACCTCTGGTAACTTGTGTTCTTTTGTAAAGATATTTTCCTTCCCCCAAACTGGTGATAAGAAGCTGCCCTGCCCTCAGTCACTGCACCAGAGACAGTTTGTACATGTTGACCAGAAGTCTTCTGTGATTAACTTGAATTTTAACAGTGGCCAGAAACAGTACCTTAACCCAGAAGTCTAAGAGTAATGACAAGAGTTTGGGGCAGAAGGTAAAGATGGTAAAAAGAACAAATGTAGCCAATTGGCTTTGCAGAGCCCCTTACATCCCATTACATCAATAGTTATCACGGTTGACTACTTTTTCATAGGGTTGCATAAGGAATGTTGGCTGACACTTGAGTCCACAAGTTCTGTGTAACATCTGAGGGTCAGTAAACAAAACTGTAACAACCACCAGCCAAGATGGAGGCATAGGTAGACACACTTTGCCTCCTTACACAACCAAAAGAAGGACAACAACAAATTTAAAAACAAAAGTGACCAGAACTGCCAGAAAATAGAACTGAATGGAAGTACAACAACCAAGGAGTTAAAGAAGAAACATTCATCCAGACCAGTAGGAGGGGTGGAGATGGGCAGCTGGGGTGGAGAGGACTTGCAGCAAGGCAGCAGCTGGAGGACCAGGTGAGGCAACAGCTGTCAGAGCTGGCGGTCTCACTTTTGCATGTAGATAAACTGGGAGGAACAACTCTGGAGTGAGACAGACCAAGCAACCAAGGGTTCCAGCGTGGGGAAATAAAACCTCAAAACCTCTGACTGAAAAAACTTGTGGGGGTTAAGGCAGTGGGAGAAACTCCCAGCCTCACAAGAGAGTTCACTAGAGAGACCCACAGGGTCCTAGAACGTACACAAACCCACTCACTTGGGAATCAGCACAAGAAGGGCCCAATTTGCTTGTGGGTAGCAGAGGAAGTGATTGAAAGTGGGGCAAGAGCCAAGTAAGTGGCATTGTTCCCTCTTAGACTCCTCCACCATGTACAGCACCACAACGCAGCAGCAACGTGGGTTGTCTGGGCCTGGAGAATACCTAAGGCTCCGCCCCTTACAACGTAACAGATGCCATGAGACAAAGAAATATGGCCCAAATGAAAGAACAAATCAAAGCTCCAGAAAAAAATACAATTAAGCAACAAAGATGCTTACATAGCCAACATTTGGCTTACATGAATAGCCAACCTATCAGATGCAGAGTTCAAAACACTGGTAATCAGGACTCTCACAGAAATGAGTATGGTCACAAAATAGAGGAAAAGGTGAAGAGTATGCAAAGTGAAATAAAGGAAAATGCCCAGGGAACCAACAGTGACAGGAAGAAAACTGGGACTCAACAGTTTGGAGCAGAAGGAAAAAATAAACATTCAACCACAACAGAATGAAGAAACAAGAATTCAGAAAAATGAGGAGAGGCTTCAGGACGCCTCCAGGACAACTTTAAATGTTCCAATATCCGAATCATAGGGGTACCAGAAGGAGAAGAGGAAGAGCAAGAAATTTAAAACTTATTTGAACAAATAATGAAGGAGAACTTCCCCAATCTGGCAAAGGAAATAGACTTTCAGGAAGTCCAGGAAGCTCAGAGAGTCCCAAAGAAGCTGGACCCAAGGAAGCACACACCAAGGCACATCATAATTATATTACCCAAGATTAAAGATAGGGAGAAAATCTTAAAAGCAGCAAGAGAAAAGGAGACATTTATCCACAAAGGAGTTCCCATAAGACTATCAGCTGATTTCTCAAAAGAAACCTTACAGGCAAGGAGGGGCTGGAAAGAAGTGTTCAAAGTCATGAAAGGCAAGGACCTACATCCAAGATTACTCTATCCAGCAAAGCTATTACTTAGAATGGAAGGGCAGGTAAAGTGCTTCCCAGATGAGGTCAAGTTAAAGGAGTTTATCATCACCCAGCCCTTATTATATGAAATGTTAAAGGGACTTATCTAAGAAAAAGAAGATCAAAAATATGAACAGTAAAATGACAACAAACTCACAACTATCAACAACTGAACCTAAACAAACAAAACAAAAACAAAAACAAAAATGAACTAAGCAAACAACTAGACCAGGAACAGATTCACAGAAATGGAGATCACATGGAGGGTTATCAGAGGGGAGGAGGAGAGGATAAAATGGGGGAAAAGGTACAGGGAATAAGAAGCATAATTGGTAGGTACAAAATAGACAGGGGGAGGTTAAGAACAGTATGGGAAATGACGAAGCCAAAGAACTTATATATATGACCCATAGACATGGACTAAGGTGAGGGAATGATGATGGGAGGTGGGTACAGGGTAGAGGGGAATAAAGGAGAAAAAATTGGCACAACTGTAATAGCATAATCAATAAAATATACTTTAAAAACTGTAACAACCAGCCCTGGCTGGTGTAGCTCAGTGGATTGAGCACAGGCTGTGAACCAAATGATCTCCAGTTTGATTCCCAGTCAGGGCACATGCCTGGGTTGCAGACCAGGTTCCCAGTATGGGGTGCACAAGAGGCAACCACAACTGATATTTCTCTCCCTCTCTCCTTCTCTTCCCTTCTTTCTAAAAATGAAAATAAGATCTTTAAAAAAAAAACTGTGACAACAAGGTGGTTGGTTAATGATGTTGGTCGATCTTGATGATAAGAAGCTTAAAGTAGGGAGGATTCTCAAATAGAATTGGGATGAAGTATGTGATCAACCAGTGTGAGGTGCTGGTGTGTGCAAGGATGTATTTCAAATACATCTTAGTTTCTGTTCCCTTTCTCTTTCTTGTTACACTGAACTCACTTTTTTATCTCTTTGTTTTATATATTTCAGCATTTATTTTTGGATGGGACCACCTATAAAGTTACACATTCCTAACTAGACCCTTCCCTACTCATGATTGAGTGTGTAGTTTGACCTACTGTGCTGGACCCAAGGGAGGACACATTGATCTAGGCAGTATCTTTGGCACCAAGCTGTTAGAAGAATCTGGGGTCATCTCCAGCACTGGCGGGCAATCGCTGAAAGTTGCCAGAGCCCACAAAGGGAAAAACAGCATCACTGGGGGAGATGGACAAGCATCTCTAAATCAGGTAAGTAGGTAATACCTCCCAGCATTCTAATAAATAGTGCTTAATATGAAATGTGTGTTGTTCAGATGAGGGCACATGGGGGCTGAACTTGCAGGAGACTAGGCATAATGCAGAGGGACGTATATGATTATATCAGGCCTTATCAAAATCAGGGTTCTCCCTTGTCTTCACAAAGCCTAAGTGTTAAATTACAACACGCAGTGGCTATTTCAGCCCACTCGGAGACCAAAGGTTTATTAACCAATGTCACCCCAATAATTTCAATTAAAAAAAGAGAGGCCAGTCAAAGGACTATTCTGCTTCTTTGGACTAGCTTACTCAAAACAAGAGCACACCACATTTGGATATAATTAGGTTTATTCTAGCCCTTAGCTTGTGTGACTTGCTATTCAACCTAGACCAACCAGCAAGGTGTATTCTGTTTCATATCCTGAGATGTAGAACTTCTACCTTGTGGGGAGAAGACCCAAAGACTGTAGGCTAAAGCCAGATGTCTGCTTCAAAGGGAAAAGGGTTCTGGCTTCTGATATGATCAACAGAAATTACATCCAATCAAAACTCCAGTGGCCCTCTCTGAAGCAGGTTTAATGGACAGATCGTTTTCTGTTGTTTGGTAGCAATATTAAGCAACAACATAACATAATTTTAGGGCAAGGACAAAATTAATCCCAAGCTTCTCTGTAGACCAAATATCTCAGAATTTCTGGAGGTGAGACTCCCGGAGTGATGCCAATGTGCCCCCAAGTTGAGAACCCCTCAGGTTAGACTACTGAGGAGCCACCTGAAGAATGGTTGTCTTTTCTGGAGGTCAGGGGCCCCAGACAGGTGTAGACACCTGAGTGAAAGTAGCATCCTGACAGGAAGGAAGAAGAGAGGCTGGCATACCCTTTAAAGGGTTAAGGACCAGTTCCTGCTGCTGCAGAGTGGATGAAACATCACAAGACCTGGAATCTGGTCCTGGCTCTGCCACATATTTACTATTTCTGGGACCTTAATAGAGTGGCTTAACCTCTTGGTTCCGCTATCTGAAAATGGAATCAGGTGTGCCACATTTGCCCCTGATATACGCCTTAGATATGAAAACCCTGAGTACAGAGCTACCAGTTTTAGGCACGAAACAAATTTCTAAAGCCATCACATAATTTAAAACTATTTCCCCATGGGAATGAATATAAAGTGAAGTGGTATCATCATGTGGCCTGCACACCAGGAATCACTCGGTGTGTTCAGCGTTAAGGCATGTTTATTGTCTCTGTGATTTCACAGGGTACTCTTTCCTAAATGTGTAGAACCAGGTAGCATGGCAGCCATTAACACTTTTCCATGGAGTTTAATTACATCTTATTTCCACTTTAAAGTAAGATTTCTATATGTATTTTTTCAGTGCTAACATTATCACAATTATGTAATAAATGCAAGGGTTATATTATATACTATAAAATATTAAAAATTATAACTACATTTTGCCATCGTTGTAATATTTTTTATTTTAAGTAAACTTTTTCACAATATATACATACATCAAATCATTATGCTGTACAATATACTGCACATTTTAAACCAATACATTATATGTCAATTACATCTCAATAAAACTGGAAAAAATAGTAAACTTTTAATTTTAGAAGAGTTTTAGGTTGATAGAAAAATTGCAAAAGTGGTACAGAGTTCCATATACCCCATATCCAATTTCCCCTATTCACATCTTTCATGAGTGTGGTACATTTATTATAATTTTTCAAAATTTTTAAAAGTATTTTTGGTATTTATTTTTAGAGAGAGGCGGAAGGAGAGAGAAAGACAGGGAGAGAAACATCGATTGGCTGCCCTAGCACCCACCTAACCAGGGAACTGGCCCCCAACCCAGGCATGTGTCCGGAATAGGAACTGAACCGGCAACCTTTCGGTTCGCAGCCAGCACTCAACCCTCTGAGCCACACCAGCTGGAGCCATTTGTTGTAATTAATGATCCAACTGATACATTGCTATTAACTAAAGTCCATAACTTACTCAGATTTCTAGTTTTTACCTCATATCCTTTTCTGATTCCAGGATCCCATCTAGGATACACATTACATTTACTAGTTATGTCTCTTTAGACTCCTCTTGGCTGTGACATACGGAATATTTTAAAATAAAGGACATTGCACAACACGACCACAGGAGGTGCAGAAGCGAATCAAAACCACCGCTCAGTTCCGATACGAAGGAGGTGGGCACATGTCTATCAGTGGAGGAGACATTGGTGTGAACAGTGTACAGTTTCCTTCACAAGCTTTCAAACTGTGGTTCTTGAAATTTGGTTTGAATTTGAGGGGATTGGTTTTACTTCAATTTTGGTGTATAAAATGAATTTCATATCATATGCTTTCAAATTACTCAATATCGCGTAAAATGTGTCCAGTAACACCACACAATTATAAGGCTGATCCCCTGGCAAACAGAAGACAGATTCCAGGTTTCCGGGGCCCACCTCAGGAGACTGTGGTTTAGAAGGCCTAGGAAGGGGGCAGAGCTATCTGTATTTTAATCCCCAGGTGACTCTGATGTATTAAAGCATCGCTAAATCTAAGTGTCACCTCAACTCTGAGGAACAAGACTGTCAATTTAAATTCAGTATCCAGGTAGCACAGCCAGCCTGGATGCTGAAATTCACACTCAGTAGAACTAATAATAAATATTTCAGTAAACACATTCCAAGACACACAGGTGTACAGACATCCTTAAACCTACATTCAGGAGACGCTACCAAATCCCTTTTTAATTTGGTTATTAAACCCTGAAATACATTTATTGGCCCTAGGAACATTGTTACGGATGTTGGGTGAGGTCTCCTAACAACCCACAAAAATGTTGTTTGTCCAATAACACACGTGAAATAGCACACCCTTGCAATAAGCAGCGTAAAACAATACTGTGGCAGTACTAGTCATAAAACAAAAGCAAAGCAGATAAGAAGCAGATTTTATTTATCTTAAGTACTGGTGTTGAGTAAATAGGATACGAATAAAAGGAAATGTGGGCACAGACAGAGTTATTGAGAGAACCATCTGAATTCTTCCAAGATTCTAAAGATGGTTAGCCCATTTTTACCCCAGAACCCAACACTGCCTCTTCTCGTAGGGTTTTCTTTCAGACTTACCACCAAAGGTATTCTTACCTAGATATACCCTAGAATTATGTGGGGAGCTAAAAAAAACCCAAAACAACAACGATGTCCATGTGCATTAGTCTGCTAGGACGACCATAATAAAGTATCATGGACTAAGGGGTTCAAACAACAGAAATGTATTTCCTCACAGTTCTGAAGCTGGGAAGTCCAAACTCAAGGTGTCAGCAGGGCTGGTTTCTCCCTAGGCCTCTCTCCTTGCCTTGTAGATAGATGGCTGCCTCCTTAATGTGACCTCACGTGCCCTTTTCTTTATGCAGGAGTATTGCTAGTAGCTCTTCTTCTTTTAAAAACATTTTTTAAAGTTTGTTGATTTTTAGAGGGAGAGGGAGGAAGGGGGAAAGAAAGAGAGAAAGATCGATTTGTTGCTCCGTACATTCACGCATTTATTGGTTGATCCCTGCATGTGCCGTGACTGGGGATCGAACCCCCTACCTTGGCATATCAGTGACAAGGCTCCAACCAGCTGAGCTACCTGGCCAGGGCTCTTCATGTTCTTAAAAGGACATCAGTCAGATTGGATTTGGGCCCCACTCTTATGACCTCATTTAACCTTAATTACTTCCATAAAGGCCCTATCTCCCAATGCAGTCACTTTGGGGGCAAGGATTTCAACATATGAATTTGGGTAAGATAACAATTTGGTCTATAATACCATGCTTCCCCCCAGGTCAATTAAGTTAAAAATTTATACTTTTTACAAGAGCTTTCTAGGGTTGAGAACCACTGATACAGCATGAGCTTTGGAGACAGCCCCGCACTACCCTGGGGCTTCTACCACTTACTACCTCTGCACACGTGGGAAGATGGCCTGAGCTTTGGGCCTCAGTGTCCTGTCCTGTAAAATGTGGTAACATTAGTACATAGAGTTCTGGTGAGAATTAAACGAGATAATGCACAAAAAGCGGGATGCACAAAAGACAGTGTCCTCACTGGGCATTAGGTGGCGCCACAAGCCTGCAAATCAGAGTCCAACTGCAGTGGGCAAAGCGGTTGAAAAGGGAGGAGGAGCACTTGGCCACCTGACGCAGCTGCCACTTCGTACAGATAGGGTGTCTTAAGTCAGAGTTCACATTTCAGCAAAGCCATAAAACTCAAACTACAGATAGGTCGATGTCTAGGGTTTTTTTCCTAATTATTTCTATATCAAGGGACATGTTAAAACATGTATACTGAGATATGTAAATAGGTTTGTTTTTAATAATTAAGCCACATATGGTTAACCATAGAGTACTAGTATTAATCATAAACAATATAAGTCAATACAAAATTAAAGTGATACATTTTCTCAATGATTTACTCACATCAGCTAAAGATGAGGAGGAAAATTAAGAATCCTTTATATAAAGGATCTGGCTAAGCAAAGTTAAGACTGTAAAGTTTTAACTGCTTCTGTATCTGTGTTTAAAATATCAAATAAGGCCCTGGCCGGGTAGTTCCGTGGGTTAGAGCATCGTCTCAATACAGCAAGGTTGCAGCTTCGATCCCTGGTCAGAGCACAAACAAGAAATCAACCAATGAATGCATGAATAAGTGCAACAACAAATCAACGTTTCTCTCTCCCTTCCTCTCTCTCTCTCTAAAATCAATTAATTTTTTTTAAAGTTAATTTTTAAAGACCAGATGACAGCCCTAGCTGGTGTGGCTCAGTTGGTTGGAGCATGGGCCCATGACCCAAAGGTAGCAGGTTCGAATCCCGGTCAAGGCACATACCTAGGTTTTGGGTTCGAGCCCCGATCCTAGTCTGGGTGCATAGGATCCCCAGTCGGGGTGCATGTGGGAAGCAACCAATCAATGCTTCTCTTTCACATGATGTTTCTCTCCCTTCCTCTCTCTCTAAAAGCAATGAAAAAAAAATGTCCTCAGGTAAGGATAAAAATAATACCAGATCCCTGGCTGATGTGGCCCAGTGGATTGAGTGCTGGCCTGTGAACCAAAGGGTCACAGGTTTGCTTACCAGTCAGGGCACGCCTGGGTTGCGGGCCAGGCCCCCAGTAGGGGGCACACAACCACACATTGATGTTTCTTTCCCTCTCTTTCTCCCTCCCTACCCCTCTCTAAAAACTAAATAAATAAAATCCTTTAAAAAATACCAGATAACATTTTATTAAGGTAGGGAAAAAAACACATACCATATAACAGTATGTTAGTATATTACTTATTATCATAAATAATATTCTAACCCACATCCCAATCAGACAAGCCATTTCTGCTGGCAAATACAGCAGTGAAACATGAGCCCTGGTGGAGATAGAAAAGAGAAAAATGTGAGAAGTGATGACAGTTGTGATGGAAACTGGTGGTTGTCTGTCCCAATAACCCCCACCCCTCTAAGCATCCTAGAGGTTTAGCTGGGCACAAGGTGGCTTGCAGTGAAGAGTAAAATTCCCAGTTTTCCTTGAGCTGGGTGTGGCCATGTGGCTTAGCCTTGGCTGAGGGAACATGAGTCCACAGGGGACAATGGAAGTGGCAGCTTGTGGGAAATTTCCTTAAGAGACACGTGGCAAGTACCTTCCTCCATTCCCTGCCTGGAATGTGTCCTGGATGACAGGCACTCCACCTTATACCTGGAGGCTGAGGCTGTGCCCTGGGGTGAGAAGGGGTGGAGCCAGGAACAGCCTCAATCCCGGTTGGCCACAGGGTCTCCACAGAAACCTGGAGTCCTCCACCTCTGGACTTTTACGTAAGAGAAAAATAAACTTAAATCATGCGTAAGCCACTGGTATTTCAGGTCTCTGTTACTCATTTTAAGTCACAATCCAGCCGATACACCATATAAGAACTCCAGTTTTGGTTTTAAAGAATACTTTTAGAAAAAAATATGGATAAAAAGAATGGAAGATCAAGTAGAGACGATGGGGAAAGGGATAGGAAGACAGCCCTCACACCCTTATGCCTGAGTAGCATCACAGGTAGAAAAGAAGGGGGAATGCTGGCGATGCTACGTTAAACACGGGGGCTGGTCGGAGTCTTCCTTCACTGCTGTCTGAACAGGAGACAGGAATGCCCAGCGTGGGAGGGCAAGGTGGAGACCTTCAAGCTCCTGGATTGAGACGAGCTGGGCTCCCCGGCTAGCCCTGCTTGAAATGGTCACCAGGCTAGTAACGAGAGGGGCTTAATCAAGGTCATAAGTTTCTGAGGTGAAAGAGAAACAAGTAGAGGTGAAGTTTTAGGTATTAGCCATCCAATAAGTCTTATTGAGTCACCATTGACAGGTTGACAGGCACTTTTTCCAGTAAGTGGTGTACTTTTATAATTACTGAGACTTTCCGAGATGATAAGAATGTTAGACAAGACACCACACTTAAGTATTCAGCCCTAGTCTTTTCCTCTGGCATAGGGAAGCTTTGATCATTAAGACTAGGGATATGGCAAAATCACAAGTGGGTTCCTCCAAGAAAGCCAACACCAAACAACGAGGGCCTTGCCTCACCTCTAGCCAGAGATACCCTTCGTTCGACATTCGGTGGAATCCCTTTTGAGTCACTAGAATTGGCAGCATAGAGACAGCTACAGCTGTTTGTGTCCCCTTTTTGGTGTGTGTTTGTATTTTGAACTTTTATTTTTGGGTACTTACAATTGGTTCAAAAATAAAGTTCTGTGACTGAAAATTATCTTTAAAGAGAAGAAGAGGCCCTTTCAGCCACCCTGGATCCAAAACAACCTGAAGTCTTCCTGTTCCGCTTTTCCTGGGGTCCCCTGTGTGAGTATCTGTGTTGAGGCCCCAAGACGACCTTCAGGTTTGATGGTTCACTAGAAGGACTCACCAAACAGTCAGCCGTAATACTTACAGTCACGATTATTACAGTGAATGTATACAGATGAAAATCAACAGAGGGAAGGGGCCCATGGGGCGGAGTCCAGGAGAAACTAGACTCCAGCTTCCAGTTGTCTGTTGCCAGGAGAATCACATGGACAGCGCTTCGTTCTCCCAGAGCTTTGTGTCAGACGGTGTGTGACACGTGTGCAAAGTGCTGCCAACCTGGGAAGCTCCGCCAAGCCTCAGAGTTCAGAACTTTTAGTGGAGTCTGCCGTGTGAGCATGGAGTTACCTTGTGACTGATCTCAGCTACTCAGTGTCCAGCCCAGATAAGGGAACAGAAGCAAAACAGAAGCAAAAAGAGGAGCAGTCGAAACTCAATGAGCTAAAAGCTAAAACCACCAGGAAGGGCCTCCTGGACGTAGGTGGAATTAAGAAGTCTGGCAACCCTGATTGGTGTGGCTCAGTGGATTGAGTGCTGGCCTGTAAACAAAAGGATCTCTGGTTCGATTCCCAGTCAGGGCACAAGCCTGGATTGCAGGCCAGGTCTGCAGTTGGGGATGTGCAAGAGGCAACCACACATTGATGTTTCTCTCCCTCCCTTACCTTCTCTCTGAAAATAAATAAATAAAATATTTTTTAAAAAGCAAAGTGCAAAAGACTGTTTATATATATGCATTATGTATTATATATATCATTATATATAAAGATAAGTGTGCCCATACACACACAATCTACACTCATTTATAAGAACAGATGATGATGATGGTGATTGTCTCTAGGGATAAAACTTGGGGTCCACCACAGGAGGGAGACGTGCTCTTCACTGTACGTAACCTTTCATATAGTGTTGGTTTTTTAAATCATGTTATTTTCAGAGTACAAGCATACTGTTGCTCTTTGCTTTATTGTTCTTTGCAGATACTGCAGTTTTTTAAAAATAAATTTATGATTTGTGGCAACCCTGCTCCAAGCAAATGTATTCCTTTTTTTAATAGGCTCACATGATGGTTAGCGTGTTTTAGCAATAAAGTATTTTTAAATTAAGGCATGTAATTTTTTTAGACATAATGCTATTGCACACTTAATAGGCTGCAGTATACTATAAACATGACTTTTACACGCACTGGGAAACCAACAACTTAGTGTGACTCGCTTTATTGTGATACTTGCTTTATTGCAGTGGTCTGGAACTGAACCCACTATATATCTGAGGTTTGGCTGTAATTGTTTTCATCTCCTCATTTCATCTCAAAAAGACAGCAAAGATCATTTTTTAAAGATTTCATGTATTTATCTTTAGAGAGAGGGGAAGAGAGAGAGAGAGAGAGAAACATCAATGTGCCAGAGAGACATTGAGCGGTTGCCTCTCACATGCCCCCCTCAAGCACACCCCAGCCAGGGACCTGGCCTGCCACCCAGGCATGCGCCCTGACTGGGAATTGACCCAGCGACCTTTCAGTGTGCAGGAGGACAGTATCCACCCCACCGAGCCACACCAGTCAGGGCAGCAGAGATCATTTTTGCCTCTCCATTCTCCTGCCCATTTTTTGTTTCTATAAATTAATAATTGAATAAAGAAAAGCAAAATCGGTGAGGGTGTAAATTGTCAACTATCCACATTCTAAATTTCTCCACTTGGGCTGGCCAAGTACTCAATGGCCACAAAAGGACCCACTCGTTTCATGGTCCCTGACACTTGTGATGGCCCTTCTTTAGGTGGTAGCTGTCAGTTTCTGCCTTTACCATCCTCCCTTTGATGTCCTGTCATTTCTCACAGAATTTTTAAATATTTTTAAAATTTGTAATTGCTTTTTAGAGAAAGTGAGGAAGGGGGAGGGAGGGGGGGAGAGAGAGAGAGAGAGAGACATCGATTTGTTGTTTCACTTATTGATGCATTCGTTGGTTGCTTTTTGTATGTGCCCTAACTGGGGATTGAACCAGCAACCTTGGCATATCAGGACGATACTCCACCTAACTGAGCTACCTGGCCAGAACTCTCACAGAATTTTTAGGTGTTTTGTGTGCATTTTCACTTTTAAAATTTTGTTTAACTTCTTACTATGAAAATTTTCAAATATATACCAAAGTCGAGAGAATAATATAATGTACCCCCAAGTCCTCATCACCCAAATTCAACAACCATCTGCTCACAGTCCATCTTATTTCACCTATAACTCCATCCTCAATGGGGATGTTTTCCTCTACTATATTTACAGGTGGAATTTGCTTTTTTGGAGGGGGAAAGAGTTTTTATTTAATAGCTTGAGATATAATTCACATATCACAATTTTCACCCCCGAATGTGTACAAATCCAATGATTTTATTACCATAATCTACTTAAAGAACATTGTCATTATCCCAAAAAGAAACTTTGTGCCCATTAGCAGTCTCTCCATCCTCCACCCCACCCCAGCCCCCAGCAACCCTTCATCTACTCCTGTCTCTGGAGATATGCCTATCATGAATATTTCATGTAAATGGGGCCATATAATGTATTGGGATTGCTTCTTTTTGTCTCTCATAAACTCAGAGCTTCAATGATTTAGTCAAATGTCTAAAGCTCGAAAAAGCCTGACCACTGGCCCTCCTGTGGGGGGCTCTATGGAGTCACCTCACGGTGTGATCTGATCATAAATTCCTAACTGGGCAAGGTCATGGTGAGTGCTCACACCTCAGGCATATAACTTCTTGAGTAAAAGGCTTATCTTTGCCTTAAGCAAGTCCTGTCTACTGTTCCTATGCATCTAGGTCGGCACACCTTTGAAATGCCCATGTCAGACTCCTGCTTCTAACACACGACCACCCTCAGGAGAGCACACAATCTCAACTACCCTGTAATCCCATCCCCTCTCTGCTTTCCCTCACCCCCTCGTAATTTTCCTGACCTTCTCTCAATTTCAAATGCATAAAAAAGAAAACTACAAAACCATTATTCTCTGAAGATTTGTGATCTTGCTCCCTGGCATATGTCATCCATTTGGCTCAGATAAACTCATAAAAATTCTCTACAGATTTGGGGGTTTCTGGCGTTGATACTCTTTACTCCACTTGCCTGTCTTCACGTCTGGGCTCAGCGTTCCAATACCGAATGCTGCTTTTGGGTGCAATGTAGTCTTCACTTAGTCTCCATGGTTACTGTTGTGAACCCCTCTCAACTGTAAGGGAGTGCTTGCGTGTGATGAGGGTTAGCTGTAGTGTTCGTTTATGGGAAATATAAAACCAGCTCAAGTTTTCCAAGCCTATCTTTCCCTTCCCTTCCCCCTTGCACAGCTGTGCAGAAAGCAGATGCCCCTGTCTTGAAGTTCCCCTGATTGTCCAGTTCTCCAGGGAACATCTTATTTGTTTGTGAGAACACAAACTAAATAAATGCCCTTAAAAGGAGACAAGTAACAGCACGAGGAGGATCATGCTTGCCCAGGAAGCCTCCTCCTTTCCCCACGCCGGCGGCATGTACTGCGTAAAGGAGCCTGAGCCTGGGAAGACACCCAAAAAGGGTGTCTGTAGTCTGTCCGGTCCTTGAAAGAAGGCAGGGCTCAGGAAGGCTCCCTGTCCCTGCAAGCCTCCCTCTGGTGCCAGATGTACGTACTGTGAAAGGAAGCATAGCTCCCTCCCAGGGTTTTACAACAGGAAAAGCTTCTGAAACAGAAATTATTTGTAGAGCAAAACCAGGCAGAGGGCCAGCTGTGCCTCAGTTAATAGCAGAGAATCAGAATCAGAGCAATGTGTTTCTTTTCCCTCCACTGGGTGGCGCGGCCCCCTTTGCTCCACTGTTCCTCTTCCTTCTCACTTCATCTTCTCCACCTGTGATCTGAAAATCCACCCCACCCTGTGGAATTTAAAAACCTATAAACCATATACCTTTGATGCAGATTGAAGTGCTTAGAGAACACAAAGCCTGAAAATGTGAGCGAGGAGCCAACGGCGTGGGCCAGGGGCTAGGAGGGCAGTTAGCTGGCCTAGGGAGGCACAACTGTGATGGCCCTGGCCTGGTCTGGGGGTGAGGATACATTAGCCTTTGTGTCCCCTCAGGAGGAAAAACCTTTGGGCTGCTGAAGGCCAGGAAGGAAGAGCGCCTGAATGAAATCAACAAGCAATTCCTGGATGACCCCAAGTACAGCAGTGATGAGGACCTGCCCTCCAAACTGGAAGCCTTCAAGAAAAAATACATGGAGTTTGACCTGAATGGAAACGGAGATATCGATATTATGTCTCTGAGGCGAATGCTTGAGAAACTCGGGGTACCCAAGACCCACCTGGAACTAAAGAAGTTAATCAAGGAGGTTTCCGGTGGCTCTGGGGAGACTTTCAACTACTCTGACTTTCTGAGGATGATGTTGGGCAAGAGATCTGCCATCCTAAAAATGATCCTGACGTACGAGGAGAAAGCAAGGGAGCAGGAGAAACCAAAGGGTCCTCCAGCCAAGAAAGCTATCTCTGAGTTGCCCTGATTTGTGGTGGGATCGAAGGTGCTTCTAATAACCCCAACACAAAAAAAGAAGACAAGATTGTGAGCCAAAGTCAAACCAAAATAAATTCTCCTCCTTCTGCAAAAAAAAAAAAAAAAAAGAAAAAAAGAACACAAAGCCTTGGGCTACTCATGAGCATTTGTTTCTCAGAACGATAAGAAAGAAGGTAAGGAAATATTAGAGCAGCCATAAAATGTAAGTTAAATATTTACTTATCCGTTATCTGTCCTGCTAAAACTGGGTTTCAGATTCTTTTCCCCTCTTAAAAGTGTCAAAGAAATTTTCATTAATATTAGAAGAGTTGGTTTCATAATTCTAAGAATTGTTCTTTTGTAACCTCGAGCCTATGAATGTCACAGAATCTACATTTGTCTGAGAGTTGGGTGTAGAAAGCTGCCCTTGTTAACTTAAATTGTAAACTGTGTTAGTTATCGGAAGACCTTTGACTTGACTCAGAGACCAGTTTTATAATAACCCTGGAGGACAACAATGATCTATCTCTAATTAACTCCGCCAAGATAAAAACCTCTGCGGGTTCTCAGGAAGCCACATAAAGGCATTCCTTCTTGCCAAAAAAAGAAGAAGAAAGCACATTAGTAAGTAAATCTCTATGGTTAACTGGAAAACAAATACAGAATCTTAATTTTTCCATCCATAAACTGAAGACTGGAACCAAGTAATCCACACAAGTATCTAGGACAATATAAAGTTCTCCAGGAGGATTTCACAACTCACCCAAGATTTGGTCACAGCAGATTTGGGGGCTGAGGAGGAAGGGCACTAATTCAGGGAGGAAAAAAGTCTCATTACTCAATGATGTTTTAATACTAAGGAAAGCATTTCCAGCTCTGACACATTTTGAAGGAGTGGAATAGTCCCTAATGTTTAGGGCGTGCCGGGCACAGGGCTAGGTGCCCACTGACTCCTCAACATGCCTTATGAGGCAGGTACTGTCGTACCCATTTTCTGTTGGAGCAACTGATATACACACAGAAAGCTTAACTTGCCCAAAGTCACAGAGCCAGTGAGTGGCTCAGAGTCCACGCCATCGGCCGTGACATTGTACTGATAAAGGGGGTCCTTCTTTCACTCAACAAATATTCAAGCATCTGCCATAACTTAGGTGATAAGAGAACTACACAAGTAAATATGGTCTTTGCCTCCGGGAGGGAGAAATTTATGAGGGTAATTGAGTAGGAGAAGCAAGCAAAGCACCTAAGTAAACAGTAATGCAGAACATTCAGTTTCCTCAGAGGGTATATAGCTCTGTCTATGGGGCTCAGAGGAGAGAAAACAATCCCTCACCTCACATCTGGTTAGGAAAATGAAGAAGGCTTCACTCAGGAGGCAGGATTAGAGCTGGATCTTATTTTTTTAAAGATTTTTTTATTTATCTTTTTATTTTCAGAGAGAGAAGAAGGGAGGGAGAAAGAGATGGAGAGAAACATCAATGTGTGGTTGCTTCTCATGCGCCCCCTACTGGGAACCTGCCCAGCAACCCAGGTATGTGCCCTGACTGGGAATCGAACCGGCAACCCTTTGGTTCTCAGGCCAGCACTCAATCCACTGAGCCACACCAGCCAGGCCATAGAGCTGGATCTTAAAAGAACAACAGTACAGGGTCTGGCAGAGGTAACACCTGCCTGAGTGTGGTTGGTAGGGTAATAATATGGGTGTAGTAATTTATAGTTTTAATTTGAACATTTCACCTAAAATGCCATATGGTGTGCTTGAGTGTGACAGTGTTATGTTACAGAATTACATGCTTATGAGTTTGTAATAAAAGATTTTGTAATAAAAAAAGGGTGTCATTTGTGCTGGAACCTTTATTTTGACCAGGAGATAACTGGAGAAGGACAGAAGTTACTCTAGGCTGAAGAACAGATAGGAGAAGTTGGGGAGTCCCATTTGACCAATGGGTTCCCGTTATGGACTGAAGTGGATCTCAGACAAGGGATCAGATGGAACAAAGCATGAGCCGGGGCCCAGGTCATCTCCTGATACCTGGTCTTGGGCTCCTTCCACCACCTATTACTTCCTTGTCAATCAGAACATTCACCTGATTATGACTTGGGCTCCTAATCTTGATATAACCTCCCTGGGAAACTCAAGACCTTGAACTCTGTGGTTAAGGCTGGCGTGGTATCTGACTCCTCTTTCCCAGGCTAGTTCCTTCAGCTGGAGGTGGACATCTAGCTCTGGCCCGCTGCCAAGAAGCCAAGAGTTGACTTTAGGCAAGTGGCAGCCTCAGTTTCCTCATTCATACTACTGTTCAGGAATTTAACCCACCTACCTTGATACTATCATCACGGGAGCCTCAGGGCAGCTTCTCTGTCCTACTATACCGCTGTCTTCACTAGAGGGAAATCCAGACCTGACTTAAAGGATATATTGGGTTTAGTCTGTAACCTCAAAAAGTCCAGAGGCAAGGGGAGAAGACAGGCACAAAACCCACAGTTGAATTATTATACAAGGTAAGTGCAGTGACAGATGTGCCCAGGGTCAGCTTTAAAGAAAAGGGTCCCTAACCCATAGAGAGGGAATCAAGGTCTCCTGAGACAGCAGCAGTTAAGCTGAGACTCGAGGGTGAGTAGGAGGCAGCCAGTTGAAGGGGCCGCTAAGAGTTATGGAGGAGCTTCCAGGAGGAGAGAAAGGCATAGAGGCAAGAGACAGTGTGGTGTCCACAAAGAACCATAAACAATTTGGTGGAGGCAGAGGTGCCAGAAAGAAGACATGAGAGGAAGGAGAGGGCCAGGTCCTGTAGGATTTTATAGATATTTATTTTGTCTTTGCGTCATTCAAAATACATAGCAAAATGCATAACTTCATAAATATTTTCTCAAATAAGATGATAGAGCCCTGGCTCATGTGGCTCAGTTGGTTGCAGTGTCGGCCCATAACCGAAAGTTTGCGGGTTTAATTCCCAGGCAGGGCACATGCCTAAGTTGTGGGTTCGGTCCCTGGTCTGGACTCATAGGGGAGGCAACCAGTTGATGCTTCTCTCTCTCATGGATGTTTCCTTTTCTCCTTTCCTCTCTCCCTCTCCCTCCAAAAAAGCAATGAAAAAAAAATGTCCTCAGGTGAGGATAAAATAAAATGATGGATTCAAAGTTCCTAGCCTTCTTCACAAGTCAATTCTGCTGCTCAAGGACACTTTGAGATCTCAGTTCCAAGCATTGTGAGTTTCTAATGGGAGAGTTATCAAACCTCATTTGCGGGCTTATTTTCTAGAAAGTTTGTGCCCTAGAAGTATCTCTTTGGGGGAGGGAAAGTGATGTAAAACCCACCTTAAAGGTAAGCTATACCATCCAGCGGGGTTTGCCCTCCCCCTGGGTGAATTGTCCAAATCAGGCCCTGGACTGGAGACACTCACACCAAGGGGTAACACTGCAGCCCCCAGGGAGAGGTTCAAGAGGAACCACTTTGAAGCAGAGGAATAAGATAAGCAAGACAAGGATTCAGGCTGACCTGGGCTTAACTTCCTTCCCTAAACTCTGAGGTCACTGCTCCTGAGAGAGAAGAGGGGAGGGGATCTGCTGCTGAGCAGAAGGCAAAGGCTGGGAGATAGCAACAGTCATCCATGATGACCTGCTTCAACACAGACATGGGTAAGTCACCAAAATCAGTAAGAAGGGTTTATCCCATGCAAACTTGTTGATGAATCAAGGGCCTTCAAGGTGCCTACCCCAGGGCCAGCCCAATCCTCATAAAGCTCTGAGGGTTTTGTGTCCACCTTCCTAGGCTGTGTGAGGTCTTCAAAAAAGGAACCACAGCAATTGGCTAGGATTCCAGGTACTCTGTGGCTAATAGGTAAGGACATTAGGGGAAGTGAACAACCAGGGAATGGAGATTTGGAAAATAACTTACCACTGGCTCCTCCCACCCATCTGGACTGGATCTTATGAGGGAACATGAGAGCCATCATCTTTCTTGGCTGCAAAATGAGCATAGCCTTAGGTCCCCCAAATTCACTCACTCCTTGTCTAAGAAGTGCTAACCTCCGGGATGCCTGTCCCGTGGGGCACACAGGGTAGGCTTAGGGTTGTCTAGGTACTGTGAACCCAAGTCCCCCAGGAAGCACAGGGATTCTACAGGCGAAAGGGGCCAGTTAGACTCCTGGTCCTCTTATTTATTCCCCAGCCCCCACTCCTATTCCTTGTAACCCAGCTTCTGCTCTTTTGTGAAAATGCTGGTAAAGCCCAAGGTTTGAGGCGCTTTCCATTGAGACCTACAGTGACCTATCTTCCCCAGACGTGTCAGCCCTCACCCCCCAGATGTGAACAAGTTTGGCCTTGGGATATGGCAGTGCCCAGTGATGTTCTTCATCAAATAAGGTTCTTCCACTTCCTACTCGAAGTATCCATTCCTCACTGGGCCACACACAAAAGATGCTTTTATAATCCCACAATCACAAGCACCCCAGGCACAGTTACTTCTAACAATAACTGTTCACAGCCCACTCCTTGATTCCCTTCCTGTGGGTCTTCCCTCTCTTGGTGAGGCCTTTGTAGTCTTCCACTTCTCTTCAGCTACAGAGCTCCAATTCTAAAGATACAGTGGTTTCTTTTGCCTCTGCAAAGCCCCTAATACATAGACAACTAAATTTTCAATCAATAATTCACAATACCTTATTTTTTGGACTATAAGATGCACCGGACCATAAGACATACCTAGGTTTTAAGAAGAGGAAAATAGGGGGAGAAAACCCACTCCACTGCCGTCCCCCTCCCCCCGCGAGCCAGGTAAGCTACATTCGGACTATAAGATGCACCCCCATTTTCCTCCCAAATTTGGGGGGCGCATCTTATAATCCAAAAATATGGTAATTGATTGTGAATCAATCAATTCACAATCAATCAAAGAGGCAGGAGCTTCTGGCCTAGGGGTGAAATGCTATCCTGAGTTAGGAGTACAGGACTGCTGGCAGACCATCACCACAGTTCAAATCCTGGCTCTTCTTACATCAGCGGACGCTTGGGCTAACTACTTGAGTTTTATGTGCCTCAGTTTCCTTTTGCTTACATGGAATAATAATAATAATAGTAACTACTCCATTGGGCTAGTATGAGGATTAAACTTATTAACATTTTTTAAATACTTAGAACAGTGCCTGTCACATATTCAGCACTATAAAAGTATTAGATAATGTCTTTCTAATTCTAAACCACTCATAGTATTAAAAACACTATTTCTTGGGCCCTGGCTGGGGACTCAGTTGGTTGAAGCCTAGTCTCATACACCAAAGGTTAAGGGTTAAGGGTTAAGGGTTCAATGCCCAGTCAGGACACATACCTAGGTTGTGGGTTCAATCCCCAGTTGGAACACATGCAGGAGGCAACCAATCAATATTTCTCTGTTACATCAATGTTTCTCTCTCTCTGCCCCCGACCCTTACTCTCTCTAAAAAAAAAATTTAAAAAAATCAATAAAACATCCTTGGGTGAGGATTTTTTAAAAAAAAACAAAAAACACCAGTGCTTGGTATTACCATAAGGACCCAAATTTGACCCCACTTCAGACTGGTTTAGCCTTTCCCCTCAGCAGTGAGGCCAAGCCTGGTCACACACCACCTAGGAAGTTCATTTCTGTTTGAGTACAAATTCTAGGGTGCCATTGGTTCATTCTTTCAACAATATTTGAGCACCTACTATGAAGTGTAATGACCACTGAGAATAGAACAGGTAGTGAAATAGGTAACTCCTCTCATTGAACTTACATCCTAGTTAGGGTGCTAGACCAGAGGTCAGCAAACTTTTTCTGTAAATGGCCAGACAGTAAATATTTTAGGCTTTGAGGGCCATAAAGTCTCTGTCACAACCATCCCGTTGTGCCCTTGAGCAGGAAAGCAGCCAGAGACCCTCTAGAAGTGAATGGGCACGGCTGTGGGCCAACAGCACTTCATTTACAGACACTAAAATTTGAATGTCATGTAATTTTCACGTATAATGAAGTATGATTTTTCTCATTTATTTCAAAAATGCAAAAGCTATTCTTAGCTCGAAGGCCATACAAAAACAGGTGGCAGGACAGAGCAGCCCCTGAGATGGACAATAAACAAGTGAACAAGGACAAATATCATTTCAAAGACAGAAGTGAACTATGAATAAAAAAAAACAAGGTGATACATGCTAGAGAGAGGGAGCATGTGTGTAACACTGACGGGGAAGTCAGGGAAGAGGAGGAAGGAAGGTTCTCTGAGAAGACGATGTTTAGGTTGAGACCTAAATGACATGAAACTGTCATGCAAACCTTGGGAAGGAAAGTACTCAGAAGCTTGCAGACAGAATGAGATCCTGCGGGCCTGGTGGGCCATGGTAAAGAGACTGACTCTCATTCCAGGTGTGCTGAGAACCATAGGATTTTACAGAGGAGAGAGGCTGTGAGATTAGGCCCAGGAAGTTTTATTTCTAAGTAGCTTCTCATGTGATTCTGATGCACAGCCAAATCGAGAATTCTGTCTTATAGCATCCTAATCATTTCTCCCAAAAGGTTTGACCCTGGGTATTCTGTCTGTCTACAATCTTCTTGAAAGGACATTTTTGCCCTGGCTGGTGTGGCTCAGTGGATTGAGTCCCAGTCTGTGAACCAAAGCATCGCTGCCTGTTACATTCCCAGTCAGGGCACATGCCTACGTTTCAGGCCAGATCCCCAGTAGGGGGCACGTGAGAGGCAACCACACATTGATATTTCCCTCTCTTTCTCCCCACCTTCCCCTCTCTAAAAATAAATTTAAAAAATCTTTTTAAAAAATTAAAAAGGATATTTTTAAAAGCCTTCTTTCCCCTACCACATAGGCTGCAGTAAGGGCTTCTACCTGGGTCCTGGTTTCACAATTCCACATTTAATTAATGAGGAATGGATTGAGAAATTCTGAATCACACAGAAAGCAAACTAAGTGGCTCCTCCAATCACAAGAGTGACAGGCACACACCTGGTTCTGTGGAACTTGTGAACTACCACGGGAGCTAATTCCAATGTGAATTCCCTGGAATTTAACCAAGAAGGATCCACCTGACTTCTTACCGTGCGTATGAAACGTTCAGCTACTTTTCAGCATAAATCCTGCCACCTGCTAAAAGTTAGGGTATAGTCAAGGGCTATTTACTATGTCTATAGCCTACCTCCTGAGTAAGAATTACCCAAGATCTAATTATTATCTGAGAATGCCAGTTCTGATTACATTTATAGACTTTTTCCTCCAAGATGAATTCTCTGAAACTCAACGTCAGAATTTCATTTAAAGCCCGAGCCACAGAAATAGTACCAGCCTTGAAATCTGAGATCCAGGGTCCAGTCCCAGTCCTACCCAACTGGATTCTAAGCAAGTCACTGAGGTTTTCTGGGCCGCATTTTCCTCACGAGTGTTAAAATTCTGAATAGAGTTTACACTTTTGTATATAATTAACATGATATATAATTATTTTGTTTTTAAGTCAAAGAAAAAAACCTTACAAGAAAAAAATTAACAAAATCAGAGATTTGGACTAAATAATTTCCTTATGCACTGTCTATATTCTCTAACGTGCAATTAGATTAGAACGCAGATTGTAGTACCGTCGTCATATCCACAGCTCTTCTCTTCTTTGGGTTTTCTTTTCTGAAACTTTGTAAAGTAGTTCTCTGCCTTTGCTATGGGATTCGTCCTTAAGACATTAACATTTGCTCATTTGCACAGATTTCTAAAAGCCCTGTTTCCTGATTATCATTCTCTTCCCTGTGCCGTCGCCCACAGCACACAGCATAGGTAGGTGTTCAATAAATACCTGTTGAACAAACATCTTAATTTTCATTTTTAAATCCTTACCTGAGGACATTTTTCATTGCTTTTTGAGAGAGAGAGAGAGAGACATCAATGTGAGAGAGACATCGACGTGAGAGGAAAAGATGGATTGATTGCCTTCTCCTTTATGGCCGACGGGGGATGGAACCTGCAACCTAGGTATGTGCCCTGACCACGAGTCTAATCCACGACCTTTCTGCCTACCAGACACTCCAACTGAGTCACTCCAGCGGGGGCTGAACAAACATTTTAGAATATATTTTCAGAAGGCACCAATTGATACTTTGAGGGTGAGGAAATATGGATTATTTTAATTTTCTTCCTTCTACTTTTCTGTATTTGCTACACTTGGAAAAAAGCTGTTGCCAAAACCTCCTCTTGTACAGGGACATCATTTCCCCTAAGCTTGGTCCCCTTCCCTTGCACAGTCCCTATGGCAAAAGGTACTCAGTGAATGTCCTTCCTCTTCCCTTTTTTTTTTGTAATTCAAGAGTATCCAGGATGGGGAAAAAATGCTAACTCTGAGGGGAGTCTAGTCGGCCTTGTGGAAAACGAAGATGAAATCCAGTCCCAGAGGAAGAAATGCCAGTAGGTCCTTGGCCCCTTGCTGCCCTCCTCCGGCTTCCAGGCTCAACTACAGCCAGCTTACGTCCAGGAGATAAATGGAGCCAGTGGCTGGGGCTGCTACACACCCTGCCCCGCCTGCCCGGCCTTCTGTGTGTGTGCCCCTGCCCCTCCCTGGGCCTGGAGGACTCTTGGGCGCGCTCTCTAAGCGGCCAGGGAGGGAACTTGTGCCTTTTCTCCTCCTGGTGGACAACAGTGGAACAACAGAATTTATGGAAGAAGTGGTGAGTAGGGGTGCTAGGCGTTGAGGCTTAAGTCGGAGAGTTTTGACATTTTCTGGGACCTGACCTCATTTTCTGGCACCTCCCTTCTTTCCCAAGACTTCATTTCCAGTTAAAAACAAGGAAAGGCTCAGGGCACCAACCTTGAGCGCCTAATGTGTACTAGGCCCTTCACATGTTTTACCTCAAGTCTTCCCAACAGCTTCATTGGGTTATTTATCCTATTTACAGAGAAGACAACTGAGGTCCAGAGGGGGTGACTTACCCAGAGAAACACAGCTAATTAGGCACCAGGCTGGAACACAGGCCTGGGTGCCCCAAAAGTTGACTGCAGCCCTAACCTGCTGGGAACAGGGTGCTGGACTTGGAGAAAGGAGAACTTCTCTCCAGCTGATAAGGCTCTACAAAAACACCCAGAACAGTTCTCATTTTTAAAGAAGCTCAGCTTATTAGGGCATGAAAACTTTTCAGGCTAGTCCACCTGGTGTATGAGGCAGGAACCCAGCTGCAGCCCAGGAGCTAGAGCTCAGGTCAAGGCCTTCCCAGGTCTCTGAAAATCTAGTCCTCCAGGATTGGGGGTGGAGGGAGCACAAGAAAGAAACGAGTGGAATTGAGGGGACACTCCTCGTTGCTGAAGCTATCAGGGACATTGCAGGCTAATGTCAGCTCCTGCAACTGTGGAATTGTTCAGGGATGAGACACAGTTTCTATCTGGTGAACCATCTGGTGACCAGAACTTTGGATGACACATACATCCAGATGATGCCAGTCTCCTCTTGCCTTTCAAGAAAGACAGAAGTGGATGGTAGAAGTGAGAACTTGGTGTAATGAGGCAGAGGCTGCTGGCCTCTGACCTGGAGAGGTGAACATTAAGCCAACCTTAGTGGGTAGCCAGAGATGATAATGAAGCAGCATAGAATACCAGGGCTACAGGGAGAGGGGGTGAGCCAAGTTAGGTTAAGTGAGATACTCAAAGCCAGCCTGCCTTGAGGAGTGTTCTCTAGAACTCTCCTGGTACAGGAAGCAGAACCCCAGGGGCACTCAGGGTTAAAGACCCCATGTGAGGGAATCAGATGATGATACAAGCAGTCTGTGATCCAGCAGGAGTGCGGGGCTTTGGGGATGGTAAGTAGAACCTACCCGCAGTCTACCTGAAGCCAAATGTCATCAGGTAGCCGCTGACATTAAATCTTTAAAAGGGAAAGAACAATTTCATACCAGACCAAATTAGAAGCTAGGAATATAGAAAAGGTGTAAGACAGTTTAAAAATAAAAAAGGCTTGGGAATCCCCAAATGTACTCAAGATACAAAAATTCCAGGTGAAAGAACAAAAAGTCCAAATGAGTAATAAAGAAAGAAGCCTCCAGAGAGAAGAATGAAAAACAGCAAACGGAATTTCTGAGGAAACCAAGGGTGAAATTGTAGAAATGTCCAAATTGGGCAAGTGAGAAAACTGGCAGATTGTTGGGGGTGACCTCTGCTCCTGGTTCTGGAGGAGGCCCACAAATAGCGGTTCTCACTCCTTCACAAGGCAACTTAGGGAGAGACCAGAAACTAGAGACAGACTCATGAAATGATTGAGAAGACCTAACATGAGAAGGCAGCATGGCTTCTAGAAGGAAAAGTGACAAAGTCTGGGCTCCACTCACGTTGACTTGGGTTGGAATCCTAACTTTGCCTCCTAAGATCTTATGACCTTCGGAAACTCACGAATCTATTCAAACCTATCTCTCCATTTGGAAAATGGGGACAGAAGACAGACCTACTTTACAGGGCTGTTTTAACAATGACATGCTAGCGTGTAGAACATATGAGATTTGTAAGCACTTCTCTGAATAAAATCTAAATTTCAGCACATTTTTAAAGATTGATTTTGGAAGTAAGAAACAGATAAAAATATCAGGAAACACATTTACATGAGACAGTTTAGAGGAAAATAATCCAACTTTATTTTAAATTATTGAAGTCTTTCCCTTCTCTGACCCGCTGAGAACTTCCTATTCTATCATTTTCTTGCTCATTTAGTCTCACTGACCAGATTATAAACTGCTCAAGTCAACACTGTCACCAAACTATCCACTACAGTCCAGATCTTGAATCACTGTCAACAGGTCCCTGAAGACCTGACAGTCAAAGGTGCCAAAATAACGGCAGCCAGAATTAGGGTGCAGAACCCAAGAGTAAACATAATCGCACCCCTGCCCCGGGCTGTGGTTTGGCTGCAACTGGGATGTTGCCTGTGGTTTGGCTGCTTGCACCTCAAGACTGACACCTGGAAGCTACGGAGAAGCAGCTCAATTTCCCAAGTGTGTAGAAGTGTTTTCCTGAGAACGGGATGAAAACATGGGAATTCCAGGGCTTGACAAGGTGAAGGCAGGGCAGGGATGCGATCTAACCTGCAAAACTTTTACAATATTGCATTGCCGTGGGCTTGTTTCTTCGCGTCAGAACATTACAAGCAGGCAGCATCCTTCTTGAAAAGTCTTAAAACAAAATACTACTGGGACACTGCATGGACCCTGACCAAAGGCAGGAAAGAGAAACAGGATGAACACAGCACATGTAGTCAGCCTGCTCAACACATTCCCTGGTGAACAAACCCAAGGTGGCACAGAAGCTGGGGAAATGGGCTACTTGGGAGACCTTCCGACAGTTAAGTGAATACACAAAGCAGAATCCCCCCCTGTCCCTCCATTTCCTGTTAGGTAGAGCCAGTTAAGCGTTGACAGACCTGTATTCCCTCTACCTCCCCTCATCCCTCTCCCTTTCCTTTGTCCTGGACCACAGCAGTGTTGGGGGCAGAGATGGAGACACTGGGTAAGCAAAGATGAAAGGGAAATAAAGAGTGGGTCATGCACTCCGAAGGGAGGAAACCTGATGTTGAACATTCAAGAAACCAAGGTGGTTAGCCCTGGCTGGTGTGGCTCAGTGGACTGAGTGCTGGCCTTCACAGTGAAAGGTTGCTGGTTCGATTCCCAGTCACAGGGCACATGCCTGGGCTGCAGGCCAGGTCTCCACTTGAGGATGTGGGAGGCAACTGAATCCTTACATATCAATGTTTCTCTCCCTCCCTTCCCCTCTCTCTAAAAGTAAATAAGTAAAATCTTTAAAAAAGAGAGAGAGAAACCAAGGTAGTATGTTGTTGTATCTTAATCCAGGTGGTGAAGGCATAGAATCACATCCACGTAAAAATTGAGAGCCTCTCACTAAAGGTCCGTGCATCTTATGTAATCTACACCTCCATTAGACACCAAAACCAAACCACCAGCCACAAGCTCTGTCTGTTTGCTATCTTTTATTGAAGGGTCCCACATCCACATGGGAGCCCAGCCAAACCAGCAACCACACAGGTCCTCCACTTACAGCAGGAGGCCTGGAAGGGGAGGGGAATGACTTATGATCCCGCCACACCTCCCTGGAAACAGAAACCACCACAGACAGACAGATAAGACAAGGGCCAGGGAGGAGAACTTGTCTCACTCTAGGTTCTCTCCCCTTTTCCCCGACTTGGAAAAAAAGTCAAACACTGGCTACACAGCACCCCAGCCCCACCCCACCCATAGCAGCGTTTGTGGGATTCCCCTCTGCAAGGGGCGGTCCCAAGGCAGCTTCCCATCACTCTTCCTTCACTTTGGTTTGCTCCTGGCAACTCCGTGCCCTCTTCCTTCCTTTGGCCTCCGGCCCATCACCCTCACATCATCTAGCACCTACTCAAACCTTCTCTCATCTCTAGGGCCTCCCTACCCCAGGGCTTCTGGGGAAGCAGCATCTCAGGCATCTCCTCTCCTTTAGCAAGGGGCCCCACCAGGCCCTCTCTGCCCAGGATATGGGACTCACACGGCTGCCCCGCTTTCCTTGAGGTCAGGGGCTGAGCGCTGCCGTCTCATTCGAGGGGGAGTAGTGTATGGGGGGTAGCGAGGCCCTGGCGGCCGTTGGGCTGGGTATGGTTGGGGCTGTTGGGGATAATAGTTGTGCTTTTTAGGTTGGAAGTGCTGGGGTTCAGGCTGCGTGGAACCTCCTCCCCGGGATCGGCCCCCTCCATCCAGGGAGTTCCTGCGGGGACGATGGGACCTTCGGGGACTTGGTGGCCTGCGGGCAGGGGTGGCCACTGGGGGAGTAATCTCCTCAGGGGGTTGGGGTGCAGCTGGGGCCTCCCCACCCCCCATCCCTGGCCAGGACTCCCGATGCTGGGGATTGCTCTTGAAGGGGAAGCGTAGCTTACAGTCGTGAGGGGGCACAAAACGGGCTGGAGGCCTGCGCAGCCCTCCGCCCCGGCCCCCAGAGCCCTGCAGTCCCTGCAGCCTCAACTGCTCCTGCTTGAGCCATCGAAGGCGACCACGACGAAACGCGGGGTCCTCTTCCATCAGCCGTGACACCCGCTCCCAACTTGACAGGGGTGGCGAAGTAGGCTGGGCTGAGGGCACATGGTCACTGGGGGCTTCCTCCTCTACTACCTCTGACTCTGGGGGCTTGACCCAGGCGGCCTCATCAGCTTCTTCATTTCCATCATCATGATCCTGGGAGGGAGGTGCATGGAAGAAAATGAGAAGCAGTGTGAGAAACGCTACCTCCGGAGCACAGTGGATTTGAGAGAAGTCGGAAGGCCCTGGAGTGGCTGGGTGTCAAGGGGTGCCCAGAGAGGCTCGGAGGTAAGGGAACTAAAGAATGGTGGCTTAGCAGCACAGGCTCGGGAACCAGGGGTCTGAGTTCAATCCTGGTCTGCCCCTTCACAGCTGGGTGGTCTGGAACTTCAGCTTGTAACCTCTCTGTGCCTGTCTCTTCATGTGTAAGGTGAGGTCAGTAAAGACAGCAGCCACTGCACAGGGTTCTTCTAAGAATTAAATAACTCAAACCATGTGAAGTTCTTAGGACAGTGCCTGGCACATAGTAGGCACTCGGCAAATACTGCTGAATAAATGATTTACCCTGGGGATATGAAAGTTAACAAAACGGGGAAGCAAAATCCTCGCCATTGTGTTAGTGGGGGAGACAGTTGATAAATGACTAAGAAAAATATATAGCATGGTACACATACTTCAGTGAAAAGTGAACTGTATAAGTTTATATATTTAAACTACTTAGTATATATTATTTACATTATATGTAAGTATATAAATTACATAACAGACTTTATATAAATTATACATATTGAGATGGAGAACAGAACAAGGAAGGGGGATGGGAGGTCAGGGTGGGGTGGCTGCAATGAACCGCCAGAAAGAGATTCACTGAGAAGTTACCCTTGCAGGAAACACCTAAAGGAAGTGAGGGAGCAAGCTGTGAGACTTCAGGGGAAAGGCAGCAAGGCAGACGGAACAGCAGGTGTAAAGGCCTTGGAGCAGGAGTGTGCGCAGAAAGTTCAGGAACAGCAAGGAAGCCAGGGTGGCAGGAGTGGAGAGAACGAGAGGGGAGGGAGCTGGGGAGGGAGCTGCGTTTGGGGAAGGGAGCCTTCAGTAACCATGAGCTGTGGTGGCTGACCGCCTGGGGTCCTCCAGTAGAAGGCAAGCTGGGACAGAGCAGCCACTCTGTCTGCGGCACAGCCCCAGTGCTAGCGTAATGTCTGGTGCACAGCAAGCATTCGAATATATATTTGTTGAGTGAGTGCCTGCAAAACAGGGATCAGTGATACACTGCTCCTCACGGGCTGTTGCGGAGATTTAAAGGAGGTGACACAGAAGTGCTCAGCACAGTGGCCACCACGGAATAAACGTTCACCCTTGCAGAGCATGGTTATGAGAATGTGTATGTATGTGAACATTCGAGCGGTAACTGAAGAAATGTGTACTTTTATCAGTGGTTTTCAAACTGGATTGTACCTCAGAAACACCTTGGTACTTATCATAAATGCAGATTCATCCCCAAAGGTGCTGATTCAGTAGGTCTGAGGTAGAATCCAGGAATCTGCACTTTCAGTTAGTTGCCCTGGTGACTGAGGCACATAATTCACAAACTATATACTGAGAAAAGCTGCTACACGTCAATAAAATTTTTGAAAGCAAGACGGGCGAGGGGGTCGGAGGGAGGTTCAGATTCCAAAAGGAAACAACTGAGGAGGGAAGAAGAGGAGAGAGAAAGCCAGGCCTAAGCCCTCCATACCTGGGTCAGGGGGATGACTCTCTCCATGCGGAGCATGCGGTCCCTCAGGGCCTGCAGCTCTCGGTCCTTGCTGCTGTTCTGCAGCTTCACCTCCTGCAGAATCCCGGTCAGCTTGTCGATGTGAGCCCGGAGGTCCTCCACCTCAGCCCCTCGGGCTCCCTCCTCACCACCACCACCCCCACCTCCGCTGCTTTCCTCCTCGCCCACTGTGTCCCAGACATCTCGGGCCACAGCCCTCCAGGCATCCCCAGGCCCCTCCGTCTTGCCATAGGTACGACAGAGCTCCCGCATCTTGAGAGCGGCCAGGGCCTCAATCTCGGCCCGCCCATGGCGGAAGTCAGCCAGGGCCACCTCATAGCATATCTCCTTCACTGCCTGCATCTTCAGATCAGCCATGGTGGCCCAGCGGGGATCTTTGCCCTGCAGCCGCCGACGCTGGGGGATCTGATACACCCTGCGAGGGGCCCTGCGCTTGCCACTGCTGGGCAGGCCACAGCGCTTGACGATGGTCTGGACTGTGGTGGGTGGCAGCTGCTCCCTCAAAGAGGAGATGAGCCGCCAGCTCTCTTCACAGGAGCGCTTGTCAGAGTCGTCCCCACTGTCTGAGTCCGCATACTGGGGCCACAGAGAGAGCAAACAGGGAAAACACTAAGGACATCCCAACACCACCAGAAACATCCATCAGAACTGCACACCCTTAGTTGCTTAACCGCTGCTCATCCACACAATGAAAATGACACACTATCTTCTTCACAGGTACACTTTGAGAGTTAATGCATGCCAAGTGTGGGGGACAGGGGCTGGCACAGGGAAAGTGACTGATACTGCAAGCTACAAGCTGCAACTATAGCAAGCTGCGGCTATGGCAAGTCTGGATTTCTTGCAAATGTATTACTGCTGAGGATGACGTTAAAGATTCAAAAGTTAAGTCCACGTGAAGAACACTTCTTTTTCACGAACATGTATAAAAGACACATGGACAAAACCAAAGGGGGTAGGATCAAGGGTAGGAAGTGGGGGTGGCTGGGGTGGGGGTGAGTGATGGTGGGGAAATGGAGACAACTATACTTGAACAACAACAAAAAATGTGGAGAAAAAACCACTCTTAAGTAACAGTACAGGTAGTACTCTTCTACGGTAAAAACCATAGAGGGGCCACAGGATCAACTGGAGTCTGGGAATCCCTGGTCAACAGGGAAGAACTAGCTCCCTGCACACACAGTGTTCCCCCCAGGTCACACTTCTCTCACGGAGCCCTCCCAGATGCCACGCCCACCCTTGACCCCCTTTCAGGCCCACTTCTCATTCAGGCTCACAATGTAAACCAAAAGCAGAATCAAACGACCATGCTGCCAGCCTGGTTGCTCATGTGTCCGCCAACCCACCTCTTCCTCTGCATGTCCCACTATGCCCCCCAATGGATTCCTCACCAGTCGCTGCTGCTCCAGCAGAAGATCAGCCTCTTCCTTTTCTTTCCGGTACTGATTCTCTAGGTCCTGTAGCCTGGGATTAGGTAGGTAGGGAGGAAGAGCTGTATGGGATTTTGGAGGCACCTCAGTGGGGCGCCCAACAACAGGAGGCTGGGACGGGAGGGACAGCCTTGAGGGCCCCAGGGCACAGAGCACCCTCTCCTCGCACCTCTTCTCCATCTCCAGCTTGATGTCAATGCCTTGCTGCTCCAGCAGCTCCTTCTGAGCAAAGTTCCAATCCACAGGCTCAGAGGGTGGTCCTGGGGGTGGGGGAACCCCTCGCTCCCGTTCTAGCCGCGCCTGCTCCGGGTGATTGAAGCGGAAAACGTGGTTCTTGCCCATCACGATCCTATTCCCTGGAGATGGGAGGAGGGGAAAGTGGACTTGCTCTCCCACAGCAGCAAACTCGTCCCCATGCCCAAGGTGTACACGGTCTTGCCCACAAGTCCCTGAGGCCCTGACACCAGTTCTCTCATCATACCACGTCTGAGGGTGGTCAAAGCCAAGGCTCCTTCAGCTGACACCAGGAACCACCCTGTCCCTGACAGCCAAAGGGACCTGGGGAAGTTTGGCATCCTCTTTCTGTTTCCCCGGGACAGCAAGGAAAACCGAAACCTGGTTCCTTGATCTTCACTTCCCAGTTCCTTCGTCATATTCCCATGCTATTTCCTATTTATTTCTGGGGGCTTCCCTAAGATTCACCAAGGGAGCTCTGCCCTAGGACTTCCTCTGTGCATCCACGTCCAGAACCCGCACTCTGTAACATTTCTCTACCTGACTTCAGCACCAATGGCTCAGTCACAAGTTTCCCATTGACATAGGTCTCGGCTCCTTCACAAGGCTCCAGGGTGACTACCACTGAGGGAGAGAGAGAGAGAGGAAAGGAAGTGATTAGACCCTGGGGGTAGAGGGGCTATGGTCATACTCCCATCTTGCATTACTCCCCCCAAAATACATGCACCCCCAGTCCCACCCCCCAGTACCTGTTAGGGGTGCCATGGCCCCTCTGGTGGTAGGCAGCAAGGGAAAGGAAGAGCAGAAGGAGGGTTAGAGCCCCAGCTAAAATGCCCAGGAGCCTCTGCAGGGGCTCTGTACTCACCCACCTCCACCCTCCCCACAGCAGCTTAGCAAACCAGTAATTCTCAGGGGGCTTCATCTCATAGCCAACTGGTCATCAGGCCCTGTCGCTGCTGCCTTGCAGATGTCCATTCCTTCCTTTCTAACATTATCCCTGGCTCAGCCTGGATTTCTCCAGCAGGATCCCAGCTCACTTCTGCCTGATCTCAAGCCACAGCCAACAAACAGAGCATTGTCTTCACAGGACAAGATTAAAGTCACCCCAACCCAAACATTTACCAAGGTGCTCCTCTGAACATATCACCAAGCCTACTGCTTGCTGGGACACAAAGACGCATGAGGCAGCTTCCTGTCCTCAAGCAATGCCCTGGCGTCATAGAGGGAGCCCTATATCCCAGAAATCCAGGCTCTGTGACTGACTCCTGAACTGAGGGGCACTGATCAAGTCACCCAACTTCTGTAAACTATAAAATGTCACAGATGTCTTTCCGGCGGTGACGACCTCCCCACGACAACATGCCTCTCGCAAAGGATTTCCTTCATCCCTCTCCAGAAGAGGAGAAGAGGAAACACAAGAAAAAGCGCCTGGTGCAGAGCCCCAATTCCTACTTCATGGATGTGAAATGCGCAGGATGCTATAAAATCCCCACCGTCTTTAGCCATGCACAAACGGTAGTTTTGTGTGTGGGCTGCTCCACTGTCCTCTGTCAGCCCACGGGAGGAAAAGCAAGGCTGACAGAAGGATGCTCCTTCAGAAGGAAGCAGCATTAAAAGTACCCTGAATCAAGATGAGTGGGGAACCATCCCAATAAACACATTTTGGATACAAAAAAAAAAAAGTCACAGATGTTAGCTCAGACTGGTTGAAAGCGCAAATAAAATGACATGCAGATGCGAGGTATTTATGCTAGAAGTAACAGAAGCATCAGAGTTCTAAGATGAGGCAGAGATGGTACTACTGACACTACGTGAGTATAAAAACAGCAGAGAGGAACTCAACTTAGACACAGAGGACTAGAAATGACCATGGGAAAGCAGTGATTTCTGAGCAGATGCTAGAAGGGAGCCTCAAATTTCAAGGGGCAGAAATGACAGAGAAGAGAAAAAAGAGAGAGTGAGAGAGAGTGCTAAGGCATCACCGTATGCCCCAGAACAGCAATGAAAGGCGGCAAAGGATGGGGCATCTGTAATGGGTACCAGTCTCTGCCCGCCCTTACTTCCTGTCATGCCCCCAAATTCACTCATCCATTCCACAAATATACTGCATCCCTACTATCTGCCAGGCACTATTTTAGGTCATGGAAATATAGTAGCAAAAAACCCCAGAAGTCCTGTTCTTACAGAGCTCACTTCCAGCTGGTAAGACAGACAGTAAATGAGTAAATCAGGAGGTAATCTAAAGTCAGGAAAAGAAAGGTATGAAAGAGGGAAAGGGGCCGGGCAAGGAGAGGTGGCCGGGGCAGCCTTCTCCATGTCCAGGAACCCGCAGCAGCCTGTATTAAGAGCAGAGCTCAGAGCAGTTCTGCCGTGCTCCAGCTACGCTGGCGCTGGGCAAATTCCCCAACCCCCAAGACACAAAGTCAATAGTAGATAACCATTCTTCTCGGTTCGCACCCACCTCCTCTCTGCCTGTCTTTGGTCAAGTCTTAAATGTGCTATAAAAACAGAGGCCCAGATGAACTGGACGTTTAGGGCCCCAATCTTTGGGGCACAGATTCATCAGATGCTTTTACTGATATAATAGTGTTTCATGCCTGTCGGTCACCTGTCAAAACACATTCTGAGCTCCTGAGGGTGGGCTCACGCCATGGCCCTTGGGTGATTCTGGTATCACCCCAGCACATGACTCGAGGTAACCACAGAACAGGAACTTGGCAATAACTCACTAGGCTGAACTGATTCAACAGCTTTTAGCCCACAGTGCCGGAAGCATTTGCTGCCACTGGGGACCTGGACCAGAACAGAACAACTGCATTAACCTGCTGAGCCAAGTGAAGCCCAACGGGCATGTCTTAAACCTGAGCTTTAAGCCACATGATAGTGTCTTTTCTCATTTTTAAAAATGTGCTGACTTTGTCCTGGCCAGGGAGCTCAGTTGTTTACAGCACAGTTCCGACACACCGAGACTGCATGTTCGACCCCTAGTCCGGGCACATACGAGAAGCAACCAGTGAAATGCATAAATGAGTGGAAGAGCAAATTGATGTTTCTCTCTCTCTCCAAAATCAATAAATACAAAGTTCTGTGTGCTGACCTTACATGCTCCATTTCCCTGTGCCCTCAAAAGCATCAAACTGGGCAATCTTTTCAGATTTGTGAGACAATGCATAAAGATGATGAAGAGCCCATGTGTAACATCTGCACCCCTGCCACCTCATCTGCTAGAGCTCAACTTTACTTGGACACAAATCCAAGTAAATTGGACACAAATTTGAACTCAATTGAACACAAATCATTCCGTTTTTGTTTTTTTTTTTAATGACTGATTGAGAACAAAATTGTGATCTCGAATACCCCTGAACCACACGAGTACTATTTCGTTATCGGACAGGCTACTACCTTCCCTGTAGGACTGGTGATGCCTACAAGCCTTTGCAGCTAAGGCCATACAAAGGCTAAAAAATTCCTGGAAGTTTTAGAATCAGAGGGACACACAAGCCAATTAACTCCCTGAAACCGCCGCGGTCATAGGGTGATCAGTAAGTTGGTTTTCCAGAGATAAATTCAGAGCACCCACTGGAACAAACACAATTTTTCATAAAAAATGACCAGGGTGCTATTTCAGGATAAAAAATATCAAGGAATGCGGCAAACCCCCTCTTCCCCAAAATTCCACCCTCCGGCCTGCTAGCGTTCTGCTTCTGCCCTGGGGACCACTCCCACTCGCTGCCCGGGCGGCAGCCTGCACTCGCAGGGTGGGTGCAGGCAGCCTGGCCCTTGATATCCCCCGCTGCCTGCTATGAGCTTGAAGCCCCTGTGACCATGAGGACCCCTCTCCTCTTACATGGCTACACACCCAGTGCCCAATTCAGTGTGTGCTGTGAAACAGGAGACCTGTCTCTCTCCTTGCCCAGCCATGCCACCCTCACTCCCTCAGCCATTACCTTCTCCGTCCGGCTGAGGGATGCTCCGGAACAGACAGTGTTGCTCCCGAATGAACTTCCCGGTCAGCTTGATGTCCACATCTACCTGGCCAACCCTGGGAAGGCAATGGCCACCGTTTCCTAAGCATGTGCCAGACATTCACCAAGCCCCTTTTGAATACAAGTTCATCCAACTCTATAAGCCGAGGGTAATTATTTCTATATCACAGGTGAGGAAGATGAGGCTCAGAAAGGTAAAGTAACTTGCCCAAGGTCAGGCAGCCCAGCAGTGGTGAAGCTGCAATTTGAACCCAGATCTGCCTGACTCCAAAGCCCTGGTCCTCAGTCACTGTTACACAGCAGAGGACAAAAGGGAACCTGGAACGGGATGGCTGTCCTCTGCCATGTAAATGTCTGTGGTGGGACAGAAAGGAAACCCTCATCTCTTTAACTCCAGAAGGTGACCTCAGAGGCACCAAGCCCCATGGATATGCATTAGCATCAGCCAGTGAAGCCACCAACTACACAGGAACTGCCCTAAACTACATGGGGCTGGGACCACAATTCCCTCCACCCACAGGGAGGGTTGCAAGGGAGGCCAAGGCAGTGATGCTAAGGGCTAGGAACATGGTGGTCTAAGTTTCCAACCCATTCTGTGCCTCGGTAAGTCAGAAGCTATCCCCGCACACACAGAGTCAGTTTGGTCCCAGAGGCATCTCACCCAGGTAAAGTTGTGGGTGAGGTGGGACAGCCGCTTAGGAGCCAGGCTCAGCAACTTCCCAGGAAGCCTAGAAAGTGAGCAGGGCTGTGGAATCAGCTGTCCTGATATCTGGGGTATTTCCAGTGAGGTCACCAGGGAAGAAAGTCACTAGTGTGGTCATCCCTCTGCAGTCACACCCCAAAATGAGAGGCTGCCCCACAGGTCCCTGATTAGACACTACCTGGTGATGCCATCTTTGATGTGGTAGAGCAGACATTCTGACATCAGGGGGTCTTCATTCAGGTTCACCAGGTGTGGAGTCTATGGGAAAGGGGGGGTGATCAGGGGAGGGTCCTGAGAGCCAGCCAGAGGGATGCCGCAGAGAGAGAGGGAAGAAGCTTCAGCAGACATCTGTCCAGGTTCCAGCGCAGGAGGCTGCTCCTCCTCCCTTCATCAGAGAACTCTCCCCCATCCTTACTTCCACCTACCCCACCCACTTTCAGAGCAGCCCAACCTGCCCTCTCCTCACACACAAGGGGCCTACAAATAGTCCCACCCATCCACCCCTCCCAGGACAGCAATCCTTTCCCTAAGGCCCATTTCTTCAGAGGCACCTCGACCCACTCATCTCCTTGACCAGAAACCTTAGAACCTACCTGCCCCCACCTCTGCTTTCCCTATATTTCCTCTGTTCCCAAGTCTCATCATTTCTTCCTTCAAAACGTACCTTGCCACTTCTGGGGAGTATAGGAGGGGATTGGGTTAGGGGACTGGTACTTCCCTCCTTTTATTTCAGCTTTAATTTTTTAGAAGCATGGACTACTTTTATAATTATAATTAAAGAATAAAGAGCGTCAGTTCAATTCAAAAGCCTATAAAATAGACCCACTTTCACAGCAGACTTCCCCAGGCAGTGCCTGTCCCCAGCCCTGCTGCACCCGGGGCCAGGGTCACTGCAGCAGCTGCCTGGTAATGTCCCTGTCAAGGCCTCCCTGCCCAGACCCATCTTTCTGACTGGCCGATCATTATGTTGCTCCACACTGAAAACTCAGCGCATTCCCTTTCCCAAGCACCTTTTCCTGACGTGTTTCTCTAGCGACACCCCCGCCCTCCCAAGGCACATACTCTGGGAAGTATACAAGCTTTGCTCCCTCTACACCCCCCTCACGCCACTGCCGCCGAGCCTGGAGAAGTCTCCCTCCCTACTATCTGCCGCCTTAGCCCACCCTGCCACAGGGCCTGCCTGACTTCCTGCTGTCTCCAGGGGTCTCCCAGCTTCCCTGCTCATACCACACCACGGCTGAGTCATGCTTTTCCACTTGGACCTCTCCAGGCGGTATCCCATGCCTGCCTGACTTAACCCTGCTTTTTACGCTGGTATCCCTGGGCCTCCTCCACATCAGGGCCCCAGCCCACCCATTCAAGCCCCTTTCCAGGGCCCCTCTCTCCCCTTCTGTGTTCCCACCCTGTGGACTGCTAAGCACTCATTCCAAAAGACCTCCTTCATCCTTGACCACCCCTGTGAGATGCTCCCCATGTTCCCTCACCTGGAACAGCCTCCCTCCCACCCCCACCCATCAAAATCATTCACTTCCCTCACGGTCTGTCTCAAATGCCACTTCCTCCACGAATCTTTCCCCTGCCTTCCAGCTGAATGCAGGATCCTCTGTCCCTCTTCTATAAGGACTTACTTCTAAAAACCCTGTGAGGTGCTAACGGGACACAGAGATGAATCAAACCCAGACGCTGCTGCCCTGTCAGTAGGAAATCACAGTCGGCTTGGGGAGATAAGACTTGGCAACGCTACAGGTGGGAAATGGATGTCTCACAGCCAAGTTTCTGGTCTTTTCACACCTTCACTTAGCTCATTAATTCATTCATTCATTTGTTCCCAGGAGTTGATCGCACCATATCCTGGGAGGGGCTCAGATGCAAAGGGGAATAAAGTAAAAAACTGCAGGAGCTCAGAGGGGGTTTGAGAGGACCTCACGGGAAGGCAGTATGGGAGCTGATCTTTGAGGACAAGGGCGACATGGAGACACAGAACGAAGAGCATTCCAGGTAAAGGAGGAGTATACACAACAGCATGGAGGCATGAAGGCACTCAGTGCAGGGGAAACAGCCAGTAGCCTGGGTCCCATATTTCTTCGGGGGCCCCAGAATCGTGACACAAGGCCACGCCCATGGTGGGTATGACGTGCATCACTGTGTCTGCCCCTCTGCCCAGGCACCCCAACCATCACTGCTGTCACCCTTCCACTTCTCCCTAGGGACTCTCATGCCCCTCCCAATACTGCAGTGTCAGGAATGGCAAACACTGACGGGCCCTGGGAGCAGAAAGTGATCTACCCCTTGGGAGAGGGGACATGATTTAGGGCAGGGCTTTTCAATCTCTGCTCAGCCCTGGAACCCTTTGTTCAAATGAAACCCTACCTAGAAGCCTAATATGTCAAGCCGATAAGCACAGAGGCACTCAGGCTGAGGCTGGGGGTGGGGGACCCAAAGTTTGGTCCTGTCCTTCCCCTCATCCCCGTGAACATGAAGGAGGCACCAAGCCAGGTTTAAAAATCACCTGTTTAAGAAGGCCTGGTGGTGGGAGTCCCAGAAAGAGGGTACTTTCCCTAAGGCTCTTGGCTCTCTCCAAGACGAACGGTGGCATTTCCCCTAGGACCCAATTCCCCCCACCCCACCATTCCCAGGTTGAAGCTACCAAACGCATTTCCCCATTTGTAAGTCTATCAGCTCTCCCTCCTGAAACACACATGCCTTTTAAACATACAAAAATACATTCATCCTCACCACCTTGAGAAAATGCAAAAGTAAAATGCCATTTTACCAGATCGGCAAAGATTAAAAAGTAGAAAGGGTGGGGAACATGACTTCTCTTGTGTGTTGCTTTCGGGAGTATAAAGTGACATCGTTATCATCTTCGGAGGGCACTTTTGCAACACAGATAAAAAATTTTACATAGCTACCATTTGCCCACAAATCTCCACTTCTAGGGATTTTTTCTACAGATAACAGACCTATTTATAAGATCACCCGTTGTAATATTGTTTATAGTATCAAAAGATAAAAAAACAACTTAAGTGACCATCAGTAGAAAGCTGGCTAAATAAGTTACCCTACATCAATAGGACAGAATATTGACACCGTGAAGAACAGACAGAACCCCTACGTTACATGAAAAAGTATAAAGCATGCAACCACTACTACTCCAAAAAGAGGCCATGTATGCACGCACATGCGCCTGCACGCACACCCACCTGTAGCTAACTATACACAACCCACACTAGTGTGTGCACGGGCTACCTCCAGAAGAACACAACAGAACCTGATAATAGGGCTTGCCTCTGGGAGGGGAACCTGAGGGTGGGAAGGAGGAAGACTTCCTTTTCACTGTGCACACTTCTCAGCACTACATGAAGGTTCTCTCTGGTGTATATCACCTCTACAAGAACAATGACACAAACAAACAAACAAAATTCACCCCCCTATTGATCCCCAGGCTTCAGAAGGTGGCATCCCCACACAGTGGGAGCCCTCTAGGGAAGAAACACCCACCCCATCAGTTTCTCCACCCCTTTCTGCCTGCCTTCCAACCCTGCAACCATGGTGGAAGCTTCTGAGGTACACTGTACCTCAGGGTGGCTGCAAGCCATGTTGAGAACCACCTGTAGCCCCTCCCCCAGATGCAGACCTCAGAAAAACCCCAAAGCCCTGCATACCCACCCCGGACCAGGTCCCTAGCCCAACAGCCACCTTCCATCACCCTCCCATAGCTCTTTTGCTCCCTGACTTGCCCTAGGCATGGAAAGCAAACCCTGCTCCCCTCTTCAGATCCCTGTTCAAGGATCTCTGCTTGCTCAGTCTCCCAGACAGCCCTGACCTTAGGAAACCAGGAGGGTCCACCACCTCTTCTAGGCAGCCCCTAAAACCCTGTCTGCCCCAACCACAGTGTATCTGACTTAGGACCTGACCCTATGTTGCTTTTTTAAGGTGGACCACACAGACATGGCTAGCTCTCCAGTGGGGCTGAAAATTCCTGATTTACTCAAACTGGCCTCCACGTCATCCCTTCATCTGTATTTGCGGCCTACACAGCTGTGCTGGCTGTCCATTCTGATTGGTCCTTCCCTGTTCCCTGCTAGTTGTGAAAGGCTCTGAATACCATTCCTGCCCCCAGCTGAGCCTGATCACTCCTATCCTGCTTCCTTCCTTCCTTCCTCTCAGTGAAGATGCACTGAGCACCCACTACACAGCAAGCACATCACAGCCACTGGCGTGCCCCACTCACCAACACCTCCCTGTGTCTGCTTAGGCCAATGTCCTCCCTGCTCCTCTCTAACCCCAAATCCTGACCATCTTTCAGGCTCCACTTTCCAAACCACCTTCTCCAGAAAGCCAGCTCCCCCATCCTCATGCCAGGCTGATGAGGCCATCTTTAAACCTCTCACTTCATTTATAATCAACATTTCACAGGTCTGTGCTTCCTCCCCCTCTATTCCCTTCACAGGCTTGCTTTCCCAAGTTATTCTTTTAAAAATGTATTTTTTAGCTAAGTTTTTGAGTAGCTAAAAACTAGCTACTCAGAGTAAGTCTCCATCCAACCAACCTCCAATCTCCCAGGCCTGCTCCTTCTCTCCTGGGGTAACCACTGTAACCAGTTTAAAAATCCAGAAATAAATTCTATGCATAAACTCACATATACACATGTGTGAGGTTATGTATGTAAATGCCTAGTTTCTCAGCAGCTCTTGAATCTCCCTAAGGGAACAGATCCCGTCGTCCTTCTATGGTCCCTAGAGTCCCTGGCCATAGGCATTTACTGAGCACTTGCCTCTCTGGCAAGTGTCAGATGGAGGAAGAGATGAAGGGATGTCCAGACAACGCAGAAAGAAGGTGGCAAGAGTGGGGACAGAAATAATGGGGGTACAATTCAGAGGCCTTAGAGATCAGGGTTAGAACTTATCACCCTCCCACCCCCAACCCTCTTCCCTAAGCATTCAGGGTCCGCTAGGCCTCTCTAGGCCTCTTCACCCAACCACTTGCTCACCTTCTTTGGAGAGAAGACGCCCACAGTTCCCCCGTCCTCCCGGACAGCCACCCCCATCTCAGCCAGCAATGCTTCTCTGCAGGCAAGGAGACAAATGTTACTTTTCTCATCACTGCCCATGAACTCCTCCCCTGCAGCACCTGACCTTTCCTCCCCACCCCCACACCTTCCAGGGCTCCAGCTGCACCCCCTGCCTCTCACACCTCTCCATCCTCAGGGCTTCAGTCTTGCGTAGTTTCTCCTCCCAGGTCTCATTCAGCTCAGCTATAATCTTCTCTGTTTCCTGGGAGCATAAGACAGACAAGGACCAGGACAATCTGGGACAAGCACCTACAGGGGGCCCGCACCACCCCTGGGATTCCTCCTTCCTCTTTGACCCTGGCTTTGGAGAACTACACTCCCATCAGCTCCCAGGCCCCCATCCCTGGCCCGCTCCAGCTTCTCACCTGCAGCCTCTCCATGGCCTCCTCAGGCCCAATCTGGGGTTCAGTGTTGGGGGAGAACGATGGCTCTAGCTCCCCATTGTGTGTGGGGGGAGATGAGGGTGAAGCTGGGGCAGAGGGAGACGCTATAACTGGCGGAGCACTTCCAGGACTCCCCTCGTCCACTTTCAAGCCTGGGAGAGAGAAAGATGTCAAAGGAGGAGGCTAAGGAGAGATGTAGCTGATTAGAGACATGGAGAAGACCTCAGAGAGAACAAGTCTCTAAGGACTTCAGAAAACATCTGGTCAACCTCCACCAAGCAGAAAGCCCTCCTACCTTAATAGGTACCCAGTCTCTGCTTGCTCCCCTCCAGGGATGGTGAGCTCATTACTGAACAAGGCAGTCAGTTCCTTCCATTGTCAGACGACATGCACTATCAGAAAGTTCTTAGTGATGCTGAGCTAAAATCTGCCTCTGTTACATGTGCCCCTTGTTTCTAGTTCTACCCCCTGGAAAAGAGACTATACTGCTTGTTCTTTTGCAAGACTACCCTTCAAATATGGGAAGGTGAACATCGTGTCTACCTTATCCTAATCTTCCCAAGAATGGACACCCGCATGTCTCCCGCTGTGACCCCCAGCACGCTGACTATCCTCAATGGGAAGGACCCAAAGACTGAATGCAGAATCCACACCTGACACAGTCAACAAGATTCTACGTCCTCTAAAATGAACACCACTTTGCCTCAGTGAGGCTGAGCATAAATTTTAGAGAACATTCCACTGCTGATTGTTGTTAAGCTTAGGGTCAACTAAACCACTGATGTTTCACAAGAACTTTTGTTAAGATGTGGTTAAGTCCCCGCTCCACATTCTGTATCCATGTCATTGAGGACATTAAGGGCTCTGTGGTCAGCTGTCCCTCCCTGGCCTCAGGGTTACACAAAGGCAAATGGAGAGGGATGCGCAAGCCAAGGGGAATCGCTGCGCTGCCCCTGCCCCTGGAGCCCTACCTCCCAGAGCAGAGGCTGAGAGCCCCTGAGCCATCAGCAATTCCCGCAGCCGAGCCACCTCCTCCTGCAGCTCTCGGATCAGCCTGGCATTAGGATCCTCATTGATGACAGCATTGCAGCGGATCTGCTTGGTGCGGTCAGCATACCTGGGTGAGGAGAGGGTATTGGGAGTGATGAGGCCCAGACCCAGGTGACCTTAGTCTGCTGCCTATTTCCCACTCTCCCTCCCAGGTTTTAAAATACTGGGGCACAGTTGATGGTCAACTCTGTCTCATGGGCAGGGTCCTGAGCTGCCAGCCTGAGCTCCCCTGGCACTTTACATATGCTGCCCCACCCCACCAGAGCCCCACCTGAGGGTGCTGAGAGTCTCCTCGTAATTGATGTCTGCGGGGCTCAGGGCCGCAATCATTGCTGTACGTGAGTTCCCACCTATGCATGGACAGGAGGGGAAAGCTTAAGCTGGACTGGGTCCTAAGAAAAGTCATACTGAGTCTGGGGGGCCTCAGTGCCCAGGCAGGGGTCTGATAGGGGCACCGTCCAAGGTAGGGTGAAGCTAAGAGCTGCCAAGCTACCCATGAAATGTCGTAGTTAGGAGGAGCAGGGGTGAGGTCAGGGAGACACCAGACACCTATGGGGCAGAGATCAGTGAGAGGAGGGTGAAGTCAGCGGTGGGTGTGGGGTCAGAGAGGGGTCATGGGTGGCCAGGTTAGTGAGGCTGAGGCTCTTGGCTGGGCAGGGAGGGTGTGGCCCTGATCTCAGCAATAGGACATCTTCAAAGGATGGTCAGGGGAGAGTCAATGGGACAACTGGAGGATATGAGATTCTTGGGGGGGTGCAGGGATTTGTCAGATGTATCAAAGGGGGTTAGTAGGATGGTGGCAGGGTCAACAGAGAGAGAGAGAGAAGCCCCTCACCCAAATTCTCTTTGAGCAGCCAGGTGAGCACAGAGTCCCTGTAAGGGATAAAATCTGACTTCCGCTTCTTTGATTGCTGGGGGATGGAAGAGAGAAGAGGGTCAGGGTAGGCCACCCGGTGTCCTCTTTCCCAGAGTCCCTTCGTTTGCCACCCCCAGGTCGTACCATATCCGCAAGGGCAGAGATCACCTTCCCTAGAGTAGTCAGAGATTTATTGATGTTGGCACCTTCCTGGAAAGAGATGAGGAACGTGGAGAATGAGGCCCTCCTCTCCCATCCCCTTTCCCTTCCTCCTCCCTGCAGCGAGAGTCCCAGTTTAGAATTAGAGACCACTGCACACAGCCCCCAACACTGCCCTTCTGTGCCTAAGCCTCCTCACCTTCAGGCGCACGCCCCGGGCCCCTGATGAGTCAGCCCGCTCACTCCCAGCGAGGTCCACCAAACTGATCTTACTAACCTGAGTCAGAGAAAAGAGGTAGGAGGTGGCTGGTGGCAGTGGGGCAGGACAGGGAAATCAGCAGAACACCCAGCAAGGGAATTGGGCAGTTGGCAAGGGAAGGAGAAAGGCAGGAGGGGACAAGGGACGGGGACAGGAGGAAATGAAATTTATGAAGACAATAATGAGGAGCTGGTTACTAATCCATTCGTTCGTTTATTCATTTACAGATATTTACATGCCCACTGTGTGCTGGAACAAGGGACAATGGGATCCAAGCCCTGGCCTGAGAAGTCTAATAAAAAGACAAACAAGTAAACAGGAGACAGTACCGCACTGATCTGACAGGGGAAGGACAGGGGGCTACAGAAGCCTGGAGAAGGCACTCAAACCCAGGGTGGGCAAGGAAGAGAACACAAGGCCATGTCTAACATTGTCGTCCCTGTACTAGGTATGGTCAGGGGGGCCCCACCTTCTCTGAGTCCAGCCCAGTGAGCTGGTCATGGGAGCGCTGTGTGAAGACAATGGTAAAGACGGCATGAGAACGGCTACTGGTCTCATTCATGTTGGTGGCTGCCACAGTCCTGGGGGGAAAGGAGTGGTCACTGGGTCCTGCCTCTCACCTTCCTAAGTATGGCTCCCTTTCCATCCACTCCACCGGCCCACCTCACCTCGCCTTATTTCCACAGTCCATGAGGTCGGCAATGTCTGCGTAGGAGGTCACAGCCAATTTAGACAAGTCCTGCACGTAGGGGCCCAGGATGGGGTGCTCCCGGACCCGCAGAGAGCCCCGACTTTTGGGGTTCAAGAGGTCTCGTACCCGCTCACAATAGATCTCCATATAGCTCACCTGAGCGGAAGAAGCAAGTAAGAACAAGCTACAACAATATGGTGATTACCAGAGAGAAAGGGGGTAGAGGCAGGTAGAAAGGGTAAAGGGGGGTAAATGGTGATGGAAGGAGACATGACTTGGGTGGTGAACACATAATACAATATGTAGACGATGTATTATAGAATTGTACCTCTGAAACCTACATAATTGTATTAACCGGTGTCACCCCAATAAATTCAACAAAAGAAAAAAAAATAACAGGCTAACAAAATACTGCCTATGAAACTTACCCTATACTCCACTGAGTATGAAACAGGTTATTTCAGCTACACTCAGCATTTACTCAGCACGGTGCTAAGCACTTTGCATGTGCTCACTGACCCCACCATTACCATTTCAGAGGTGAACATATTCAGAAGCTGGGAGATATAATCAGTTGCTCAAAGCTGGCAGAGCAAGGAATCCCAGGCTGTCTGACGCAGAAACTGCCCTTGCGTTTTGTTTTTGGGGTTTTTTTAAAGATTTTATTTATATATTTTCAGAAAGGAGAAGGGAGGAAGAGAGAGAGGGAGAGAAACATCAGGGTGTGAGAGAAACATTGACTGGTTGCCTCTCACACGCCCCTAACTGGGAACCTGGCCCACAACCCAGGCCTGTGCCCTGACTGGATAGGACCTGCAACCTTTTGGTTCACAGGCCCGCACTCAACCCAGTGAGCCACACCAGCCAGGCTGCCCTTCATCTTAATCACTCTGTTCTTCCACTCCCCATCCAGGACCACCACGCCCCCTCCCCACCAACCACATATTCCTGGCTTACCTCCACAGAATAGGAGAGCTGAGTGCTCTGGTTCTTACTAACACGAGAAAAGAGGTCCTCACAGAGCTGGAGAGAACACAGGAAAGCTGCTGTTCACAGTGCACCTGTGGCACCCAGCCCCAGTCCAGTCCCTGTTGAGCCCTAACTCAGCCCTGAGGGAGGTCGTTCCTGTTTTACAGATGGGAAGGCAACCTCAGAGAGGTACACACTTGCCCAGGGTCACAGTATTCGATGAGCCAGGAAGCAAACCCAGGAGTCCTACCTCCAGAGCCCGTATGCGCACCCACTACACTGCACAATCAGGGAGAATGATGGACAACTCTCAGTTACCCACAACTGGCTTTTTCTAGTCACCACCTTAACTATGATATACCAGTCTATAGGGAAAGTACACTCACAAGTGATTATGAGACAAGTAATCTCTTGTAGGTAAGTAGTAAGTAATGAGCCAGGTTTCAAAGCAGGGCTCTCTTTGACGCCACAAAGTTGGCTGTCTTTACTGAGCCTTATTGCTTCTGGAGGGGGTCCTGGATGTCCAGGTTGCAGGCAAAACCAATTCCCCATCACATTCCCTATCACTAAGGACCTCAGAGAGCCAGCTCTCTGCTCCATAATCCTTAGACCCCTAGGGTCAGCTGAAGATATCCACAGCTGCCTTGCCAGGTCCCACCATGTACCTGGGGCACAATGCCCTGCTGCCCTGGCTCCTGCCGCCCCATCATGGTGTAGGATTTCCCAGCCCCGGTCTGCCCATAGGCAAAGATGCACACGTTGTAGCCTTCAAAGGCGTGGAGCAGCATCTCTTCTCCAATGTCCCGATATACCTGTTGCTGAGATGCAAACTGGGGGTCCTCAGCCTAGGTGGAAGGGAGCAGAGAAAGACAGCAGGAGCCCTACATGACTTTGTCCTTAGTGCCCAGGCCCCAGGAGCCCTGCCCCCATTGCTAATGATTGCCCAAAGGTCCTGTGCGCTTCCCCACCCCAACCCACAGTCCCAACCATCCCTGAGGGTCCTATCCAATCTCCTGCAGGTCCTAATTATCACACGAGATTCTGCCTCCCTCATCCTGGTCTCAGTCACAACCTAAGGAGTCCTACACACCCCAATCCCAACCAATCTCCCAGAGGTGTTATTTCCCTGCAATGCCCCCTCCCTGGGACCTAAATCCCATCCCCCACTGTTTAGCTCTTCCCCAGCCCAACCGTCTCACCGAAGTGTGTGACCAGTAAGAGTAGTCGAAGGTGAAGCTTTTGGGACCATCCTTGCTCTGTTTGGGATTGATGATGGCTGAGGGGGCAGGAAAGGGCAAAGGAAGGCCAAGGTCATGTACTTCCCAACCTCTGCCCACTTGCCACAAGCCCCCAAATCCAGGCATCCTACTACTCCCCTCCTCTGTCCTAGTTCATCTCTCCCCTTTAATACTCCCTACCCCTCCCGCACCAAAGTTAATTTTGGCTTCCTAGGGCCCGCCCCCACCGGACTGCCTCCTTGGATTGGGCAATGGAGGGCTCCAGGCCAACATTCCCCCTCCCAGGGACTGGGAGCACGGAAAGGCCAGCCTGCCCCAACCCCCACCCTCACAACAAGCACCTGCTCTGTGCTGGGCAGAGCCCTACACCCGGTTCGGCCCAGCAGGACTGGCCTGCGTGGTGGGCCTGGCCCACCCTGCCTGTGCCCAGCCAGGCTCCTGGGACTCACTCACAGGTGGTACTGCCCTGCATGCTGACCACACACTTGGCATCCTGGCTGGTCTCACGGGCATTGAAGGGCCGAACCCTCACTGCCACTTTCACGGAGGCACCAGTCATGGCTCCCGATACTCCCACCCTCCTCAGCTGGAGAACAGAGACAGAAGAGGTGGTTAGACCTGCTGGGGGGACCCACACATTGCCACCCAGCTTCTCCAAGAAACCAGTCTCTCCATCCCCCATTCCCCAGCTACCCAACCCCTCAAGTACCCAGTTCCTAGTTCCCTGGCCCTCCTCCCAAACATCTCTCCTGAGGGACTCCCAAAGGTGTTTCTGCCTCTCTCCCTAGTCATATCCCAGTTCGCAGAGTTACCTGTCGTCCCAGCCCCAGACCAGGGGGGCTGTATCAGCTCTGGCTGCCACCGGCCCTCGTAGGGAGAGCCCCATCCTACACTTGGGGCCTGGCCACGGCAGCTGGGGCTGTGGGGGAAACCCTGGTTGTGGGGGAAGAGTGGTTAGGAGGCACCTGTGGCTCCAGAGGTGTGTTTGGGGTTGCATGACTGGGGATATGGGGTGGGGAGCAATGTTAGAAAAAGTAAGGATGGCTATTCCTCTAGAGTGGACGAATGCAATGTGAATCCAAGGGCAGAGATGGTGATATTTTTATTCCTCGTCACTCGCAAGTGTACTGAACGTCAGATAGAGGAGAGGCTGGACAGAGGGCAATTCAGAGAAAGGGACACATGGGCAGAGACGCTGAGGGTGGCGGGAAGGGGGAAGAGGAGGAGCAGAAAGTCACAGACACCAAGCAAACAAGAGACACGAGAGAGAAGGCAAGATTGAGGTCAGGCTATGAAGGAAGTAAAGGGAGGAAAAGGAAGGAGAGACACAGAAATGGGAGAACAGACAGGGAGACCTCCAGGGCAAAAGCACAAACTGGGAGGCCAGAAGAGAAACAAGAGGAGAGAAAATCCCAAACATAAAACCTGCCCTAAAATTCCCCCACAGGGTCAGCCAGGAAGAAGTAGCAACCAGCTCCCACTCAGGGTCCACAACCACCAGAGGAAGGGGTTGCTGATGGGCAAAGTTCAAGTGCTGGAGGTAGAGCCTAGGACTGGGATCTGCCTGTAGCCCCAAACCCCTTGCCCAGCCCCCAGCACTTCCTCCTCAGGATCCAGGACAATGGGCAGGGGAGGGTGGGGTCATCCTGCATCCCTCAACCCCAGGGCTCCTCGGGGGAGGAAGCCAGAATACCTGTGTCTTTCAGCGGAGGGGAGTGTAACCTTAGGGTCTGTCTTCCGTAAAGGGGAAAAAAGGGAAAAAGGAAGCAAGCAGGTCCCAGCCCCAGCCTGAAGCTAATTCTATGGCGGCGTCCACTGATCTGGGGAAGGTGCCAGGCAGGAGCCCAGGAATGTGGGTGATCGGGTGCCCACACCCTGGGAGGAGAGGCTGAGCAGCCCACGCCCACGGACACAGGGTGGAGAGTTGTGGAGAGAGTTTGGGGATGCTGGGGCCCCTTCTGAAGCCCTAAAGGACCTCAAACTCCTGTCATGTTGGTTGGGTCTCACCTCTCCAGCCTTGGGGGTGGGGGCGCGGAGAGGGCTGGTTTGTCCCAGGACAGGAAGGGAGTAGCTGAAATTAGAGGCTTTCTCAGGAAGAACAGCCCTGACCCCAAGACCCTGATCACAGGGGATAGGGACACTGGTGGAGACACGCAAAGGTGACGCCGGTCGCCGTTGCGGCTGATGGGGCAGGGAATGGGGTGGCACAGCTGGGATACAGAGGGGTAAAGGACTAGAGAATAGGTACAGGGGTCGGCCAGTGCAGCGTAAAGGAGCAGTGGGGTACAGGGAGGAGCTGCGGCTGAGGAGGGACCGACCCACCCGAACAGGGGCTTTGGGCCACCTGGACCTTGCCTGCTGGCAGTTCTCACAGAGGCCCTGGTCCCGGCCTTTCTGGGAGGCCGTGCGGACCCTGTCCTCCTGTCCAGCCAACCGACGGCTGCCCCGGGCCTGGCACCTCTCCGCGCCTCCGCAGGACAAACAACACATGATCTCGGGTCTCGCGGCCAGCCGGCCCCCGCGGGGTCGTGCTAAGTAGGACCACGGCTCCCCGCCCCCTAGACCGACACATTCCTCCGCGGGCGTCCCCTCCCTCAACCCCCTCCCCCAGCTCTCACTTCGAAGCGGCAGGGCTCCTGGAGCGACTCGGCACAGTGCAAACAGACAAACTTTCCGGTAAGCGTGAGACGAGAGCGGGGGAAATCCGGGGCCGGTTCGGGGGCGCCCCCGCCCCTCGCCGGGTCCCCGGGCGGCGGGCGGCGGACTCACGCCCGGCGGGCGGCTGCAGCAGCGGCGCCAGCAGCCGGCGCCCGCCCGGGCAGCGCGAGCTGGGGCGGGAGCAAGGGGCGGGGAACAGATGAGCGCGCGCACGCGCGCGCCGTCCCGAAAAGTGCCCGAGAGCGACTTATACTGTTAAAGGGGCAGTGCCCTCGGGACTGTAGGACCCACCGCGCGGCACCGGGGAGCTAGGTTGCGGGGGCAGAAGGGCGAGCTGAACACCGGGATTCAGAAGGGTTAGTGGCGCCTGAGGAACCCCGAAAGGTGGGGACGGACCTTGTAGAATTACTCAGGCCCCGGACCCGCGCACGTTGCCGTCGTCGGAGGCGCGCTCATGGGGCGGAGCCGCTCGCCCTGCCCCGCCCAGGAGGAGGCTCAGCGCAGGCCCCGCCTTCAGGCGCGCGGTGCGGGTCGGCTCCTCCCTCGACCCAGTCACCTCCTCGCTTCGCTTCCCCGCCCCGCCCAGCGTTCTAGAATTCGCCGCGCAGCTGCCTCAGGTGCTGTGGCCAAGTGCGGTCTGCGGAGGCACCCCGGCGCTCTGTTCGTGCCTGGCCCTCACGTTGGGCAGTCCCGGCAGGCTCGGCGCCGCCTCAGGCCCAGGTCACCCCTCCCAACCCAGCCTCGCCCCCACGGGGTCCAGACTGTCCCTCAGGCCACCTTCCCTCCTCAGGCTCCCAGCTTTGTCCTCAAGCTCGGTTCTCCGGAAGGCCTGGCTACGCGCCCAGTCTACCTGTCAAGGGTCCCCTTAACCCGCTCAGGAGAAGCCACACACTCAGGCCTGGCCCTTCGCTCCAGACAGGACTACCGCCCCCCCCCCCAACTCTTAGCCCAGACTGAGCCCTCAACTGCCTTGTCAGACACACTTTGCCCTCCAAGCCCTTGACTACCTTCTGGGGTCAACTGTTGAGTACTTGGTCTGGCTTCCTTAAGCTCCCTCCTTTCTCTTAGATCTAGGTCTCCCATTTAGACCCAACTACAGGAGATCTGAATGCCCCTCGGCTGCCAACTGCGCCCTGAGTTCAGCTTAGCCCCTCTGCCCCAGGACATCCCGTTTTAGACCTATCCTGCCTTTTCAGCGCAACCTCTGCCCTAAGTCCTCTCTCTCTATCTTTTATTTTTTTTAACCTCACCTGTTTTCTCAGCCCATCCTTAGTTGCCCTTGGAAAAAGTTTCCAACTGGCCTTTTCTGTTATTTATGCCTCCTACAGGCACTCTCCCAACTAGCATTCGTAACTGCTTTTTCTGCCCACCCCAACTGGCTCTCAGTTTATATTTGGCTTCCCCTAATTCTCGCTCTGTGCAACTGACTTTGCTCACCTTCTTTACCTATAGACATTCCCACTGGCCCCTTCCTTTCCTGTCACCAATCCGCCACTCTGTCCACACATAACTTTCATTAACCCCGCGTACCTGATTTTATTTTACCAACTCTCAATTCTCTAACTGCCCCCAGCTGCCAATTCTATACCACAACCCGCAAATACCTGTCCTATCTAGTTTCCACCTGTCATCCTTTTTCATTTCATCATCTCATATTGCCAAGTAAGTCCCGTAACTGCTATTTGTAAATTTCATTTCCTCTACACATTTGGCTTCAGAAACTTTATTTTCCCCTTTATCTTTTACCACATCCACATTTCCTGGGCTCTCCATCTTTAACCTGTATATTCTTCAGCTAATGGAAATGTGCAGCCCTGGCTGGTGTGGCTCAGTGGATTAAGCAATGGCCTCTAAACTGAAAGGTTGCCAGTTCAATTCCCAGTCAGGGCACGTGCCTGGGTTGCGGGCCAGTTGGGGGTGTGCAACAGATGCATATTCTTCCCCTTCTCTTTCTCCTTCCCTTCTCCTCTCTCCAAAAATAAAAATAATAATAATAAAATCTTAAATTAAAGAAGAAGAAAACTGTCCAGCACTAGAAATACCTCTTAAGCTCTTTCCTCTTTTAGGGCCCATATATACTCCTTCCAGTCTCTAGATATGCTACGGGTCTCATCCCTACAGCCATTACATGAATGAATGATTCAGTTTTCATTATCCTCCCAGCACCAATGAAGAGACTGAGTCCAACCACCCAGCCCAGTCTAGTCGTGCAGGTACCCGAAGATGGAGACAACCTTATCCCCTTTGCCAAGTGAGTCATCCTCATCTAGTGGGGAGATTGGGGACGGGATGAAGAGAAGATTGCATGCCTGGGTTCTTTCCTAAAAACAGTTGGAAATAAGAAGCTCAATGCCTGGGCTCAGAGGATTGATGACTCATTAATTTAGCCAACAAATACTTTTTGAACACTACATTGTTCTAGGCACTGTATTAGGCACCAGAGTTTAACAATTAGAAAGAGAGGGTCCTGCTCAAAAAACTTACATCCTAGAAGGAGGGGACAAAATATGCAAATAAATAATTTCAACTAGTGATAGGTACCATAAAAAAAAAAAACAGGAGTGTAATATAACGGGAAAATAGAATGTCATGGAGACGTAAGTTTAGATAAGGTGATTGTGGAAGACTTCTGGGGAGGTGAATTTGAATTGAGATCTGAAAAATGAGAAGGGGCCAGTCTGATAAGAACCAGTGGGGAGAAGAAGGAATAGTAGTTTTTAAAAAGCCCCAAGAAAGAAACGAGCTTCATATCTTCTAAAACTAGGAAGCAGTCCAGTGTAACTGAAACTTAGGGGTCAAGGGAAATACGGAGAGTAAAGTCAGACAGTTAGGCAGAGGACCTAATAGGCAATTGAAAAAGTTCAGATTTTATTCTAAGGACAGTAGAAATCAATGGAAATTTTTAAGCAAGGGAATGACATTAGCAGACTTTTTTTTCCTCGAACTTTTTTATTACAGAAAATTTCAAACAAATACAGAAATAGAGAAAGTAGTAATCATAAACCCGCTGTACCTTTTTCAGTCAACTTCAATAATTGTCATTATATGGATAATCTTTACATCTGTACACCCATCCAGCCTCCTACTACTCAGATTTTTTAGAAGCAAATCTCAAACTGTAATGCAATTCACACGATCATTTTAGAAAGAGTACTCACACTGCTTTGTGAAGAATAGTTTGGAAGGGATTTAGATGGAAGCAGGGAGAGAAGGAGGAGGCCATTGCAATAGTCCAGGCATGGGAAGATGAGCTGGAATATGGGAGTGGGAGTGGAAATGATGAGTAGTCAAATCCGGGTGTATTTTTAGGTGTAGAACTGTCAGGACTTGCTGTTAGATTGGATATGGGAGGTGAGGGAAAATGAGGCATACCAGGTTTTTGGCTCTAGCAACTGGGCATTTGGGGTGCCTTTCAGTGAGATGGGGAAGGGTAGAGAGGAGACATTGAGTGGGGAGTTGGACCTGCAAGTCGGAGTCCAGGAGAGGAGCCAGGGCTGGGAATATAGATTTAGGAGTCATCAGCACATTGGTGGTATTTAGTTATGGGGTAAAAAATAAAGTCATGGGCCTGGCTGAGATCTCTTAAGGAGAGATGATGAAGAAGATGAAGGGCTGAGGCCTAAGTCCTAGGACACTCTCCTTCTAGAGAGCAGGAGAGCAGTCATCATTCAGTTTGTGGGCTTTGGAAGTGATGAGCCCTGTTCTCAAACAGCTCTGTACATCCCTCAGTGCATAAAAGGATATTAGTCTTCCTGAGAAAGGGGAGACAAAACAGGAGTAAACAGAGGTTCTGCTCTCCTGGATCCTTGTATTAACCAAAAGGAACCTTTTGTGTATCATCACCTGAGTAGCTGGGGCCTTCCTCTTTAACAGCCCTGCTTGCTAAACATGATGTTTTCTGGTTGTGGGGTGTAGAAGCTTGAGATTCGGTGAGTTCTGAGGCTCAAACAGTTGCTAATCTCCACCCTCATCCCAGGTCCAATAGTCTTTCAAATCAGAGGTTTTACCACTTTCCTCAGCTAAAATGGATTGAGGACGTGGCCTGAAAGAGTCTGGGCAGCTGTATGGCCTCATGGAAAGACAGGGCCTATGGATCTCTAGGTTGAGTAGATGCTATGCGGAAACAGCCAGACCCTAGCCTACCTTCTTCTCACCTCAGGTGTTCCAGGGTGGTCAGCCGATCTCCACCCCTCAGCATGCCTTCCCAGAGCCTCAGACTGACGCCCCAGCATTACAGAGACATTTTTTGGGACGACCTTAGTCAAAGGCCCAGGTGGGTAGAAATGGAGAAAATGGGGACTAACTGGAGGTGGGAGGGTGAAGCTATACAATTTTAAACAACCACAAAGCTTTATAACAATATGCACTACTCTGGGGATAACTGTCCCACTGGCTGATGGACATTGTAGCTCCTAATGCCTTATAGACAGGAGGTTGGGAGAGGTCATTAGAGAAACAACACGGATGGGGTGCCCTCTCTGCACTTAACCCCCTTTTTGTGCTTCACAGCCCCACCTGGATGGAAGAACAGTACATCCCACCCCTGCTGGTATGACAGACTTTCTGCCCTTCAACCCGTCTCAGTTAAAATTGTACCCACTGCCATCCTATCCCCAGCTCTCCTTATTACCCCTTCCATCTACTGTCCCCCAACCAGAGCACTGAACAGGCCCTCCTTTCTATGAGCCAATCAGTGTGTTTTCCAGATCACAGCTGTTTTTGTGATCTGGGCTTCCCAAGACTCCTGACTCCCTATTTCAATCCAAACTCCCCTGAGAGTCCCAGTTCTGCCATCTACCTCCTTTCTCCCATTCCCTGGCACAGAGAGCTACTGGTTGTTCCCAGACTGGCATGTACCCCCTTGAGGGCCTCCCACCTCCTGAGATGCTTTGCAGAAGAAAGAGGAGGCATCCATATTTGACAGGAATGCAGCAGGGACCTGGGGGCATCCCAGCCCGGGTAAGGGCTGTCACTTACCACCTAGAGGATCTAAAGAGGCGACAGAGAATCATCAATGAGTAAGGAGGGATATCTGGGCTCTGGGAGCCAAGCAAGGGTTGGAGGCAGAACAATTTGAATTAAGGGAGGGGTGGAGAGTTTTGAAGGAATTGGAGGGAGGTTGGAAATGGACATCATGGACTTGATGGGTATTGGAGCAGAACTTCCATAATGTGGGAAGGAAGGAGCTAAGGGATGGAGGTGAGCCACATGAGCTGAAAGAAGTAGAAACTGGATCACTGAAGACAGGAAAGCACTCCATAGAACTGGAGGATAGTGGGGAGCTAGAGGTCACCTCTGAGTCCTTGAACTAAACATAGTTCAGTCTGAGGGGAGCAGAAAGTTGGGAGTGGAGAGCTGGAAGTCAAATGACAATGCCCCTGGGTCCCAGCAGGAAATATCTTAGGGCAGAAAGGTGAAGGATGGAGGGATAGGAAGCCTGGCCTCCAGGCACCTTTTTCCTAAGCCTAAAGTCTCCACAGACTAAAGAAGGCCCAGTGGGGCAGCTCTGGGGCTGTATCTGAGCCCCTGCTGTCTGACGAAGTGGGCTGTAGATTCCCCAGCACTACCGAACACTCTGATCTGGAAAAGGAGAGGGCAACCTATCCACGGGAGGAGGACCACTTTCTCCCTCCTGGCAAGGCCCAGGTATGGCTGAAGAGGAAATTGGTGGGGTGATGGAGGGTAATGTGAATGCCTGGTTGTGTTGTGACAGTTCACGGCCGGGCAAGTTCATGGTATTCATGCAGATGGAAAAATATTCACAGAGCCATTGGGATGTCTGGCATGCCTTTATTCACGGGTGGGTGAGCCACGCATGCTGCAAGCTGCATGTCTCCCTGCATGTCACACATCATGGCCCTTGCTCCGCAGCATGTCTCCCATCATGGCACCCAGCAGGGAGTCCCTACCTGCTTAAATAGTAGAGGTGAACAAAGCCAGCAAGATGCCAGAAATTATGTAACATAACGACTCTGCTCATTCGAACCCACTTCATGTTATGGAAACAGTTTATCAAACCCAGTCTCAAGGCTATGAGAACACTACTTATCAGGCCCCTCCAAGGCTATGGGAACACTGCTTCCCTTAGCTACCCAGACACCTGGGTGAGGAAGCCAGGCTGCCTCCACTTACCCTACATTGGTCTTGCATGGAGAGACAGCTGGAGCCAAGAGCCAAGTTGAATTGCTGGATTTGAGGGGAACAACAATAAAGTAGGGGGAAATCAGAGGCTGGATAAGGAGGCCCTGAATCAGAGGGTGGAATCAGGTGGGTACCTGGGTTTGGGCATTAGGAAATCTGGAGAGAGACACACTTTTTTATTCTTTCTTTCTTTTTCCAATTTCTCTCATCTTTACAGCTGCTTTGGTCCCCCTGGAATCCCCTGGTCCAGGAAGGATCTTGTCTCTCCAGGCAGCTGAGCTCTCTACCCCCCTACAGCACTGTCACAGCCAGTAGGAACCCCCTTTACAGTCCCTGGGGGATGGAGTTGCAGTCTGAGGAGTAAGGAGAAACCATGCGTGGTCATCCAACATGCTCGCACTGCCTCAAGGACCCAAGCCTCCGTCTCACCGCTGAAGTTCACCCCCTAAGGAAGGCGTCAGGGCACTTCCCCTTCCTTAGCCCACCCCTCCCACCTCCCAGCTTCCTCTCCCATCTTCTGCACTAGACAGTAACAGGCCCCTGGGCCTCCCATCTCAACCCACCCCTCACAGGAGCTCCCCAAGGCCTGTTGCCGCCCAGGCCTGGCTCCCTGGCAGTGTTCTTTTCACTGTTCTGTTATTAAAAAGCAAACAAGTTGAGCCCAGAGTTGTCTTTCTCTCTGGGAGCAGTGATGGAAGAGGCTAATGGGGAGGACCCAGCTGGAGTGAAGCCAGGATGGGTCCCCCAAATTAAAGGAGTCCTTTCCACCAGTCCCGCGATCCTCGCCCAGTACTGGACGGCCGCCGGCGCCCCACTCTGCCGGCTCAGACGGCCACGCTTCCGCTTCTGGGACCCCGAAACACAGCCCCTCCATACTGCTGCACCCTCAGGGATTTGCTGGCAGCGGATCCCTCTACCAGCGCCCCACCCTGAGTCTCCCCACGTGCTGCACTCAGATTCCCTTCCCGACCCCCTTCCCCTTAATTGGGAGGCCCCGCCCCGTGCGCAGTGACGTCGGACGCCGCTGTCAGCCCGCGCTGGGGGGGTTCGGTGTGGGGTAGGATGGCCGCTGCCGCCGTCACCTGCGGGACCCCGGGAGGTAAGAGCCAGGACCTTTTGCCCGCCTCTCCGCCTCCGCGCCAGGGGGCGCAACTCCACCGGCCCAGGCGTGGTACGCCGCGCGGGAGACCACTGCTTCTCCTCGGGTTCGCCCCCAGGGCCCGCTTCCGTCCTCCTCCCCCGCGCCAGGGGGCGCCGCTCCGCGTAGGGCCCCACCGCGGACCTGCGGTGACGGGACTGCCTGGGGGACCCCCGCACCCCCGCTGCCCCTCTCTCGCCGTGCGTCCGCGCACTCTGCTCCGCAGTTTCTCCAGAACATCCCTCTCTGCGGGCCGGAGGCAAGACCCTCCCACCTCCGAGCTTCTCCCAGGACCACCGCCCCACCTTAGGGGGCCCGCCACCGGCCGGCTCCGCACCCTCGCAGACGGCCTAGCCTGGACTGCGCACCTGTGCCCTGGGGCGGAGTCCTTACCCCAACCCACGCAGCGGAGCTCGGAGGGGCCTCCCCCCACACACACCCCCGTCATCCTCGGACACCTGGCGGAGCCCGCGCTGAGAGCCTCCTCCAGCTTCCATCTGTTCCCCCAGGAGGGTGGGGGCTCGGGCTGGAGCCAGAGTGGTAGATGGTGTAGGGTAGGCCTGGAGGCCAAGGGTGCAGGAGGCGTTTGGGAAGGGTGGGGAGAGAGGTGGGTAAGGGGTGGAGAGGGCTGTCAGCCTCTGCGTTGTCCTGAGGGTGGGAAGCTGGGTCCTGGGTGTCTAGCTCCGATTGTACTAGGCCTCGACCAGCCTGCACCAGAGAAAGGGGTTAGGATCGGTTATCAGATCTGTCTTTCCTCTTGGAAAAATCAAATAGAGAAGGGACTCAGGGTGTGTCTTCTAAGGCCTAGCTCTCCACTCGGACTTAGATCTCCTGCCCAACCCCCAACGCCCAGCATCCAGCCTCTCCTTTGCCAGACTAGTCTCCCAGGACCTGATGCCCTGAGTCGCAGTCCCCAGGATCTCACCCCACTGAAGCCCCAGCCTCCTCAAGGGCCCACGCTGTAGGACGCCAGCCTTGCCAGCCTCCCCCCTCCCCCACCCCACTCTTCCTGATTACTCTGTTCTGTCGTGTCTCCCACTCATGTTGGTTCCTGGCACCATGTCTGGGTTCTCCCCCTCCCACATTCCTTGCTCTGCTCTCACACCAGAGCTGATCCCATTCCTCTTCCTCATCTTTTCCAGATATCACAACCCAGTTCTGTGCTCCCTCTCCCACCTCATCCTCTTCATCCTGGCTAAGTGTGGGGGCTTCTGCCATGACCTGTTCTCTCTTTTCCCAGCACAGACTCCCCCTCCCCCCGGCCCCTCAGGCCCGGGGTGACCTTGCCCCTGGAACCCTCACCATGAGTACCAAGGACACCACCGAGGTTGCTGGTGAGTTCACAATCCAGGTTCCCATTTTGGGCACAACCTTTCTTTCTCCCTGCTCTGTGGTGACTAATTCTTGGATTCCCTGCTCTCCTTGTCGTTTCAATTTCCCCCAGTGCTCTGGCTCAGCCCTCTGGGCTAGCATGCTAAGCTCTTCCTTCTAATTCCCTCCAGAAAACAGCCACCACCTGAAGATCTTTCTCCCCAAGAAGCTGTTGGAGTGTCTTCCTCGCTGTCCGCTGCTGCCTCCAGAGCGGCTACGGTGGAATACAAATGAGGTTTACTAGGGAGCGTGGGAGGTTAGGGCCAAGCAAGGTCTGGTGAGCTAGAGGAGGATGAGTTGCGGAGGGGACGGTCTTCATGTTTCTGTCCAGATTCCCAAGTGCAGAATACTGTTCTGGGTTCTGGGGGGATCATAGGAGAGGTATAAAGACCTGCATCTTGTAGGAGCTCACTTCTTGGCCTATCCATCTGAGTAAAAATAATGGTTACCACCTTTACAGTATTTCTTACAAAGTGGACACTGTGCTAAGCACTTGACCTATATTATCTCATTTAGTTCTCTGACAATCTTATAGAGCAAGCATTGTTATCCCCGTGGTATAGATGAGTTTATTTAACTCACTCCAGAGCTCCTGCTTTTAACCACCACTGATGCGGGCTCCTTCTGGAGGGCACGGTCCTGTGTTACATGCCTTCAGTACTCCCCACACCCAGTGCTTTGTGTGTACTTGGTGGTTGATCATTATTGATTTGGTTATTTGATTAGAAGACAGCTGTCAGTGAAAAGGTATGTGTGTGGTATTGTTGTAAATGCAGGAAGGGCTGGGGAGGCAGCAGGGCTCCTGAGATCTGGGAAGGGATTCGGTCTGTAGGATGGCTAGGATTTCCAGACTCCAAAGAGGTGTGTACATGGCACTTGGGGCTTATAGGGCATGTTGAGGAGGTGACTGCTCAGAGCAACTTCAGGGAGGACCCATCTGGCAGGAATGGTAGATGCAATATGTATAAATAGTGTGAATGATGGTTTGAGCCCTGGTCATGGAGGACCTCAGAGTCAGGCTGAGAAATCTGGAATTCCCAGCAGTGTCAAACCATTGAAGTCTTCTGAGTCAGGAAGTGGCACAAAAATGGAATTCGGAGATAGTAAAAAAATATGCAGTGTGAATAAAGAACAATGAAGAGCTTGGACCTGACCCCAAGATAAAAGCCCCAGTTGGAAGGGAAGGAAGGAGAGGTTAGACTTTTGTCGGCGGGGGTTCTTTGGAAGGCAGTCGGCCTTGCTGGGTCCAGATACCTGGCAGCATCCTCCACTGGCTGCCAGAACTCAGCAGAGACTGAGACTGAGGGGGTGACCAAGAGGCCAGGCTGAGAGGGTATGAAGGGGATACCCACCTGCGTACCTCTTCTACAGGAGATTGCATCCTACTTGATCACCTTTGAGAAGCATGATGAGTGGCTATCCTGTGCCCCTAAGACAAGGTGAGAAAGTTTGTGAAGGTGGGGAGTGGCAGGGGTCCTGGGTCCTGTTCACAGAACTCAAGGCCAGCACATCCCTCTTCAGGCCTCAGAATGGCTCCATTATCCTCTACAACCGCAAGAAGGTGAAATACCGGAAGGATGGTTACCTCTGGAAGAAGCGGAAGGATGGGAAGACCACCCGAGAGGACCACATGAAGCTGAAGGTCCAGGGCATGGAGGTAAGAGAGGCATCCGACTCATCTGCCCTGGCTCATCTTTCTCTACCCTCAGCTGGGTTCCATTCCTGCCAGGGCTTGGTGCCATTGTCCCCCTCACCACCCTCCCTTCTCACTCACTCTGTATCAGCTGGCTGATAGCTTAGCCCACCCTCCATATCCCATTTCCCTCCATGTCCCAAGTCTCCAGGCCTTAGGCCATGCCTCCCCCGGAGAACACCAGTGCCCAGTCCCCTCACCTCTTCTGCATTTCCCTCAAGGGTCCCAGTACTGAACCTTTAAGCATAGGTTTCTTTTCGCCATATCATTGACCCTCATGTCAGATGTGCTGTTGCCCTGCCCTCCATTTTCTAGATGGGCCCATATCTCAAATGTGGTCCTCATTGTAAGGCCCTGGTCCCACTGTTCCCTGGTCCTGCCCCTCATCTATGACTTGGGGTGCTGGGATTTTAAAGGTGTGGGGAGTAGGTGAGGGTGGTTAAGGGTTGAAGAGGAACTGGTGGAAAGATTGGGATTCCTGCAAAGGGACTGAACAGAGGAAGAGTTGGGGAGCAGACTAGCCCTCCCCCCACCCCAGCCTGTCTCCTGGCAGTGTCTCTATGGCTGCTACGTTCACTCTTCCATCGTCCCCACATTCCATCGGCGCTGCTACTGGCTGCTCCAGGTAAGGATGGAAGAGCTCAGGGGCCCACACTCTTCTTGACTCTTTGAGGGAAATGGGGTCTGAAAGTATGCAGTGGAAAGATGACTAGATTCTGAGTGGGAAAAGGAGCCTGGGGAGATAGGGAGGTGGGGATAGAGAGCGCCAGAAATTGGGGATGAGGTCGGGGGGATGCCCAGGAAGAAAGTGAAGACTAGGAAGCTGAGCTGCTGGATCTCAGGACCCCATGGTGCTCTGTGTATGTACCCTTGTGCCCTCAGAACCCTGACATCGTCCTTGTGCACTACCTGAACGTCCCCGCCCTGGAGGATTGTGGAAAGGGCTGCAGCCCCATCTTTTGTTCCATCAGCAGTGACCGTCGAGAGTGGCTGAAGTGGTCCCGGGAGGAGCTGTTGGGACAGCTGAAGCCCATGTGTAAGGCAGCAGGGCTAGGACAGTGCTCCAAGGGGAGAGTGGACACGGGGGCCTCCCAAAGGCACCAGGAGCCTGTGGGGTGACCGTTTCCCTCCAAGCCAAGAGGGTGCTTTCCTGAGGGGGTGCTAGGCTTCCTGGTGAGTTCTTAGGTGTTGGAATGTGGAGAAGGGACAGCTGTGAACTACAAATGCAAGCAATTTTGAAGCTGCTGGCCTCTTCGCACCTGGCCAGAAGTCTCGGAACATCTCAGGTGCTTGGAGGAGCCGTCAGGGCACTCTGGGGACATTTGTGGGGCTTCCATAGCACTTCCCCCCAACTCTCCTCTAGTTCACGGCATCAAGTGGAGCTGTGGGAACGGGACAGAGGAGTTCTCTGTAGAGCAGCTGGTGCAGCAGATCCTGGACACTCACCCGACCAAGCCTGCACCCCGAACCCATGCCTGTCTTTGCAGTGGGGGCCTTGGTTAGTGACCCCCCCCAAATCTTGGCGCTCTTTTCCTGTCTAGTCACACTGCACTTGCTCACGCCAGGGGGATATCTGGCTTGCTGGGATTTGCATGCTGATTTGCATGTCCCAGAAAGCTGGGCCAGCTGAACAGAAGCCTCCCATCTGGGTGCACACTGGCCCCAGCTCCTTTTACTTGAGTCTTGGCAGCCCAGGCTCTGTATCTTCCTCCTACCCTTAGCAACTCCTTCCACCCCAGCACTACCACTTAGACCCAGCCTTAGCATCGCTACCCCCTTGGTTCTGTCCTTTTGCCCTTTTTTTTGTACCTTTACCTTTTTTTCAGCTCTTTCTCCAAGCCCTCAGTCCTCCCTTGCCATGCTCCTCCAGTCCTGTTTAATTTGGGGGAGGATAAGTATTTCTGCTGCCCTCCAGTGGCTATAACTAGGATTACACCTCGTATTCACTATATAGCAGTGTCCCAGGAAGTACAAGGCTTCCAGTAAGGGAAGGCTGGACAAAGATGTGTCATATCTCTTCTCTCCTCCCCACCTCTTTCCATTCCAGGTTCCGGAAGCCTTACCCACAAATGCAGCAGCACAAAACACCGCATCATCTCTCCTAAAGTGGAGCCCCGAGCTTTAACCCTGACCTCTATCCCCCATCCCCATCCCCCTGAGCCCCCTCCACTGATAGCCCCACTTCCCCCAGAGCTCCCCAAAGCTCATACATCCCCATCTTCTTCCTCCTCCTCTTCCTCCTCTTCATCAGGCTTTGCAGAACCCCTAGAGATCAGACCTAGCCCTCCCACCTCTCGAGGGGGTTCATCAAGAGGAGGCACCGCAATCCTCCTTCTGACAGGCCTGGAGCAGCGTACTGGGGGCTTGACACCCACCAGGCACTTGGCTCCCCAGGCTGATCCTCACCCTTCCATGAGCTTGGCTGTGGTTGTAGGCTCTGAGCCCTCTGTTCCACCAGCTCCTCCCAGCCCTGCCTTTGACCCTGATCGTTTTCTCAACAGCCCCCAGAGGGGCCAGACATATGGAGGTGGGCAGGGAGTAAGCCCAGACTTCCCAGAGGCAGAGGCCGCCCATACCCCCTGTCCTGCCCTAGAGCCTGCTGCTGCCCTGGAGCCCCAGGCGGCTGCTCGGGGTTCTCCTCCACAGTCAGTAGCCAGTGGGAAAAGAGGGAACTGCTTCTTCATTCAAGATGATGACAGTGGGGAGGAGCTCAAGGCCCAGGGACCTGCCCCACCTGTACCTTCACCCCCTCCTTCACCCCCACCTTCACCTGCCCCCTTGGAGCCATCGGGCAGGGTAGGAAGAGGGGAGGCCTTGTTTGGAGTAGCTGGTGGGACCAGCGAGCTGGAGCCCTTCAGTCTTTCATCATTCCCAGACCTTATGGGAGAACTCATCAGTGACGAAGCTCCGAGCATCCCTGCCCCAACCCCCCAGCTCTCTCCTGCTCTCAGCACCATCACAGACTTCTCCCCGGAGTGGTCCTACCCAGAGGTGAGTCTCCTCGCCCCTGTGTTCCTCTTCCCCCGTGGTCTGTGGCCTAGTTACCATGGTTGCTTAGTACTCTTCCCAAACCTCTATTTTTCCAGAGTGTAGCTCCTTTCCTGTTTCCATAGTCCTTCTGACTCACCTTTCCCCCTTCTTTCCCCCTTCCTTCCCCTTCCACATGGTTGTATGAGTCCCCCAAGTGCCCAGGGGACTTCATTCCCTTGGTGACTTTCACAGGGAGGGAATGGGACAACTCTGTGGAGAAGAAAAAACACAGCTGGGATATGATTGCAGACTTTGGGAAGCTAAACGCCTGTCTTCATCGTTAGAGGAGTTCTGCTTTATGCTGCCCTAGAGAGGGAAAGGAGGAACTACAGTGGGGCCCTAAGGAAAGGACTTCCTCCTGGTGACAGCTATCTGCAGATGGGTTCGCAGCCTTGGGTGAGGCTAGCAGATTTAGGTGCCAGGCAGGGATGTTGGGGAGGAGGGACCGACTAGCTGACCTTACCCGAAAGGGTCTTGTCCAATCCCTGTACCACCACACTCCAGCACAGGGCCTGCCACATAGTTGCTACTCTCTCAGGGTCTGAGTGAGTGAATGATTGAGTGAATGAATACCAAACAGAGCTCTGGTCACATGGCCCTCTGACTTCTGTCTGCAGGGTGGGGTCAAGGTGCTCATCACAGGTCCTTGGACGGAGACCTCTGAGCATTACTCCTGTGTCTTTGATCACATCGCAGTGCCAGCGTCACTTGTCCAGCCTGGTGTCTTACGCTGCTACTGTCCCGGTATGGGGATTGGGAATGGTGGGGGAAGGAACTAATATGTGGGCATTGGGAAGCACTGGGAACAAAGTTGTTGACTTGTTCCTGAGAGCACAAAGACCTTATCCAATCTTGAGGCTGAGTCCCACAGTCCCCCAACAGGCAGATGAGCCTGGGCTTAGTGTCAGAAAGTCCAGGTTCTTGTCCAAGAAATCTATCCCTTACCTGACTAGTGACCTTAGATATGTCTGCTCCTTTCTTAGGTCCTGGGCCTCCCCTCCTGTAAGGTCAGGGATTTGACCCAAGTGGTCTTTAATGTCCATTCAGGCCTCTGGCTTCAAGTCAGAGTCCTTGGCTCCTGGGAGAATGAGAAGGGAGAGATGTTGGTCCCCTCCAGCCGGTCTTGGGACTGAAGGACATTGGTTCTAGACCTGTGCTGTCTAATATGGTAACTGTTAGCCACATATGCCTGTTGAAATGAAAATTAAACTTAAAATTCAGGTCCTCAGTCACAATAACCACATTCTGAGTGCGCAGTAGTTACTGCGGCTAGTGCTGCCCTGTTGAAGCATTGCAGGCAAACATTTCCACCCATCGCTGAGGAACGCCTTGGTGGACAGCACTGGTCTAGATGTCATTGCCAAGGCTTGTCTCTGCCCTTCTGCCACCAGCCTTGCCCCTTACCCTGCACTCAATAGCCTTACTGTGGGACCCCCAAGGATAGCCAGGGTGACAGGTTGACAGCTTTGTTGTCAGTGAGAGTACTCTCCCCCCATCTCAGCAGCACTGTTCGGTGATGCATGGATGGAAAGGGGTGAGACAAGAGAAGCTGGCATTTGGGGAGAAGAGTCTCAGCCCCTAGTCTTGGGACCCGGGCCCGATGGTTTCATTCTCAAGGCTATAGATATTGAGACCCTCGGACACAGCTCTCACTAGACACCATTGGTGAGCAGCTAGCTCTCCTTTCCCCATCTTAGTAACAGGGCCATGACCTCTGTTACTGGGAGACCGCAGGGTTTATCTCCCATCAAGTTGTTTATAAGTATAGGTGTCTGTTGACCCTCAGCTTTCAGGCCTTGGTGATGAATAACAAACATCCTTAACTACAGGGTCTAGAGTCCAAGGGTTCTCTGGCCCATAGCAGATGTTAAGTTCTCGAATGAATGGAACTCTTCCCAGTTAGTGCCAAGGCCATCGAAGCCAGGGCCCTCTTGGCCCACAGCAGGGAAGTTGGGGAGCTCAATGTGAAATGACCTTCTCTGGCTCTAACATGGGGCCAGAGAAGGAGCTGGGGAAAGAGAGCACTTCTCACTGATCCTGCCCTCCCCAGCCCATGAGGTAGGGCTGGTGTCTTTGCAGGTGGCCGGGCGGGAGGGGCCCCTTTCTGCTTCTGTGCTCTTTGAGTATCGAGCCCGCCGATTCCTGTCACTGCCTAGTACTCAGCTTGACTGGTTGTCGCTAGATGGTAAGTACCTAGTCCTCTGACCCCGAGTGTTGGGCCCCACAACCTTTGAGCATGACAGGCTCCTGGACCCCTTAGCACTCAGGTGGCCACCACCTAGCCCACCTTTACGAGTCTTTCCTCAACTCCTGCTTCACTGGTCATTGCTAAATGCAGCAGCAAACTTCTCCCACCTTCTCTTCCCCGCAAATCTTGGAACCGTCTTTGTCCCGGCTCTTCCCTGTCCTCTACCGTCACAAAGGATGGGATTTAGGCAAGCAAGACCAAGAGGCAGAATAGGACAGAGTCTAGAGCAATATATATGGAATGTGCATGAGTATGTATGTATTATACATACATATATGTATATATACACGTGTATTTCAGTTTTCGTATTGTTTTCCCCTCTATAAAGATAGGGACTTGTTATAGGAAATTTACAAATCACAGAAAAACACAAACTACAAAGTAGAAAATGAAAACTGCTTACGGGACTACTCAGTAAATATCTACTACTTTAATATCATGGTGTACTTTCTCATACAAACATACTGCCTTATTCAGACACACAGAGATGCATGCACATACGTGTGTGTGTGTATGTGTGTATTTATTTAAGTCTAGAACTATGTCTGTTCCTTTTACTGGTTATCCCTCCCGTGGCTTTGAAAATTGCTTCTCTCTGCTTCTGCTTCTTTCTCAAGGTTTGTGCTTCTCTGTCTTCTCCTCTGGGTGTCTCTGTTGTTGCCTCTTAGTTTCTCCGTTCTGCTGCCACCCTGTTGAGTGTGTCTCTCTCCATCCCTGCTTCTCTCCATGGCTCGTGGTGGCTTGGCTGGCCCTTGGCCTGCCTCACCCTCAGAGCCTCCTGCCCCTTCGAAAAGTGGGTGGGTTGCCCCACAGCTGACCTTGCAGTCTTGCCAGGTCTCCCAGGCCTGTTCTGTCTGTCCTGCTGTGACTGCTTTTCATCTTACTTGTCCCTGCCTAATCTGTGTCTTCCCATCTCTCCTGTGGGTTGCCTCCCTCACTTTTCTTTCCATTCCTCCTTGGAGCAGGGTCTTACCTTGTCCCTCTTCTCTTCCTTGCTTGTTTGGCAGTCCCCAGCTTTCCTTTGTCCTGTCTCTCCTCTCTTCATCTTGTTCATCCTCTCAGCTCCTTCTCCTCTCTGTTATACCTGAGTTTCTGCCATATCATTCCCCACCTTCCTCCCCACCATCACTTCTGTACTTTCATCCCCTTCTGCCTAGCATCCCAGAACATCCCTGACCTCCATCCTGTTTCTCTGTGCTTGTTTTTCCGTGGCTCTGATCCCCTCCCACCTCGCCTCCTTGTCCTTGTGTGATCTCAAGAGGGGACAGATATAGCTTGGGATGTGTGTGTGTGCATGTGTATTTGTGCATGGGGTGGGGAGAGGAGGAGGAATGGTCATGGCTATCCATCTCTGTCACGTTCCCTCCCCACCATCCCCTTTGTGGACAGCTGTGGGGGGCCAGGAGGAGGGGGCGGTGCTTTTCAAATCACAGTCCCTGAGCTCTTTTGGGCAGCGGTTAACAGAGAGCAGGGACCCTGGAGTCCTTCAGTCCCAACATGGGGGACAAAGGTAGTGTCTGGGGCACTTAGAACTGCCAGAACAGTTTACCTAGGAGGAGGCTGGAGGAATGCGTGCGTGCGTGCGTGCGTGCGTGCGTGATCTGGGGCAGTTGATGCTATGTGGGAATTCCTAGTGTCTCTGCGTCCTGAAGGACACAACTGTGGTTCTGGATTCTGGTCCTGGGTCGGTGAGTAGTGTTAAGATCCCTAGCTTAAGGACTGAGTCCCGGTGGGCTGTATTTCAAAGGTGGGTGGGTAAAGGGGCTGTTGTTTGGGGGAAGATGAAAGAATATGATTTTGTGACTTTACCTCCGAGATCCCAGGATAGATCCAGTTCTGGTGTTCCAGGCATCACCCAGACCCTGCCCCCTAAGGCTCCCATCCCCATTCCCCCTCAGACAACCAGTTCCGGATGTCCATACTGGAGCGACTGGAACAGATGGAGAAGCGGATGGCAGAGATCGCAGCAGCTGGGCAGGCACCCTGCCAGGGTCCTAACATGCCTCCAATTCAGGTACTTCCATGAGGGAGGTCTACAGTGAACAGGGGGAGGGTCTTCCTAAAGAAAATGGCTCTAGTGTGTGACTTCTCACTCTCCCGTCCCCAGCCCCCCTCCCTAACCCCTGATGTCACCCTGCTCCCACCCCCGCCCTGTGGCAAGAGTGGCTATTCTGGGCACCCTCTTGGCGTGACAGGCTTCAGACTATTTCTGGTCTGAAGAAGGGTGGAGGTGAAGGAGAGGGTGGGGGAGGGGGCCAGGAGGGCTGGGGCCCAGTGCTCTGTGGGTTCCGAGTCTCTGAAGGAAGAAAACTGGGAGAGAACTCCGGGTTCTGAAGGGGAGAAGCCATCTGGGGATATGGCACTGATCTGAGCCACGTGAAGGCACAACATGGGCAAGGCTGTGTGAGGTCTGGCTGCCAGGGATCTGGAAAAAGTTGGCTATGGGAGTGGGGGTCACCCAGGAACTGGAACTGGGACAACTGATGGGCCATGAGAGGTCTGGGTGGGGGGAACCTGGAGTGAGGAGTGTGGGAGGGGGCAGGTATGGGATGGCCAAGGCCATCCGAAGCCGGAGGACCAGATGCTCAGCTCTCTGCATCGGGGTGTGTTTACTGCAGGATGAAGGCCAGGGGCCGGGGTTCGAGGCACGGGTGGTGGTCTTGGTAGAGAGCATGATCCCACGCTCCACCTGGAGGGGTCCTGAACGTCTGGCCCATGGAAGCCCCTTCCGGGGCATGAGCCTTCTGCACCTGGCTGCTGCCCAGGGCTACGCCCGCCTCATCGAGACCCTGAGCCAGTGGCGGTGAGCAGGGGCAGCAGGGAGGGGGCTGGGCAACCACTGGGACAGAAGGGCCAGGGGACTGAGGGGGATTAGAGCCCTTCCAAGAGGGAGTTGGGGGGTCACTGGGAAGGAAGAGGGGCTGGAAGATTTGTAGAGGGGGGAATGATAATATCCTGAGTTACAACAGTGACTCTCGGCCTCCTTACATTTACTCACCTCTGACTGCCTCATCCCACTGACTGTAGTGCTTCTAGACAGTTTGTTTCCCTGTCCCTTCAGTTCCGATGTTCCCACTTTTTCCCTGACTCGATTTTAATGTTCCCAAACCCTCCAGAAGCGTGGAGACCGGAAGCTTGGACTTAGAGCAAGAGGTTGACCCGCTCAATGTGGATCATTTCTCTTGCACCCCTCTGGTGAGGATGCTGGATTCCTGAGTGAATGTGGGCCGATGGGAAGTGGGAAGGATGCTTCAAAGGGAAGATCTCCTGCAGGAGGAGTGGGGAGGGCAAGGGACTGAAGATGTGGCCACCCGGAGAAAGGGCCTCAGGCCTCACCTCTTTCTCTGTCCCCCTGCTCCTCCTGTCCTTTCCCTGCCCCTCTCCTTAGATGTGGGCTTGTGCCCTAGGACACCTGGAAGCTGCTGTGCTCCTTTTCCGTTGGAACCGACAGGCACTGAGCATTCCTGACTCTCTGGGCCGTCTCCCCCTGTCTGTGGCTCATTCCCGGGGTCATGTGCGCCTTGCCCGCTGCCTGGAGGAGCTGCAGAGACAGGAAGCTTCAGCCGAGACCCCACTTGCCCAGTCGCCCCCCTCCTCCAGCCCAGACACTGGTAAGGGTTGCCCCTAATCTTTTTAAGAGGGGAATGTGGGTGGAAGGATAGGCCAGGGGGGAAGCTGAAGAGTGGGAGACAGGAAGTGTGAGAGGAGGAGGGAAACCAAAGAGGAGGCAGGGATGGGAAGATAATAACTAGCAAGGACAGGGAGACTGAGAGCAGAGATGGGGCAGGTCGGTGACTCAAGGGATGGCAGATGGCTCCTACTGCCCTCACCCTGTTCCCTTACAGGTCTGAGCAGTGTCTCCTCACCCTCGGAGCTGTCGGATGGCACTTTCTCTGTCACTTCAGCCTATTCCAGTGCCCCAGATGGGAGTCCTCCCCCAGCTCCTCTGCCTGCCTCTGAGATTATTATGGAGATGGTCCCAGGCCAACTCTCCTCTGGTGCCCCGGAGGCCCCCCTACTCCTCATGGACTATGAAGCCACCAACCCCAAAGGGCCCCCACCCTCACCACCTCCTCTCCCACCAGCTCCAGATGCTGGGGCTGCTCCAGAGGAAACTTACAGCCCACCGTCTGTGGATGTAATCCCGGTACCACTTACATTGATGGAATTATGGGGCTAGAAAGAGTGAGATGCAGGGGTGGGGTGAGGCCAACTAGTCCATGAAACAGACTGAGTCTTACTTTAGTTTGGGAAGAAGGGGTCATTTATCCTCATTTTTGGACAAAGAAGATAATCCTTTGCTTAGCTCCTATCAGAGCTTGACTCGGAAGTCATGAGGCATCAGAGGTTAAAAATTCTGGGGAATATCTTCAACTAGAGCTGGACTGTAGGGGTTACTTGTTAATCCATGAAAAGACAAGCTTCATGGGGAACCAGAGTGATGGAGAGAAGTTGGGAGGATTGTGGAAAAGAGCTAGGCAAGATGGAGGTATCTGGTAATGACCTTTGGTGAGGAGGAGACTTACACATGGGAAAAGCTAAAAAAAAGTCTGGTTTAATAAGTGAATAAGAGAGTAAAAGTAGCAGCAAGAGCCTGAGGACATATCTACTTTACAGAGGTGAACAGATTAACCGGGTAGCATTATAAGTACAAAAAACTTAAGAGACCTCCACAAGGTAGGCTGTTACATGTGGTCAGCAGGAAGTGCTGCAGGCTTCAGGGCTGAAGCCATAGGGTGTCATGTGGTCGGTAAGCTGAAGGCCAAGCCTGCGGGCAGGATGTGCTGGTCGGCATGCATGGCCAGGACTGGGCGGGTCAGTGGGCAGTCAGCCTGGAAAGCTAAATCCTTCATTTGCTCAGCTCTTGGACCTCCATTTGGAGTATGTCTTTCCTATCCTGTGTTCTCCACAATGTCTCAACACAGGTGGAAGCCCAGTAAGTATAAATGAATGAATCTGGAACAGTGGCCAATAAAGACAGAGTTAGAAAGGACAGCAATCCCTGAGGCCTCATCTGGTGGTGAGAGGAGATAGGAAGTGGACTGAGGCTACAGCTTGGTGTAGGGCAGGAACATCTGGCAGTTGGGACCCCTCAAGGCTCACCCAACTTCTCCATCCAGGTGGACATGATCTCACTGGCCAAGCAGATCATCGAAGCCACACCAGAGCGGATTAAACGAGAGGGCTTTGTGGGGCTGCCTGAGGCTGGAGCTCCAACTCGGGAGCGGACAGGGGCCCTGGGGCTCAGCGAGACCATGTCCTGGCTGGCCAGCTACCTGGAGAATGTGGACCATTTCCCCAGCTCTGCCCCTCCCAGGTGACCAGCTTAGGACAAAGCCTCCAGATTCTTCTTCAAGGGAAGATGGGAAGGGGGAAGACAGCTTCCCCATAGCCAAAGCTCCATTCTGGCAGATGCCAGGGGCCTTTAAGAAGGGTACTGGAACTGGCTGGTGAGCTCTGAAATCACGCTCTACAGGCTCTGTTGCTGGGGGTTTCCCTTTACAGCAACCCCTAGGCAGGAGTAGAGGGACTTCACATGCCCTATGACTTGCCTTCTTCCTACCCTACAGCGAATTGCCTTTGGAGCGGGGTCGCCTGGCTGTCCCTCCAGCGCCTTCTTGGGCAGAGTTTCTCTCGGCATCTGCCAGTGGCAAGATGGAGAGTGATTTTGCCTTGCTGACATTATCGGATCATGAGCAGCGGGAATTGTACGAGGCAGCCCGAGTCATCCAGACGGCCTTCCGAAAGTACAAGGTCAGGAGGCTGGGACATCTCAGGGTATGAATTACACAATCTTGAGTCAGGGGAAGACTGTGGGTTCCCAGGACTTTGGGAAGGAAAGCAGTCATCCAGAGAGGCCTCAGATGAGGTGAAGGGTCAGGGGACCTCAGGCAAGTTGGAGGAACAGATCAGTGTCTGTTTTGTGGGTGCTTAGGTGCTAAGACTTCCTTCTTTCCCCTTAGGGCCGGTGGCTGAAGGAGCAGCAGGAGGTAGCAGCAGCTGTGATCCAGCGCTGTTACCGGAAGTACAAGCAGGTGAGACCCTTCTCTCTCCCACCAACCCATACCCACAACCACCCATTCCAGCCCAGAGCATCCAGAATGTTGCTGGAACCCTGACTCCCCTTCTCTCTCCACAAGCTGACCTGGATTGCACTTAAGGTATTAGGCATGAGATCTGGGTGTGAGGTTGTCTGTGATGATTCAAGCCTTTACATGAGCGTGTGGATTAGAGAAAGAGACCTGCATCAGCTGAACTTGGGGTGACCCTCATGGGTTTGGGTTTCTGTCCCTCCACTTCAGCCTGTCTCTCCTCCCCACCCCTACAGTTTGCACTCTACAAGAAGATGACCCAGGCGGCCATCCTGATCCAGAGCAAGTTCCGAAGCTACTATGAGCAGAAGCGGTTTCAGCAGAGTCGCCGAGCAGCTGTGCTCATCCAGCAGCACTACCGCTCCTACCGCCGCCGGCCCACAGGCAGCCTGCCTGGCCGAAACAAGTACGGGTCCAGCCCTCCAGCCCTTAAGCCCTCTGTGCCTGCCCACAGCATCCATGACCATTGCCCATGAAACCCCAACACCCAGCTCATCATCTTGCCCCCTGCCCTTCCTTGCTAGGGTCACTAAGGGGCTGAGGACAGGGGATGCCTGAATGTCTGTGAGGGCTCATATTTTCTTTCTTTTTACCAGAGGCTCCTTTCTCACCAAGAAGCAGGACCAGGCAGCCCGGAAAATCATGAGATTCCTGCGGCGCTGCCGACACAGGTATTCATTCTTCTGCTGATTTTGCTCTACCAACTCCATCACTCTACCTCCCCAGATTGTTGGTCTCCTCTGACTTCTTCCGTGTCTCTGCAGGATGAGGGAACTGAAGCAGAACCAGGAGCTGGAAGGGCTTCCCCAACCTGGACTGGCCACCTGACCTCTCCCCACGCTGGAGGCCGCTTCTTGCAGTCTTAAGGGAGAGGGCTCTCTGGGGGAGGAGGAGCCCCCCTGTCGGCAGCTTTCTCCGTCACACTTTGGAGTTCCCTAGGTCTCTTACTCACAGCCCCCTCCAAAGTGCTCAACTCCCTCCACCACTCTCCAGCTTCTCTTCTCTCCAGGTCACGCCCTCTCTCTTTTGGTCCCTGGCTCCACCAAGACCCACACCCCACATACCTGCATCTTCAGCTGTGACCTCCCGAGCCCTGCCTGCCCCTTCTACACAGCTCCCTCCCTGCCTGCACCCACCTCACCCATTTCCTGACTTGCCTTATTTATTTGTTCGAGGCGTCTCTGAATGTATCAGCCTGGCCACACCTCTGCCTTCGCTGCGCGCTCGCCCCTCGTGTTTCAGGGCTGAACGTGCCCCCATCCAATTCCGCATGTTTGCGTCTGTTTCCTCCCTTTCTGGCCCTGTCTCCCACCTCTCCCGCCACCCCCTCTCCGTGTGACTGACTCTTGGCCACCAACCTCGCGGCCAAAAGGGCGGGGTGGGGGGCGCTGTATATAGGAACGCTTTGCGGAGTTCCGTCCCATGCCCCTATGGGAGGGGTCTTGTAAATATGTAACATACAGAGTATAATTAAGAAGAATTTATTTAAGACGCCACGGGGAGGGCTGCACGGCCGCGCTTGTGGTCCTCGGGAGCGGCTGGGGCCCCCTGCGGGCCCCACCAACACTTTCTACTTGTGCATGGGCTTGGTTTCTACAAATTGCCATTAAACATCGCTGCACCAGCCAGCCTCCGACTTCTGTCTTGGGCAGGGTGGGGAGGAGGGGAAGGGAGGGGTGGGGCGGGGCAGGGTGGGGGGAGAGGAGGGGCGGGGTGGGGCCGGGGCCGGACCGGGGCCTCGGTTGGCAGAAGGCTGCCTTGCGCACTGGGGTCAGATCAGCCCCGGGGCGGACCTGTACGAAATTTTCGACCTCCGACGTGTTTCCGGCCTTAAAGGCACTTCGCCCTTCCCTTTAAGACGCCCCGCCCCCTCTCTGTCACTCTCAAGATGGCGGACCTACTCGGCTCCATCCTGAGCTCCATGGAAAAGCCACCCAGCCTTGGTGACCAGGAGAGTCGGCGCAAGGCCCGAGGTGAGGATCCTAAATTAACATCTGCTTTTCTTCACCCAGTTCTCAGGAGCGCAACTCTTTCTTCTTTAGGCGGTGCCGCATCTTCAACCTTGAAGGACCCCTCACAAGCCCCTTCAGAGACCCCCCAGTCCCTACGAGGGTTGCCGACCTACCCGCCCGCTGTTGGTAGCGGACGGTGATTGGCTACGCAAAGCCTAGTGCCAACTTCCTGCCTTTTCCTATTCTGGCTTCTCAGACCTTGTTTTCCATTCGACGATAGGCCCGCCTGTCCGCTGGTCGCGTGCTATGATTGGTAGGCTGCCTCTGGCCCCACCCAATCTCTTGGTGTTCGTTGGCCTGCCTTCGGGTCGCAGGGAGGGTGTGTTCGGCCACTCAGCCCCTCCTATCTGGCCGGAGTGTCCCACGACCCATTCCCATTCTGATTGGGTCCAGAACACGCCCATCCGCAATCCTTTTACCTCTATTAGCCATCTTAACTTAAAGGGCTGCCTATTAAGGACTATCCTGTGGCCCACCCACCACCAGCACCTCCAATTGGTTGCTGGGTTCTTTGATGCCCTTCTACCCCTCCTACTTGATTTAACCCAGTTTTTTCTACCTGTTTCCGATCTATAGCTTTACATTCCTAATTCCTCAGGCGGGTCGAGGTGTTGATTGGAGAGATGAGAATGCCCCTTCCCGGTCCAATTGGCTATAGGCTCCCCGCCTGTGTTCTTTGAGTAACTTTCCTGCAGGCAGGCGCGCTCAGGAGTTCGGGTTGCTGGTGTAGGGTGCAGCCGGCCTGAAGGTGCAGGCTTCCCCGCAATTGCTCTTGCTGTGACGAGTGAATGAGTCTGACAGAATGACTGCCTTGGGGAGGACCCCAGCCCCCAACCCTGCAGGCCTTGAGACCACGGACAAGCCCGTCCCAGGCACCCGCTTCCCACCTGCCCGAGGGGAGCCAGGGCAGGCTGTATGCCTTCAAAGCTGCTCATTAAGTGCTGCTTAATACCAGAATACCATTATTTACTGAAGGTTGCTACGGGCCAGTGGTACTCCCAGGAGCCCCAGCCTGGAGCATTGATGAAATGGCGCGTTGATGAAATAATCACACAGAAGTTTAATAACCAACTTGATAAGTGCTCCAAAAGAAACATAATTATGAGAGTGGTTACCTAGGGGTCCTTAACCTAGTCTGCAATGAGCTGAAATCCGAAGAATAGATAATTCAGTTAAGAGACAGGGAGCAAGCAAAGTGTAGCAGGCAGAGATGTGTATTTGAAAGCTCTGAAGAAGGAGAGAGCATAATGGGAACTGGCAACTGGCATTTCATGCTCACCATGACTATGTGGGAATCACCAGTGGCGGTTGGCAGATTAGCAGGCTGAAGTTCAGAGTTTAGTCATTTACTAAGTGGCAGGGTTTTAAACCCAGGTGTGAGTTTTAAGCCTACCTTCTTAACTATAATCCTATGCCACCTCCTCAGATAGGGAGAGAAGACTCACGAACCAATTAGTGAACACTCAGTGACCACGATGGGATACACCAATGGTCAGAGCCCTTGCTTTCAAACAGATGAGAGCTCCTAAGCTGTCAGGCTCTGGGGCCACAGAGAATAACTGGGTAGGAGATGAAGAGGGTTCCTGCCTCCTAAGAGCTTATAGTCTGCTAGGAGAGACAAATTACATTTGTTCTCAGCATATGCAATAATGGATGTCTGAATGTGTGTGGGCCCCAGAGGAAGAAGTGAGTAACTCTGACTCATGGTGGATTTCAAAGTTTGCAAGAGGAGGAAAAGCATTTCAAGCAAAAGGAACAACATGTGCAAAGGCATGGAGTGATTAGAAAAATAGGAAGAGGTCAGTGCAGCTGAAGGTATTCAGATCCTGTGGAGGAAGTGGGCCTTAAGGATATAAAGGATTTGAAATGGCAGAAGAGAGGAGAGGGAACATAAAGATGCAAGGGTAGGAAGTTCCTCTACAGCTGACTTTGAACACCTATACTCCCGAAGGAGAAGGGTGTCAGATTAGCCCTTTCAGCTTCATCCTGTCTATAGAAGTGAGAAGTAGTGGGGGCCAGGGGGTTACAAAATATAGGAAGTTAGATAATTTCCCCTTTCCTATGTAGACAATGAGATGATAAGCTCTTAAGGCCAGGGCTTAGTCCTTACCTCCCTAGGTGTCTTATAGTTGTTTGTATATTGCGGGTATTAAATAAATGTTTGTTAATTGGTTTCCCCAGTGAGGTTGGGAAATGAGGTTAAGCATGATTCTAATCTTTGCTATTCCCACTAAACTGAGCTCTGAAGGGCAAAGCTATGTCTTAATAATCTTGGTGCTCCAGGGCCTAGCACAGAGCCAGGTTTAAACATCGATAAATGCTTGGTGAATAAATAGTAACCCTACCTTCCCAGCCTGATACTTCCCAGTGGACACCAGACCTCCTTTGAAGCCTTACAAACTCTCCCCACTCATGCTTCTGCCCCTGGCCTCATGCTGCCATTTCTCACCCCCAGAGCAGGCTGCCCGCCTGAAGAAACTACAGGAGCAAGAGAAACAGCAGAAAGTGGAGTTTCGTAAAAGGGTGAGAACAACTGGAGAGATCCAAGGCAGCCTCAGTTAGGACATCTAATAAGTTAGAATTAGAACTCAGTTGTTGTTTTTTTTTTTTTGCAAATGTCTCAAGAGAGATGAAGCCGGCAAGGCAATGGCATGGAGGCTGGGACAGGTGTGGGGAGGCAAAGGCCCGTTGGCCCAGCTGGGGAAAGGGATATTGGGCAGAGCCATCATCTCATATCTTCTTCCCATTTCCCTCTCCCAAGATGGAGAAAGAGGTGTCAGATTTCATCCAAGACAGTGGGCAGATCAAGAAAAAGTTTCAGCCGATGAACAAGATAGAGAGGAGCATATTGTGAGTGTCTGGGGCTTGGGGAGGCAGGAAAAGGGTGGCTAGGGTGGCATGAGAGGTCCAGCAAGGAAATTCACAAGAGGAGGGTACAAGGCCCCCTTATGGCTCTACATAGTGTTTCGCCTCTGTCCTCCTTTCCCAGACATGATGTGGTGGAAGTGGCTGGCCTGACATCCTTCTCCTTCGGGGAAGACGATGAATGTCGCTATGTTATGATCTTCAAAAAGGTGAAAGGCTTGAGTTCCCCACTCTCTCCTGTACCCCCCAGGGGAGAGAAATGAGATGAAACATGTTTATGGAACCTTGACCCCATCATCCCTTCTTCCCCAGGAGTTTGCACCCTCAGATGAAGAGCTGGACTCCTATCGTCGTGGAGAGGAGTGGGACCCCCAGAAGGCTGAAGAGAAACGGAAGCTGAAGGTGAGTTATTCCTGGCAGTCCCAGAAGCCTTGCAGCCCACCACCTGGGAGGGTTTGGGATCAGGCCCCTTAGCACCAGTGCCCCACCTTCGCACCCCTAGGAGCTGGCCCAGCGGCAGGAGGAGGAGGAAGCTCAGCAGGGACCTGTGGTGGTGAGCCCCACCAGCGACTACAAGGACAAGTACAGCCACCTCATCGGCAAGGGGGCAGCCAAGGATGCCGCCCATATGCTACAGGCCAACAAGACCTATGGCTGTGGTGAGGCCACAGCGGGGGCTGTGGAGGGCAGGGGAGAGGAGCAGTAGATGGGCAGGGGAGGAAGGGCTAGGGCACAGGGATCCCAGGCCCTCCCCACCTTCCCTCTGCCCTCAGTGCCCGTGGCCAACAAGAGGGACACACGCTCCATTGAAGAGGCTATGAATGAGATCCGAGCCAAGAAGCGTCTGCGGCAGAGTGGGGAAGAGTTGCCACCTACTTCCTAGGCATCCCGACTCCCTGGGGGCAGGGCAGGGGGCAGAGAGGGACAAGGCTGCTGCTATTAGAACCCGTTCTGGAGCCCCACCTCTCAACCACCTAACAGCCATCACTTACTTAGGCTGGAGGAAGCAGGTGTTTGATTTGTCACTGTTAGAGCTTGGATATGTATGTGGTGTGTGTATGTGTGCGTGCAAGAGAGTGTGAATGCACAGGTGGGTATTTAATCTGTATTATTCTCTGTTCTCCTTTGAACTTTCTTCCCCATGGGGATGGGGTTACTTTACATTCAATAAACACTGTTTGACCCAATGTCCTGGTTTGTTTGGGCAGAGAAAGAGGTGGGTCCTGGAGAAGAAGAGAAGTGATTTTAGCTTGAGCAGTATAAAATTGTTGTTTGTGTAGGCCAAAGATAGCCAAATATTGGCACTTTCATAAGAGATAGTATTTTTAAGAGCACAATGGCTAGAGCCAAATGGCCTAGTTTGGGATCCTGCTCTGTGAGTTACTAACTCTGTTACCTTGGGTGGGGTATTTGACTTTCTTGTGCCTCAGTTTCCTTACCCATAAAATGGGGATAATAATGGTAATTGATAAGACTATTTCCAAAATTACACAGGTCACTATATGTCACATATTTAGGGTTCCAGATCTTCAAGCTCCACTGACGAGCGACAGTGCGGCACACTCTACAGACTGTGTACTTCAACTTACTGGCAGGTCTGACCCAGCTTTTCCCTCGTGGTGATGTCAGACCCTCCATTCCCCCTTCTCCTGTTCTGATTCCATGTTCTGTCAGTGCCTCCAGTTTCATTTCGCACGTGGCACCTGCTTCCCCCAGCCTCCTTCCAAAATGTGAACTTTGGAAGTTCCTCTATGACCAGGCCTTCACTTCCTCTTTGTCCCAGCAGGTTATACATCTATTCTCCCTTTCCTGCCCCACCTCCTGTCTTTCCCAGTCCAGAGATCAGCATCTCCATCCCACAAAGGAGCTCACACACCACTGACTCCGTTGGCACCAGTGTTTATTTTAGGGAGAAGGGCTTGAAGGCCTACATCTGTCCTGTGGGGTCTTGGGGCCTTCAGCTTCTCACTTGGCCTTTGGGTTACGGAACTTGCGTCCAGCAAAGACAGCCTTGTCCCCGAGCGCCTCCTCAATCCTAGAAGGCAGACCAAGTCAGAGCTGCGCCCTTCCAGCCCAACAGCCCTCAGGTCCCCACACCCAGGCACACTGCACCCACTGTACCTCATGAGCTGGTTGTATTTGGCCAGACGCTCTGAGCGGCAGGGGGCACCAGTCTTGATCTGAGAAGGGAAGAGGGATTCCAAGGGTTGCATGAGGCTGGGGAGAAGCGATTGGGCCTGGCTCTGAGGAAGCAGCCCATGGTGTCATTCAACTCATGGGCAGGAGGCCAGGGACCCCAAAAAATTTGTTCTAACAACAGAGGGGAGCCATGAGTACCTGTCCCGTGCAGAGCCCCACCACGAGGTCGGCAATGAATGTGTCCTCAGTCTCCCCAGAGCGGTGGCTCACCATCACTCCCCAGCCATTAGACTGAGCCAGTTTGCAGCTAGGTGGAGAGGACACTCGATAAGGCCTAACGGAACCTCCTCAGAAAGCCAGGGGCTGGATAGGGCTTTTCTGTTGGGAATGGGCCCTTGGTGAGAGGGTGATGACTAAAGTTCTTGGAAAGTAGAAGAGTAGGGGAGATTCCTGATCTTGAACTTGGGTCCCTGAGATGCTGGTAGAAAGAAGGGCAGAATCTGGGAGAAAAGAATGGTATGAGGTGGGAGTGGGGATGGCAGGTCACAGTGGCAAAGCTCTTGGAGTCAAGCCAAGAGTTAGTCAAAGGCTCGAGGTCAGGAGAGTGGGATGGGTCAGGGGACAGGTACACTCGGAGTCTGAGGGCAGGGCGGCAGTGGGGGGAGGCAGAGCTTGGGTGGAGGAAGGCCGTGGTGCACCCCAGGGCCAGGAGGCACTCACGCCTGGATGGATTCGGTCACAGAACCAATCTGGTTGACCTTCAGCAACAAACAGTTGCAGGCTTTCTTCTCAACGGCCTGAGCAATCCTCTTAGGGTTGGTGACTGTGAGGTCATCTCCCACGATCTGGATGTCCACACCCGAGAGGAACGAGGTCCAAGTGGCCCAATCATCTTGGTCAAAGGGGTCTTCAATGGAGACCACTGGTGAGGGATGGGGCAGTCAGATTAAGGGTCTGAGGACCTCATGAAGGGGTGACAAGTCAGAAGAGTTTGTATGGAGATTGCAAAGGTGCTAAGGATTGGAAGGACCGAGCTTGTGGCAATGGAGGCCCTGAAGTCAGTGTGTTGGGCAGTTACCAGGTACTTGGGCAAGTGTACTGGGGCACCTGGGGGGTTCTTACCAGGATAGTTCTTAATGAAGCTCTTGTACAGGTCCCCCAGCTTCTCCCCAGTGATGTGCCGTGAGGGGTCATCAGGTGACTTAAAGTCAAGATCATACTTCCCATTGCGATAGAACTCAGACGCCGCCACATCCATACCAATCACCACTTTGTCTGGGTAGCCAGCTGCCTGGATGGCTGTCTTCAGCAGCTCCAGGGCTAGGAGAAGGACAACAGAAGACCTGAGGCTCTGGTGCACCCTATTTCCACAGCCCCTTCCTCTGTGAGGACCCAGGGGTTCTGCCCCTCAGACTGCTCACACTGACCCTCATTGTTCTCCAGGATGTTGGGTGCAAAGCCGCCCTCATCACCCACATTGGTGGCGTCCTTCCCATACTTGGCCTTGATGACCCCCTTGAGGTGGTGGTAGACCTCGGCGCCAATGCGCATGGCTTCCTTGAAGGAGCTGGCTCCCACAGGCAGAATCATGAACTCCTGCATGGCCAGCTTGTTTCCAGCATGGGAGCCCCCATTGATCACATTGAAGGCCTGAGAGGAGGAGTGGGTGTTCAGACCTGGGCCAGGGTGTGAGGGATCAGGCAGAGTTGGGGAGGAGGGGTAGAGGTGGAATCTTGGCTTCCCTACTTACTAGCTGAGTTATCTAGGAAGAGTAATTTTACTCCTCAGAGCCTCTTTCCTCACTTCTCTAATGGGAATACCACCTGCTTCTCTGCAGAATCTCATGCTGAAAATTAGAGAAATTGAATGTCGGGTTCTTAGCATGTGTTTGCTACACAATAGCTAACACTGATATGGCACGTACTACAGGCCAGGCCAGGCACTGCTCTAAGCGCTTTACATACATTCTATTAGCTCATTTCATTCTCAAAACAGCCCTTTGAACTGGGTGCTATCACCACCCCCCATTCTACAGGTGAGGAAACAGGCACAGAGTGGTTAAATGACTTGCCTAAGATCACACAATTTCCAGGCAAGGCTAGGATTCAAACCCAGCAGCTTATCTCCAGAGCTCGTGCTCCTATACAATCTGCCTAGTAAGTAACAATAAATTGTAAAATAATTTTTTTTGAAAAAGACTTTTATTATATTAAGCTGTTCACAGTTTCAGTCTTTGTCTGTAACATTATTATTGACATTAAATGCAAAGGGTTTCCATAAGAGGGAATTTGGTTTTATAAGGATTAAAGAAGATACACAGAAATGCCAAGATCCTTGCCATAAAGTAGCTCTCTACTGATTTGGGGGTTGGGGTAGAAGGCAGAAAAAGAAGCTGGAGATATTGAGCCTAGGATTGGAATGGGAATGAGCTGAGTTACGTCAAGGGGGAAAAGCAGAGGGGCTTAAGGGAAGGTTTGGATTGTGGGAAAGAAGAAAGGGCAAAACTATAGCAGGAGAGGTTCCATTTCAGGAAACCGTATCTTTGGAGCTGGGTATGGAAGGTGAACTTCCCAGGGACTGGTTATGTACTTCTCGCTGGATGGGGCAATTCTGTCACTGTGGGATCTGGCAGGGCATCTGTACTCACAGGGACTGGGAGGACCAGGTCTGGGTTCCCAGCAAGATCTGCAATGTGTCGGTAGAGTGGGACCCCCTTCTCAGCTGCTCCAGCCTTGCACACGGCCAGGGACACTCCCAGGATGGCATTGGCCCCAAACTTGGCTAGAGGAAGCAAGCGCAAAGAAAGGGTGAGAGATTCTCCCCCCAGAGTTTGAGGTCATCTCCTCAAATGTCCCCTCTGGCCCTGACCAGGCAGGTCAGTTGGTTAAAGCATGGTCCCAATATGCCAAAGTTGCAGGTTCAATCCCTAGTCAGGGCACATATAAGAATCAACCAATGAATGCATAAATCAGTGGAACAACAAATCAGTGTCATTCTCTCTCTCTCTAAAAAAAAAAAAAAAGTCCCCTCTAGACCTCTAGGCACCCCAGGAAGGATCCAGAACTCCAAACCACTGGCCCTTAAGAGTTTGTTAACAGATCTCTCTCCCCAGTGGCCTGAGGTGCTCAGGGCACCCCCACCCCAGAGTAATGTGTCAGCTTCACATCTGTGTCCACAGCCGACCCAGGCCTGGCAGAGGGCAGGCATCAGGAAATGCCTATGGAATGAATAAAAGTCCATCCAGGTACAGTGTGCCCCCAAATATGGGACACAGTAATAATCCTAACCAGACTTCAGCCCCATGGTCTCTCCCCCATCTACCTAGCATCCCGTACCTTCACCTATCCCTAGCCCTTCACTCACATTTATTCTCAGTCCCATCCAGCTCAATCATAAATTTGTCAACTTTTTCTTGATCCACAACGCTTAGTTTCTGGAAGGGCAAGTTTGAGGAGGGAAGAGCAGAAGTCAGATTTCTGGAGTCAGGGCATGTACAAGAGAAAGAAGTGCAGGTATTTTGGAGAGACAGATGGTTAGCCTCTCCCAAGCATGGGCTACTTGGGATGAGATGGTAGGAGTGGTGGGGGTGAGGTGGGGGTAGGAGGGCAGGCTCTTCCAACTTGCCTTTTCCAGCAGAGCAGGACCCAGAGTCTTGTTGATGTGTTCCACAGCCTTCAGGACACCTAGAGAGGCCAGAGGAGGGGGTTCAGATCTCCGATTCAATCAGATCTCTACCAGTGGACCCCAGCTCTTCAACAGCTTTGGGTTCCAGTCCTCCACCCCAAGCAGACATTGTGGGCTCACATCCTGAAACCACCCCTCACAGGCTCTTCCAGTGTTGATCTTTCCTCACCTTTGCCCAGGTATCGAGATTTGTCTCCATCTCTTAGTTCCAGAGCTTCATAGATACCTGTAGAAGCTCCACTGGGCACAGCTGCTCGGAATCGGCCTGAAATGAGAAGAATTGGAAGATCACAGAGTCCCATCCACCCCTAAAGGACCAAGGTCTCCTCTCTGAGCCCAGTGGCAGAGGCAGTGCAGACAGACTAGTGCATCTCCCAGCAGGGGAGCCAGGTTGGAAGATGAAGGCCTGGGAAGACCTCTGGGGAAGGGGATCTCAGAGAAAGTTGAGGATGTGGGACAGTTGAAGGGCAAACTAGATGGCATTGGGGGCTTCCAAGGAAAACCAATTCAGTGGGTCTGTGTTACCCTTGGCTGTGTATAGGTCCACCTCCACCGTGGGGTTGCCCCTGGAGTCCAGGATTTCCCGGGCAAAGATTTTCTGCATGGCCATGGCTGCAGAACAAGAGGCTGAGTGAGTGTAGATAGTTGATCCCTCAAGGAACCCCAAATCCCTTGCCCTTTAAGAGTCTTCCCCACCCTAAGAAGGCAGGTGTTGGAGCTAAAAATATCCCACAAAAAGGTCACAGACCAAAGAGGCAGGCACAGCCCCCTCCCCCACTCAGAACAGCTCCTATTCCACCTCCCATCCCATCCTAAGAATCCAGGGGCCTCTCCTTTATAACTCCAGTGATTCCACCACTGCCTGAACTTCTTCTCCCAAAAAGTTCATTTATCCCTCCACCCTTCTAGTCAAGCAGTCTGTTCTCCATGGCTTCCTAGCTCTCAAATCTTCTGCCATAATTCTGGTTTTCATTTTCCTGCTCCTCAGTCTTCTTCAGATCCTCGGGGCCCCCAAATTCTCCACCTGGCTCCAGTTGTAACTACCCTTCTCTATCCATCTCTGCCTGCCTCTCTTCACAGCCCCATTTCCCTATCCTTAGGTACCCCATCCTGTTTGCTCGAAATCCTCCGGTCCTAAGCAACCCCAGTCCTAGAAGGGGGCAAAGAAAAGCCGACTTTTTCCTTATTTTCTCCAAGCCACCACCACCACCCTCACCCTTTACCACTCCCATCCCCTGAGGCTGGAAGATTTGCCGGACCTGGATGTCTTGGCTGGGGGCTTTGGGTGAGCTCCGAGTCTAGGTGGCAGCTGGGACAGTGTCAGCTCACCCTCTCTCAGGCTGGGCATTTATTCCCAGCCATCCCCGCCTCTCTCCTCCCTCTCTACCCTCCCCCTCCACACGGGGTTGGCAGCCAAGTGCCCACTACGGCCTAAAGCCCCCTTCCCAAAGGTCAACGACTGCTTCTCTTTTCTCTCTGTCCCCCAACAAAAAGCCCTTATTTTTAATTCCACTCCCAGGGAGGAGCAGGAGAAGGACTTCAAAATGGGGGAGGGTCTCTCCCCTCCCCGGGATTATATTCCCCTTTTGCAAAGGTTAAAGAGGAACTAGTGTCATTTAGGAAAGGCCAGGAGTAACTTGAGCCCTGCAGGGCTGGGGAGGGGGCCTGGAAGAGGGGCTGCTGGATTGACATCCACACATGCTCAGCTCAAATGGCAGTCAGGGGCTGCCTCTGCCCTCGGTGGGGGGAAGGAGTCGGGGGTTCTGAGCAAGCTCTGAAGTCTAAAATGGAACCCCTCCTTCAGAATGCGAGAGGGTCTCACCTCTTAGGGTCCTCATAGCGACCGATCGGGGCTCCACCCCATCCTACCCTCTCCGGGCAAGCAATGGTGTGGGGGAGGGGGCAGGGAGACCAATTTAGACCGGCCCTCAGAGCTGGCGCGGCTGCCTACTGATAGCGCTGGGACAGCACTTATCGCCCAGCGTGGAGACTGTCAGTCAGGAGCCCCTTTCCCTTCAGACTTCGGGCGTTTCAGGGCGCGGTCCCGGCCCATCAGCGAATGATGTTAAGTCAGGAGTGAAAAATGAATGGACAGTGAACGCTCAGGACCAGTCTCGTGGTCCTCCAGTAGCATTGCAGGGAAGTGGGTCTCTGCACTCGGTAACTCTCTCCGCCTTATCGGCTCTGGGTGGAGTGCGGGGCTCGCCCCGAGTCTTGCTGCAGCCGGGCCAGGAGAGGAAGGTACGCCGAGGCTGGGGCAGGATGGTTGGCGGGCGAGGGTCTCCGAGCGCCTCGGCTCCTCGCCCGACTCGGAGGCTCCTCCCGCCGGTGTTGGAGCGGCGCGCGCTGCATGACTCACTCCCGCGGCCCTCTCCTCAAATCCCCTCCCGGCCCAGTCAGATCTTGCCTTCCAGCCCCCGGCCCACGATTCCTCTCCCTGTCTCTTCCACCGTCCCCTTATCTCTGGCTGCTCCCTCGCGGGAATTTTCCACCCTGGGGTAGGGGGTGCGGCAGGCCAGAGGTCAGGAGATGGCGGGCGGGGAGCACCGCCACGTGCCCCAGTGCTGCCCCGCCCCGGCGGGCCAGTGACTCAACCTCGGCGGCTGTCGAGGAACACGGGCTCGGGGGGCGTCGAGTGCCCACGAAGTGAGGAGTGTCCGCAGAGGAACCGCGCCCAGCTCTGGAAGATGAAACAAGTGAAGCCCTGTGCCGCCGGGCAAGCTCTCCTCTGGCGAGGGACCGGAAGAGGCCTTGCTCCTCAGCAGCCCAAACAGCTAGAGTGCGTTTAGTTCACCTAAGCCGGCCGCCAGGTCCTGCCCCACACCCTTCCAGTTGGCGGCGGGCGATCCACTCGCGCACAACTTGTTGGCATAAGTTGAAATGAAAAATAAGAAAAAAACCCAACGGGCCCAAAGTGGAAGGGGTTTTACCCTTCTTGAAAAAGTTGCAAATCTTGAAAGTTCTTAGTATTCTTCCGCCTTTAAAAGTAGGCCCGCCCGTCTAGCACAGTGCTCAGTGACCTATGCAGAGATGCGCCAAGGGGCACAGCCGACGACCCAAACTGCTGGCCGGGGAACGGGCGGGGCTGGGACGAGTGTGTGAAGCTTGGTAACGGGAATGATCCAGCTAGGGACCATCCCCCGGAGTGGTGGGGGGCTACACTCATATTGGGGACAGACAGAACTGTCCCCCGTGGATGCTTTCAATTCTGAAACCGGCCGGGGTGTTTTGTCAGAGTGCCCTTTGCTCTCTTATTTCTTGTTTAAATAAAATAGAAAATGGAGAAACGGCAGCTCGCACGCCTCGCTCTCGCCCCCGCCTCTTCCGCCTGGAGGGAGACACGTCCCCGGCCGGTTCTCTTCATAGGGGTTCCAAATCGGTCCAGTCTGGCGGCGCGCGCTCGCTAAGCCGGCTGCCGGCCCCAACCACCCCACGCGCTTTCCCTCCAGGCCCCGGCGCAGGCGCGGGCGCACGCGCCGCCGCCCGCCGTTCCTTCCCTCCAGCGGAGGTGGGGGAAGGGGGAGTCGTTCCGTTTAACCCTGAGTTCCCCGAGCCCTCTTTAATTTGCTAAATTTGCAGCTTGCTAATTCCTCCTTTCACTTTCCTTCCTCTGGCTACCTTCCCTTATACCAAATTGTGGTTTATATTCAATGCAAAGTGGACCGAGCCCTAACCCTAACTTCTCCCTGCTCCCCCCTTTCATGCTTTTGCATTGCTTTCCATCGAATTCTGCAAATTTTGTAATAGGGGGAGGGATTTTTAAAATTGCATTTGCAAAGTTAGGTATCTGGACAAGCGTGGGGGGGCGGTAGGGAGGGAATGAGAAGCAGGCCCCGCCCCTACCGCCCTTTGCAAATAAAATCTAGAAGGGGGGGGGAGGAGCAGGAAGTGGCGGTGTGAGGGCTGCTGCACTGCTAGCAGAGCCGCGGTCCGGACGGCAGCGCGTGTCCCAAGCTCTCCGCCTCCCCCCGCCCGCCAGCCCGAGGCAGCCGGAGCCCAGCCTGCGGCCCCAGCAGCAGCGCCGAGAACAGCCCCAGTAGCAGCGCCATGGCCGGGTGGAACGCCTACATCGACAACCTCATGGCGGACGGGACCTGTCAGGACGCGGCCATCGTGGGCTATAAGGACTCGCCCTCCGTCTGGGCCGCTGTCCCTGGGAAAACCTTCGTCAACATCACGGTACTGCAAGGCCGTCGCGGTCCGGGAGACTGGCCGAACTTGGACCCCGAGGAAGGGACTTGGGTGGGGGCGGGTGCGGTCTGGGGAGGGCAGCGAAAGGCCGTGACCCGGTCCTTGCCCTGGGAGTGGCGTGAATGGCGGCTGCATGTGAGAGGGTCCCTCAATTGCCCCCTAAGTTCTAACCCCCAGGCGGAGGCTCCCATCCAGCTTGCCGCCCCGCTTTCCGCGACGGGGCGTTACATCCGGGGCACAGGGCGGGGAGGGGCGCGCCGCCCTGTGCGGCGGCCCACTTCCGCCTGGTCCAGGGCGGGGCGGGCACGCGCTGCAGTTCCAACCAGGGATTGTGATTGAGAGGAGAGTTGGGGACCCCTGGACCCCCAGCTCCACTTCCGGCCGCCAACTCGTGCCCCTTTCACCATTGTTCCCCGTTATGCTGGAGGAACCGTGGCCGGCGTTCCATGCCGGTCCTGTGTAGGCTCCCAGCCCCTCCCAACTCTGTTGGAGAAGGAGAGGCCACCTCACTCTTCACCTCCACCACCCACCCCGCGCCCCAAGTCTGCACAGTGGACTCAACATTCCTGTGAGACCAATCCCGGAAGTCCCCTCGCCCTCCCTTCCCGCCATCCTGCGGGGCCTGGAGCAGGGGAACTTTGTGAGAAGTTCTAGGATAGTATAAGTTAAGGAATAAGAAGTGACTACTGCTGTCCCCATCACTACCTCCCAGGTCCACACTGCCCGGAAGTGGGGAGGGGGAGCGGAAGTTCGAAAGGGGGGAAGGGGATTTCCGGGCGGGAGGGGACCGGATGTGGGGATTTGGGGTGTAAGGGGGAGGGGTGGAAAGGTTCCCTAGGGTATCTCGACCCGAGAGCTGGCATGCTGGGTCTAGCAGCGGTACTCTTTCCAAAGTTTTCCAACTTTCCCGGAAAGCCCTCAGGGATCTGCTTCCTCCTCTTGGGTCATAGATACCTGGACCTAAACTTTGGGTTACTTGGAGACCCAGGCGTCCCGGCCCCTAACAACTCCTTCAGATCCTTTGACCAAATAAGGGCAAAGTTGCTTCTCCCGCTTTGCCCGCCCCCTCCCTTCCCTTCTTAGCTTCTGCTTTTCCTGAAGGAGAGTTCTGAGCATCCAAAGGCTCCCCATTCCGTTCCACTCCACTCTTTACTGGCTTTTGTCCTCCATTTCCTGGGTTTGCTTTCCTTCTTAAACGAGATCTAAGTCTCTAGAGGAATATGTCTCTTCTTGTTACCGTTCTCTAGGTTTAAGGATCCTGATCTCTGTGTGTACTAACTTTCAACAGTTCTAAGAGTTTCTCCAATTTCATGGATATGCACGAAGCACCCAACACAACACACCTTTTGTGGCGGGGATTCTAGCTCCCCTGAGGTGTGAAAAGCAGGTGTGTCCTTGGAGAAGGTGGGAACCATAGTGTACTAACTTGATGAGTGCTTGGTTTCCCTTACAGCCAGCTGAGGTTGCTGTCCTTGTTGGCAAAGACCGGTCAAGTTTTTTCGTGAATGGGCTGACACTTGGGGGCCAGAAATGTTCTGTGATCCGGGACTCACTGCTGCAGGATGGGGAATTTACCATGGATCTTCGTACCAAGAGCACCGGCGGAGCTCCCACCTTCAACATTACTGTCACCATGACTGCCAAGAGTGAGTTTCCGAGTCTTACCCTTGATGTAGTTCCAAGATCATTAATGTGCGTCCGTCTATGAATCTTTTTCAGTGTGGTTCCCTAGTATAAAGGGACCAGATCAGCTTTCTACTCCCAGCCTGCTGAATGCTGGGACACTGGATAGTCCCTCCAGTTCTGTCTCAGTTCCTCTTGTAATATAAAAAAGTTGAACTGTATTACCTCCTAGGATTCTCCCTGCCTTGAGCCTTTTCAGATGAGAAACTCCAGTTTCTGGGAGGAGGTAGACTGTTAATCGTAGCCAGCGTTTAGCTGTTGTCTTCTGAGTTGGCAGGCTCATCCACATCCATTTCTAGCCTGAACACGAGTCAACAGTCTATAAGCCTTTGACTCCTAAATTTTAGTGTTCCGCTTCTAGTCTCTTAGCTTGATTTTTCCCTTTTGAAAAGCCCTTTTGTTTCAGGGTGACTGACAGCCTGCCTGTGTGCGTGTAGGGAGGGCAGTGGGAGAGATGAGGTTGGGTTACAACCCCCAGGGCTGGACAGCTGCTGAACAGCTGGCAGGGGGTGGTACTGTGACACCTGGGTTCCAGCCTCCTTTCTCTCTTCTCCAGCGCTAGTCCTGCTGATGGGCAAAGAAGGTGTCCACGGTGGTATGATCAACAAGAAATGTTATGAAATGGCCTCCCACCTGCGGCGCTCCCAGTACTGACCTCATCTTTGCCCCCCCCCCCCCACTCCCCACTGCTTTTGCACCCCTCTCCCTCCCATACACACACATACACCATTTTTATTTTTTGGGCCATTATCCTATACCCCTTGTCGCTGCCAAAACCACATGGGCTGGGGGCCAGGGCTGGATGGACAGATACCTCCCCCTCCCCATACCCCTCCTGTGTGTGGTTGGAAAATTTTTTGTTTTTTGGGGTTGTTTTTTTTTTTTCTGAATAAAAAAGATTCTACTAACAAGGTGCTGTGTGGTTTTAGCTTGGGTGTCAGGATGGAGGACAGTCAACTGTTGTTTGTCTCCTTTATCCTTGCTTGGGGTTAGGAATAGGAAAGGTTGAAGCACTACAATGTCTAGGAACTGGAGCTCCCCTCCATAAACTAAGCACCTGCCTCAGACCTATCTGGCCTGTTTCTTTTCTAGCCCTAGGTCCTCAGTTTGCCAGCTGAATTAGAGGGGAAGGGAACAGAACCATCCAGACCAGAGAATGGGCCAGACCTGTGGGCAAGGCAGGGCCAGTTGAGTCATCTTAAGGGTGGAGCTCCCTCTCTGACTCAGAACAAATGCCTGCTGGGCCTATCCTCATGACTAGGTTAGTCTCAGTAGTACTTTGCCCCTTTATGGCAAAAAGGGGGAGGGGGCACAATTCCCCAGATAGGTAAGAGGTCCGCCTATATAATGATCTTCCCCTTCTTTAGTCGACAAAACAACTTTATTAACCCAATAAATGAAGACCCAGTCCCTTTGCACCAACACCCCTCAAAAGGATGAGGTTGGGTTAAGGGAGAAACCTAGGGAAAAAATGTCCCATCCCTCAACATAGAATAGAGGGGGAGAGGCTGTGCAAAATAGGTCACCAGGGGTGGGGTGATTAGGAGTTATTAGACCAGGATGGCAGTTGGAGGAGAGGGTGGGGGATCTGTTGAAGACCCAGGGGAAACAAGGGGGGCTGAGGACAGGGAGCCAAAAGAAGTGGGAACTGTGGGGCTACAGCCCAAAAGTGGGGTCCGCTCTGAGGCAGGATGGTCCCTTGGTTCCCCTTCCTCGTCGCCATCTTGACCCTGAGTTTCTTCCTCCTGCTCCTCATCCCCAGGACCTCGATGGACAGGCTGCTTGCAGATGGGGCAGGTCTTCCTGGTCTGAGTGAGCCAGGGGTCCACACAGCGGCTGTGATACGCTGTCAAGAGGAATGAGGTGAAATAGCTGGTGCCTGCTGGTAGAGTGGGGACATGGGCACAGGAACTGAGGGCCTCACCATGAGCACAGGGGAGTACCCTCAGCTTGTCACCATCCACATATTCATCCAGGCAGATGGCACAGACATCATACTGGTCTCCTGGGAGAAGCAAAAAGGAGTCTTTACTGAGCCACCTTGGACCAAGGCCCACCTTGGACCAAGGCCCACAAGAACTCACTCTGGGAGGCCAGTGTGGAGCTAAACCTTGCATAAGTTATTTTCCCTGGTTCCACAGAGCCCATGGAAGAGCTAAGACTGAGCCTTGCAGGGCAAGGCCAGGGTAGAACAGGAGGAATTGGGGGTTAGAAGGGACAAAGAAAAGCAGAGGTAAGAAGGGAAGTGGGTTTTGGGGGGAGGTGTGAGGGTGGAGATAGAGTGGGAGGAGCGGAAATGGGGGCAGGGCTTCTGCTATTACCTTATATGGGCACTAGAGACTCCTGGGCCTAAGGACCTGGCAGCCCCTCCTCACCTGTTTCTTCTGAGACTAAATCCTCCGCACTCCCGTTTTTGTTCTACCTCCCTCCCTTACAAGCAAGGTTGGTCCTCCATCTTTCCCCTCAACTACTCCATTTAATCATCTTTGCTTCCCATCTGCTGCTGTTCCTGCCCCTTCTCATTGTATATATGGGTAACAAAGGAAAGGTGATATCAGGCTGGCATCTTCTCCCTACCATCGTTCTTTGCCCCACATCTCCTGGTCTCCAACTCCTTCAGAACCATGAAAGCTATGGGAAAGGTCTTCCACTCCTCTAGCCCTCTCACCCTTTTGATAGTCATGTGTTGGAATCTGTTTCAGTTGCTCTTTGGTCAGTCGATTCCGCTGGAGCCGTTTCCGGTGCTGGATACAACGAACTATCTGGAAAAAAGGGGTGGATGGATCAGATCAGCCTTAGGGAACAGGACTGGACAATCCAGTACAAACTATCCCCAACTCTAAACCCCAGATCCAGGCTGGTTTTAAAGGCCTCAGCTCTTCTCATCACACTCCCTGAGCTACTCACCATCACTGCTCCCATGGCCAAAACTAGCAGTCCCACAATCCCTGTGAAAGGGATGAGGTAATAACCCAGTGGGAAGCTATTGTCCGGGACCAGAAGAACCCGAGCCCTAGGAAAAGGAAGACCAGTGTCAAGAAAGGCAGGAAAAGCAAAGTGACAAAGGAAGAGAGACAAGTAACTGGCTCTGGACAAGGCCCAAGGATGGAAAAGGGGACAGAAAGTAAGTCAAGGGGCAGAGGATGAAGGGCCTGAGGCTTGGACTCCAGATTGGCATGGAAAAGTGCTGAAGGAAGACTGGGAAGGAAGGAAACGACCTACCCCTTCTCGTAGACAAAGAGGGCACGCAGGTACTCGGAGCTCCTCTCCCCAATAAACACAGATGGGATCCAGATCTGCTGCTGGATTTCCTCTGCAGGGGATCAGGGCATTATACTGAGGACTCACCCCTCTACAACCAAATCCTTTGGTAACACTGGCATTTGGTTCTTCTGTGCCATCCCACCCAAAGGATTGACTTCTTTCCCCTAAGCCTTTAGCCCACCCACCATCTCTTTAGTCTTGAGCTCTACTGAAAACCCAGTTATTCAGAGATGCCCCAACCTTACCACTATTCCACACCATGCTCAGAAGTTCATTGGAATTCACATTGTGTACTACAGCTGCACCATATCCAGCCTTCTGAGCATTCAGGACCTAGGGAGGACAAGGCAGGGAATAAGGAGCCATTATAGGCCTTGCCTCCCTTCATTCCTGGTGCCTTTTTTTACCCTCAGCTTCCCAGCTCCCACTCCACATTCAGCAACCTTGAGGTCAAAGTTGCAGTCGAATCTTCGAAGCAGTGCAATAAAGACTGACCCATTGACCGGGGCTGGGGGTGGTGGAGCAATGGGGCTGCAGGCATTGGCTGGTTGAGCCTCCACAAGAAAGCCCTGGGGAAGAGAAGTAAGAAACAGCTGGATTTTCACCTTCCTAGGTTCTGCTCCTCATAGAGCCTACCAGGCACACTGGTCCCCACATACTGAATGTTCTCTATCCTCCACTTCCTTCTCACTTCTGGGATTTCAGCATCCCACCCAAGTCACAAGTCTACCTCTCTTCAGCCTCCTGAAGATGAAATTGTATCAAACATCATCCCTTTACCAGACCCTCCCATTATCTCTCCCTGTCCCAAATGAGCTAACCTATATGCCATACTCCAAGCTAATTCAAATTCTGCTTTCCAGTTTCTCCATGATTGTACATAGATTCTCCACTCATCCATATCACTTTCCTTAAGTTTCGTTTCATACTCCCTTCTCCAGGACAAACTCATACAGAACATACCCACCTCTGTTAATAAATCAGACAATGCGCCCAAAATAGAGTCACTTGTGCTAAGCTCCGTGTCATCAAACTGAGACCAAACACCTAACTTAATTACAGTTTTAGCCTCTTCCAGAAATGTAATCTTAAACTAGTCATTCTGGAATTACCTGGTCAGCCCTAGTGAGGTAATCTGCCTGACAGACCCCTGCCATTCCCTGATGTGACTGCCACAACCAACCAGTTCTTTGCTAGTATAACTCCCTTGTCTTGCTCCCTTCTGTCTCAGTTGGTACAGCTTCCTTTCTATCTGCTACATGGGATACTGCCCAATTCACAAATCATTAAATAAAGCCAATAAAATCTTTAAAATTTATTCAATAGGATTTTGTTTTTTAACATCTCCCTTTAACTTTCCAATTACCCACCTTACAAACTGCATTGATATTTATGGCCCAGTTTTTGTTGTGGTAGTTTTTGTAACAAAGTACTACAAAATTGCTTACCTAGTTTAAGCCTCATAATAATCCTGATATAACTTCTATCTTTATCCCATGCTACAGTAAAACAAAGACTTAGAAAGCTAATTATCTTGTCGAATGTCAAATAAACCAGCAACTGACCCAAGACCCTACCCATAAGCAGCACTTCTCCCTGCTCCTATCTTGGTCCACTTTAAGCCTTCCTCACAGGGCTCAGAGTTTCAGGAGTAGACTCCGTCTCCCCCCTCTACATTCTGGATTCCACACTAGACGTGCTAATGCACTTCCTAACTTGACTCTTTTCCTACCTCTAACTTCATCCAAGGGCATAGCTCCTCAACCTCTACCCAGGATGGAAGATTCAGGGAAACAGAAAAATCAAATAAAATCACCTGAAGTCCCTCCTGGCTCAAGGCAGCCCCGAAGAGAGCTGGGAGGTCTTCAAAGTCCATGCTGGTATTGTGGTCCGAGGTCTGTGGACAAAAGATTCCGGGTTCCCCTTCAATCTGCAACATCTCCCTTCAGCGCCCTTCCCCCACCTGCCCCTTAGACTCACCGCTCGAATGAGCCCCCGGATGGGGGTCGCTCCCCAAAGCACAGAGGCCACAACAACTACAGGAAGCGGGAAGGCCGGAGGGTGCATGGCAGCGAGAGGGGAAGAGGTTGAGGAGGCCGCGTCCTGGTGGCAGGAGCAGAAGCGGAGTTCTGCGCCCTCTCCGCTCCTGCAGAATCCCAGGGGTCCGACCACCCCCAGGTCCCACTTTCCAGCTACATGGGGACGCAAGGAAGGAACCACGGCTCAGGGAGTGAGATACCCAAGCCGTTTAGAGAACCTGGGAGGAAGACACTAAACGTATCCTTTCCTGGTACACAGATAAAACGGGGGGAGGGGAAGGAAGTAAACACAGGTGACAGAAAAACTTCTGGAAGGGTGGGGGAAGCTCAAGGAGGTGGGACTTCCGGCCAGGTGGGCCGTCTTCCTAGGTCCTGGGAAAGGGTTTCCGGTAAAGAATGTCAGGCTGCTTCCAGCATTGGACGCTCAAGATGAAGGACTTCCGGTCCTAAAAGGACGTTTAAAACAAAAGTTAGAGGTGGAGGGAGTGCCTGTGTAGATTAAGGGAGCACCGAAGTGCCAGAAGACGACCTAGTTGTTTCCCGCTTACAGCCCGGAACCTGCAGCTGATCAGTTCACGAACCTCTCGTCCCTCGGGCCGCCGCCGCCGCCACGGTACCGTCAAGTCTCGCGAGAGCCCTCACAACACTGCCCTCCCACCGCTGAAATCTTGCTATTATTTATCGCGAGAGGCCTCCTAACTCCAGGCTAACCTAGCTTCCTCAATCTCGCGAGATCTTCAAAACTATTTTCCCGCGATTTCAATTAGGTAAAAACTGCGTCTATGGGCTGGCTTCCTAAATCTGCCACACCCCTTCGCGAATTTATCCTAGAGCTCCTCCTTCAGCACCGCCTTACTCCCGGCCACCTTTGCGCTGCGCGCCTGCGCCTGTGCTAGTTTTCAGCTGGCTCTGGACCTGAGAGCTACGAGGGTGTGCGCGCGCGCCCTTGCCCCTGTTGCGCGCGAGGTGTCACCTTGGGCGCGAGCGGGGCCGCGCGCGCACGGGACCGTGTGTCTAGGGCCATCGGGTAGTGATGGCGGCGACGGCGAGTCCCGGGACCGCCGGGATGGACGGGAAACCCCGTACCTCCCCTAAGTCGGTCAAGTTCCTGTTTGGGGGCCTGGCCGGGTAAGCTCAGGCCCCAGGGATGGGAAAGAGGAGGAAGGGATGGGTGCAAGAAACTGGGCCCAGTTCATCTTGGTCTGTTGCAGTGTATCGAGCCGGCATAGGGTCAGCGCCGTCCTCAGTCCTTGATGGGCTGCCAGGATCTTTTTACCCATTGCAGGGCCCCTACTAGGCTGCATGCAGGATCATTGCACGGCTCCCGCTGGGCAGCTACTTGAATTTCCCAACCCATTGCTTGGCTCTGCCTGGCTGTATGGAGTTCCAGGTCATTGCATGGCTCCTCCCGGTCACGAAAGGGTCCGGCTGCGTGCAGTCCCAGGTCACTCACTGTTTGACCACCCCCTTGGAGCTGCATGGAGCACTTTATTGAATGGCTCCTCCTTTACTATTGGACTTTTTAGATCCATTGCTCTTGATATACGGGGAGACTTATATACATGCTCACCAACCTCCTGAATATTTAATCAGTCGCATGGCAGGCCCTGCCCCTCATGACCCTTGTTGCCAAGCTCCATTGGGCATTGGTAGATCTGGGACACCTGGCCCTTCACTCTACCCCTGTCTTCCCCCCAGGATGGGAGCTACAGTTTTTGTGCAACCCCTGGACCTGGTGAAGAACCGGATGCAGCTGAGTGGGGAAGGAGCCAAGACACGAGAGTACAAAACCAGCTTCCATGCCCTCACCAGTATCCTTAAGGCAGAAGGGCTGAGAGGCATTTACACCGGGTATTGGGGCCACAGGATGGGGGTTAGGGTGTGGGTTGGCAACTCCAGACCTTGGCCTGATACGACTGACCCTTTCACTCTCCAGGCTGTCAGCTGGCCTACTACGCCAGGCCACTTACACCACCACTCGTCTTGGCATCTATACTGTGCTGTTTGAACGTCTGACGGGGGCTGATGGTACACCCCCTGGCTTTCTGTTGAAGGCCCTGATTGGCATGACTGCAGGTGCAACTGGTGCCTTTGTGGGAACACCAGCTGAGGTGGCTCTTATCCGCATGACTGCTGATGGCCGGTGAGTTCCAGGTCTGTGCCTGACCCCAGCCCCATTCCTTGAAATCTAGAATTAAGGACTTTTTATCTTAGGTTTAGAGCAGAGCATTCATCTGTTCTGGCCTCCCTTTCTTTGTTTCTGTGGGGCAGGATGGTCTGTCCTGAGCTTGGCCTCCCCCTGCCTTTTCACCAGGCTTCCAGCTGACCAGCGCCGTGGCTACAAAAACGTGTTTAATGCCCTGATTCGAATCGCCCGGGAGGAAGGGGTCCCCACACTATGGAGGGTGAGTGAAGTGGCTGGAGACTTGAGGGACATGGGATCAGATCTCAGGTATTTCTGACTACTCCCCAACTCCCCCCAGGGCTGCATCCCTACCATGGCTCGGGCGGTCGTCGTCAATGCTGCCCAGCTCGCCTCTTACTCTCAATCCAAGCAGTTCTTACTGGACTCAGGTGAGACCCAGAGCTGGGCCCTCAGCTCCCAGCCTGGCCTGGCCCAGCTCCAAGCTGACTGCCACTCCCTGTTTCCCCTCTCCCAGGCTATTTCTCTGACAACATCCTATGCCACTTCTGTGCCAGCATGATCAGTGGTCTGGTCACTACTGCTGCCTCCATGCCCGTGGACATTGTCAAGACCCGGTGAGTCTGCAGGCCTGGGCCTGGAGAAACTTGGGAGGGGCCCCTTTATGTCTCTCATGCCCCTACCTCCTCTCCTTCAGGATCCAGAACATGCGAATGATCGACGGAAAGCCAGAATACAAAAATGGGCTGGTGAGGAAGCAGGGCTGGGGGCTTGGGCTGGAGGATTGGATGTCCTGGGAAAACAATGAGGGTAGCGGGGTAGGAGGCCCAGGACCCCAGAGGTCAGGTCCTAGCCCAATGTCCTGCCCACCTGCCTGTCTAGGATGTGCTGGTGAAGGTCGTTCGCTACGAAGGCTTCTTCAGCTTGTGGAAGGGCTTTACACCGTACTATGCCCGCTTGGGCCCCCACACCGTCCTCACCTTCATCTTCTTGGAGCAGATGAACAAGGCCTACAAGCGTCTTTTCCTCAGTGGCTGAGGCAGGCGAGGGGCCTGTAGCCGGTGTGCTGGGGCTCCCAGTCGCCTGCTACTCCTACAGTCAGTGTGCCCTTGGGGGTCCTGGACTACTGCCCTGGGCTCCTCTATTTATTTTCCCTCCACAGTGTTGTTCCTTCCTCTGCGGTAAAGGACTTTGGTCTGTCCTACCCCCGCTGCAGCTTACCCTGCTTGTCCTGATCCTCGTGACCTCTCTGTCCCTGGCTGTGCCTCGGGGGGAACTGAGAAACTCTGAGGATTTCCAGACTCCTCTCGTTTGTTAGTTTCAGGGCACATAGGACAGCAGAAGATCCCCCCTTTTGGTAGGAAAACCAAGGCAGAGCTGAGGGGACCCAGAGAGAGCAGAAGCTGTCAAGATGGTCAGAGGGTCTGCAGTGGGAGGATGTGGCCTTTCTCCCTCCACCTCACTGTGGACATAATTAATAAATTGGATTGATAACGTTACCCCCAAATCTGAAGAGTTGTGAGGGCTGGAGGGGGAGGAGACTGGACAAAGAAGCGATGCCCTTAAGAACAGAAACTGGACTTTTTAAGAAAACTTATTAAAGAAAAAGCACTCACTAGTTTTATGCAAATACTATGTAAATCAGTGTTGTTTTAGCAGCTGACTGGGTCAAGAAAACCAAGTCCAGGCTCTGTTTGCTTCCCAGCCACTTGCCCAAGAATGCGACAGATGCACAAGTCAGCACAAGTCATCTCATGTAATCCCCAGGAAAAGTCTCTGGTGTCTGGTGACTGCTTTTATGGCCTTAAGGGGACGGAAATAAAGAGTCTGAGAAGAGAAGGTTGACCTACAGAGAGTGGATGGGCCAGGCTTGAGGGATTGAACACAGGAGCCAGGTGCCCAAAGCCTGGAGGTTTGAGGAAACAGGTTGTTGACCAGAAACTTGATCTGGACGCTAGGTTAGGGAGAGTGACTGCATTATCTTTTTGTGTGATTCCCGAGCCCTGCCCTCAAGGAGCCTAAAAACCTCTTAGAGCATAAAAAGGCATGGGAAGGTCAACTAGAAGGAGCCTTGGGCAGTAGGAGACCCTGAGTCTTCTGAGCCAGGGTAGGGGACAGGCAGACAACAGGTGGGAGGGCCTCTTGATAGAAGAGGTGGAGCTCAGCAGCCTGGCCCCCCTGCTGGGCCTTCCCACCCCTGCTGGTCTTTACCTGCTTCGGGTACATGCCAGCATGGGACATAGTGCCTGCCCTCTTTGAGACACTTGAACCTTGTATTTAAGGATTTCTAAATCCAGAGGGGAAGATGACAGGAGCAGTTGGGGAACTGGGAGTGTAGCAATAGACCCGTTGCTGGGCGATTTACAGCACTTGGCTCTGCCTGGGGGAGGAGAGACTTGGGCACAGTAGCAGTTAGACTCTCTGGGGAACCGGGGGCGGGGCATTACTCCTGGCTGACTGGAGAGCAGTGGCTTAGAGAAGACTGGGGAGTGGGTGATCTATGTGACGTTTGCAATAGCTGGAGCACAGGTGGTGAAGCATTTGCTGTTAAGAGATGAAGCTAGAGTGTGCTATGGATCAATGCACAGAAGTCCTTGGTTGCCAAGCTCAAGAGTTTGTTCTCTATCAGAGGAAGAGTTCAGAGCAGGAGAAATGCAGTCAGTTTTTCAAGTTAGGAAGATTCTTCCAGCACCATCTGGGGGAGGGGTTCTCTGTGGAGCCAGAAAGCCTCAGCCTCCCCACCCCCTGGGCCCTAAGCCTTGGTTTGGGTTGGAGCCAAGGTAGGAGAGAAGGCCCCATTGAACATGGTAGGGAGAATAGGGAAATCTGGCACCAGGAGTGAGGAGTGGGTTCCGTTTGCATGTATCCTAGCTTGACAGTAGGAAACCGAGACCGTTCGGCAAAACCCCCACCCTTCTTCTGTCCCACTCACCTGAACAGAGCAGGAAAGCTGCACTTCTGAGGCCACAGGTACACAGGCACCCTCGTTCACTCTTAGTATGGTGGGCCACAGACAGGTGGGCCTCAGTAGTGTTACTAACCTCCAGGGAACCTCACGGTTCTTGATCTGGAACTGGTGCTTGGCGCAGCCTGGAGTGTGGTCACCTCTGGAGGAGAGAGGTATGGATGCCATGCAGGGGAAGTGCAAGCTAAGACTAGAGCGTGTTTGGGTGAGTAGTGCAACTAGAGGCGGGGTAGTGGGGGCCTTGGGAATGCTAGGGACAGGTGTCCCAGCCACTCTTCTCCAAAAGAACCTGATTCTTCTTTTCAAAATTATTAAGAATTTCCTTTACAAAAAATTTTTTAAAGATTTTATTTATTTTTAGAGAGGAGAAGGGAGGAAGGGAGAGACACATCAATGTGTGGTTGCCTCTTGCACGCCCCCTACTGGAGACCTATCCTGCTACCCAGGCATGTGCCCTGACTGGGAATTGAACTGGGAACTCTGGTTTACAGGCTGTCACTCAATCCACTGAGCCACACCAGCCAGGGCTTGAAGTTCGTTTTTATTATACAAACAATATGATGGTAGAAAACTAGAGGGTGCCAAGCAGAGGAAAGGAAAACCATGTTTATACCACCGAGACAATCAGGGCTCACATCTTGATAAGTTCCTTCAAATTTTTAATACACAGATAATCATGGAGGCCATGCTGTTTTTTATTTGCTTTTTCCTAAAATTTCCCCAAAGTGGTAATAACCTAGTAGTCTGCGAAACACCCCTATCCCCATCTGATGCAGCACCGGGAACTGTTTTCTATGACCCACCCAACTCATCTCACTACCCGTCCTGGTTTGCTGTTTCTGTGGTGTGAAAAAGAGACTTCTGAGAAAGGAAAAGTGATTAAGACTTCCCACAACCCTGTGCTTTTTACTCCCACCCTGCCGTAGCTATATCCTAATAAGAAAGCTCATCAGAACCTCTAAAGTCCCCAAATTACTCACCCTCAGAGGCTGTGGCCAGAGTACCTAATGCTCACTGTACCCAGCAGGTCCTGACCACGACCCAGACTCAGGGCTGAGGGCCGCCGTCCTGCCACCAGAGGTCCCACGCGGCCATTAGGCCGGACCCACAGGAAGAGGCTGGAGCGGAAAGTTGGGAGTGTGCCTTGAAGGAAAAGCAGCCAGGCCCGGGGCACAGCCACTTGCCTTCCCCTCTGCAGCTCCACATGTGTGGTGTGCTTGGCTGTGGCCAGGGCAACAGACTGGCCAAAGCCCAGGGCCTGTGGTTTCGTGTGCCGGACCCAGGTCAGCAGCAGGATGAGGACCACAGAGGCAAACAGGAGCCAGAGGAGACCCAAGATATAGAAGCCCAGGGGGAGGAGACAGCAAAAGTCAGGGTTGAGAAAAGGGTCATTTCTGGAGCTGTCCACATTCCCGTGAGCCACCCCACGGACCTTTGCAAGGTCGTCAAATTCAGAGATAATTGTGAATTCTGATGTAGGGAGTGAGGTGGATTCTGTGGTGGTTGAGAGGATCGGTTCTGAGATGGTCTGGATTGTGGTGGGTTCTGGGGCAGTCAGGGTTGTGGTAGGTGGGGTTGTGGGTTCTGGGGGGGTTGGGGTTGGGGTGGTCGGGGTTGTGGTGGGTGGGGTTGTAGGTTCTTGGGTGGTCGGGGTTGGGGTGGGATCTGGGGTGATCGGGGTTGGAGTGGATGGAGTTGTAGGTTCTGGGGTGGTCGGGGTTGGGGTGGGATCTGGGGTGGTCGGGGTTGTAGTGGGTTCTGAGGTGGGTAGGGTTAAGGTGGGTAGGGTTGTGAGTTCTGGGGTAATTGGGGTTGTGGTGGGTTTAGTAGTGGGTTTAGGAGTTTTGGAGAATGTGATGGGTTCTCTGGTG